>NC_067162.1:6279718-6579718 GCF_903995435.1 Acomys russatus
CGCCCACAACGACATGCCCAGAGGCTCGTCTCCACAGTGATCCCATCATACATATTTGGGGTGATTTTTATTTTATTTTATTTTATGTCAATTTACCTGAATAAAACTGAAACACAGTAACAAGTTCTCCTTGCCCTTTGACTTGTGGCAACTTTAGTTGTCAAAGATGCTACAAATAATGCATGGGGGGCCGGCGAGATGGCTCAGTGGGTAAAGGTGCTTCCCACCCAAGCCTGATGACCTGAGTTCATCCCTAGGACCACAGTGGAAGGAGAGAACTGACTCTGGAGAGTTGTCTTCTAACTTGTAAATAAAAATAAATATTAAAATGATGATCTTTTAAAAACCATTAAATGATTGTCATGCACTGATACTAATGTTACCAGCAGCTGTGTGGTTAGGCACAAATGGACAGTTACACATGCACACACACTCAAGTATGTGCAGAAAAATAAACACACACACACATGCACGCACACATACATACACACCTCTTAAGGTTTGTGCAACTGGCAGTGAGATGGAAGTTCATGTGAAACACATTGGTTTGGTCTGTGGGGTCAACATGAGGCCACTACAGGTGATTGTTGGGGGATGTTTTGCGCACTGTATATTCAGACACTGACTTCTGTGCCCAGAGATCTGGTTGCAGTCCAGACGAGGGCACTGTCAATATTATTGAAGAATCTCCTTGATGTTGTCAAAATTGTTCTCTATCGTCTCTGATTGGTTAATAAAGAGCCGAACAGCCTATAGCTGGGCAGGAGAGGAGAGTTGAGGTGGGACTTGTGATCTCAGGAGGAGGGTTTGAAGTGGAGGGAGAGGGAGAAGGGCACTGGGCCATGAGACGTCACCAGGAGGAAGCTTCCATGAGGACAAAAGTGGAGCAGGAGCAGCCAAAGTGAGACTCAGTGAGCAGCTAACAGGGCACGTGGCTGGGAAGGAAGTAACCAGTCCAGCATAGTGGGTTAGAATAGCTGAGTAACTGTCCAGCTATAGTGCTTACAGCTAATATTAATAAATATAATCGGTCTCTGTGTCATTAATTGGGAGCTAGAGCAGGCATAGAAAATCCCATACTTTTGTGTTTTTTAATATATTTTATTAATTTATTCATATTACATCTCAACTGTTATCCCATCCCTTGTATCCTCCCATTCCTCCATCCCTCCCATTTTCCCATTACTCCCCTCCCCTATGACTGTGACTGAGGGGGACCTCAGTAAACATCAAACCCCTACCCAGATCTCCACAGTGGAGTGGAGAGTGGGGTCTGACTTTCACACGAACTCTGATGCCCCATATTTGACCACGTCCCCTGGATGGGGAGGCCTGGTGGCACTCAGAGGAAGGATAGCAGGCTACCAAGAAGAGACTTGATACCCTATGAGCATTTACAGGGGGAGGAGGTCCCCATACTTTTGTTTTTACAGGTGATATACTCTTCCGGCATTAGAGGACAGGTCTGTGTGGTAAGTTTATATGGGGCATCTCATTGTTGGGCCATGACTTCTAGAGCGGCCGATGTGGGGGTCAAGCCTGGAGAGGCTGAGGCAGGAAGAGTTCCATGAATTTGTGGTCAACCTGGACTATAGCTAATCTCTCTCTCTCTCTCTCTCTCTCTCTCTCTCTCTCTCTCTCTCTCAAAGAACCCAAACCCAAAACTTCACAAACAATTCCTAGAGTGTTGTAACTTGAGTAAGGGTAGTGGAAGATAAATCCAATAGGATAAACAGTTATTCTGTTTGCTGTACAGCAATTCTATTCAATTCTGTCTCCATTGCTCAAGATCCACTTGCTGACAGCTTGTATCCCACAGGGAAAGATATGCGAACTGTGGTACTTTTTCATTAGCAACAACAAGAGATTCAACAGTAAAGGGTCTTGTCTCCCTGAGACCCTCAGCCTGGCACAGTAAAAACCCTATACCAATCTCTTTCTGATCCCAAAGGCCTTTTAGGGCAATGCCACTTTCCCCCAAACCCTTGCCATAGCACACTTCTCCATCTCCTTATGGTGCGTATACCATCACCCATCTCAACAGCTGGATCAAGTTTGTGGGGTTAGTCCGTTCCCTCACACCCTTTTGCCTGTAGGGCGAGGACTTGGCATGCACTTCCCATTTTCTAATTGAGAGAACTGGGGTCACGGGGTTGCTGGCTGAAGGTCACACAGGAAGTAGTAGAGCTGGGTGTGACACCCCCCACCCCCACCCCCACCCTAAGACCACACTCAACAAAGTCAGCCTTCTGCTGCTGAGGGAGGGAGATAGAGAGGAGGAGGGGCAGGGGGAGGAAAAGTGTGTGTTGTAGGTGGGGACCATGGATGGAGTAGTTAGGGAGAGACTAAGATGGCAGGCAGTGGGCCACATGGCCGGGAAGCAGGCCAGGCCAGCATAGTCAGGTTAGAATAGCTCCTTATCTGCTCAGCTATAGTGTCTCAAGCTTTTAATAAACATAATATGTCTCTGTGTTGTTACTCAGGAGCCAGAACGGGCATAGAAGCTGTAGTTTTACAGGGCACTGCAGACACTTGGTAGAGTCCGCTTGACAAGAGCAGGGAGCAGTGTGGCTCAGTGGTCTGGTAGTTGAGGATCCTGTTGTACTGGACAATCAGAGCTCCATCTGAGTTCTAGAAAGCCTGACTGGTCAGCCCAGTGGGACAAAGAACTGTTTGAGGAATGTCTCCTTTTGACCCTCTCCTGGTATTAGGTGGCCCCAGCAATCTGTACACTGTATCCAGATAAAGAAACAGAAGACTCCATTTCAAATGTCTTTCCAAAAGAGGCAGATGACCACCTGTTAAAGAATGTGTCATCCACTCGCTGCTAGGGGAGTGGGGAGGGCCTGAAAGACCGTCATGAGGCCTTTCTGGCAGGAGGAGACATGGAATCCTCTATGCACAGTGCTTTTAAAAAACAACGAAAAGAACAAAAATCTGGCCAGCTAGATGACTCAACAGGTAGAGGGGTTTGCCACGAAGCTCAAGGGCCTAACTTCAATCCTCGGGACCCATGTGGTAGAATAAATCAACTCCTGCAAGTGTCCTGTGACAGTAACATGTGCTGTGGCATGCACACCTGCACACCTGCATACACACACACACACACCTGCACTCACCTGCACATATGTACATATGCACTTGTGTGATTGTGTGTGCAGACTGACCTCTGCTGCTGTTCCTCAGGTTCCCTCTACACTGATTTTTGAGGCAGGGTCTGTCCTTAGTCTGGGCCTTGGCATCGAGCCCCAGCGCTCTGCCTGTCTCTGCCTCTGCTGGAGGACCGAGTCCACCCTGCACTGATATTTTTTATGTGGCTTCTGGGAGACTGAACACAGGTCCTCATGCTCAGAAGGCAAGTGCTGTCCTGACCGATCCATCACTCCAGCCCTTCCCGGCTCCTTCATGAAACTGAGCACCCCAAAGCCTGGAGTGTCTCAGGTGTCACGTCTGGGGGTGCGATATAGGCTCACTCATCGGAGGAACTTTAAAAAGCATGCAGAGGTTTAGGGAGGACACGGATAGTAATGACATCTGGGGATGTCTAGACCTTACTATTTTTCAGTGCTAAGCACTTTACAAAACTGAGATCACCTAAGCCCCACAATAACCCACCAAAGGGGACATTTCCACCCTTCAAATGAGAAGACTCAGAAAGATGTCTGTGCCTTATCTACGTCACACAACACCCCATCCTGCCTCATGGGCCGTGACAACACCTAGAGACACTGTCAACTGACTACAACCCCCACCGCATTCTGTGAATCAGAGTGCTGCCACTGGGAGATCCGACTGTTTTCCTCAGGCACTTGCATTAAAGACAAACTGCATATTATCTCAGAGGTATAACATAAGTCCCAAATAAATGAGTAGTGTGTTTATTCCCAAATAGCTCAAAAGCAAAAAATACTCTCATGACTTTTTCTCATCTATTCAATATTTTCCTTTATATTGACTATTTTCATTCTTATTCCTCCCTAAGTTTTAATATTCATGGAAATTATTGATTTGACATGTTTACATTTCCCAGTGGATGTTAAACATGTGTGACTATTAAACAGATCCAGCTGCTTCCATAGTGGCTTTTGTTTAAATTGTTGGGGAAGTACTTTAAAATTTATTTATAGGCATTTATAAATAGGTATATTGCTCTCCACAGAACTGATCTGATATAGTTTAAATGTGAAATGCCCACTGCAGGCTTGTGGGATTTTTGGTTTTTTTTGTTTTTGTTTTTTTGAGACAGAGTTTCTCTGTGTAGCCTTGGCTGTGCTGGCCTCCCTTTGTAGACCGGGTTGGCCTCGAACTCACAGAGATCCACCTGCCTCTGCCTCCCAAAGTGCTGGGATTAAAGACGTGCGCCACCACTGCCAGGCTCAGGCTTGTGTTTTAAATGCTATTTCCAAGCTGGTGGTGCTATCATGGGAAGCTGCGGATCCTTTAAGAGGCAGGGCCTGGCTGCTCCTATGTATGGTGGAGGAGAAGATTTATTGTAAGGTGGGAGACACAGCCAGAGGCACACACATCTGGGAGTCCAGACTGGGCATGACCACACTGAGCTGGGCCATGTGGAGAGAGGAGGAGGGAGATGGAGATGGAGATGGAGAGAGAGCAGCAAGGTGTGTCTTCACTCAGGAGTCTCACCTCGTAGACAGCCTCCCAGGCTCCTGAGTCTCCAGCAGTCCAAGCAGAGTGACATTCCACAGCAGTGTCCAGCTCTGCTCCCAACTACAGCATCCACTTTCCAATGAGCCATTGTTTCTTCAGGATACTGAACAAATTCCTTAGCTTGTGAAGGATATAGCAAGTGTAGGATTTGTGAGTTAATGTAACACTCTCTCAGATTAAGATGCGTGCACATGAACATCATCTTTCTGGGGGGCCATGATGTGGCCATGAAGCAGGAAGTCCCTGTTGTGAAGCCTCGGCACTCCTCAGAGCATGGATGAGGCACGCGGCCTCCAGCTTCATTGGGCTCGATCTGATCCTTTCTCCTGCAGTCCCCTGAGACCCTCACATAACATGGCTGAGGAAGGAAGTTCTGCCCGCTGTATCCCTGGATGACTAGTTTGGATCACTCTTTCTGTCACGAAGTTCCTGTTTTATACAGGTCTCTTTCCAGTCACCATACCCAGAAGATACACAGTAAAATGTCCTTAGTTTTGTTAGGGCCAGAGCATAGCCTCTTGACTCCTGGGGATTTTGTAGACCCCGACTTTATCCTTGAAGATTAGCAGAATAGAATTCTTTCCTTCAATATGTGAAAGAGAGAAGCCCTGGCTTGTTCTAGAGTAGTCTCTGAGGATCAAAACTAATTCACTTTTATGAAAAAAAAAAACCAAAAAGCCTTAATAAAGAGGTGATGAATTTGTGAAACACATAGTACAATTGGGAGAAGCGCGGCACAGAGCTGTGCTCCTGGTCTCTGAGTGTGCTTTATTCATGTCTCTGAGGCCGCACAGCTGCCTCCACACCTCACAGAGGAACCGTTGGTATGCACTCCGTCGTCCTCCCGGAAGGCTCCCCTCTCCTGCACAATCTTTTTCAGTACAGCCTGCACAAGGCGAGAGAGGGCTGACTAGAGGGAGTTGGAGCCAGTCAGAGCATTTGACTCTTTTTTTGGCGTTAGAGGAAGGACCAACCATTTCATTATTAAGAATAGCTGGGCTGTCCCTGTCCTGGAACATTTGCTGCACTGAGCAGCTGTGTGTCCAGGAAGCCACTTTGTCCCTGGGAGACGGCTCCAAGCGTTTGTTCTAGCAGCTTCTCATCAAAGAGCTCAGCAACGCTCTAGCCAGCTTCCATTCCTAGCTAAAAATGGGTGCACAGAGAATAATACAGCTTACTCAAGAAATTCTAATTAAACAAGGTGTGGAAGTGCCCGCTCTTCACAACTGTGGCGTTGGCTCTCTCCACTCAAGTACCAACTGGGAGAGCTATTGGCACAACACAGGTCCTTAGTTCTTGAATTTTCCGCACTAAGCTGATGCAAGTGTACTTAAGTGTGAGACACATTTGAAGCGCGTGGGGATTCACAGGCTGTCGTCACACTCTTGAAGATCGCTGGGAGAAAAGTGTGTGCTGTGCTGTGCCTTTCCCTAAGGCAAGTCTCCTCACAGTCTCAAGCTGCCATAGATACCGGGTTTCAACATATTGAGATTAATCAGGGATAGTTGTTTTTAAGTATTTATTTATTTAATATGGTGTTGGTGGTGTGTCTGTGTGTCTGTGTGTGTGTGTGTGTGTGTATGGTGTGTGTGTGTGTGTATGTATGTGGTGTGTACATATGTGTGTAGTTTATGTGCATGTGGTGTGTATGTATGGTTTGTGGTATGTGTGTGTGGCATGTGTGTGTGTGCTGTGTATGTATGGTGTGTCTGGTACCTGTGTGTGGTGTGTATGTTATATGGTGTGTGTATGTATGGGTGGATGGATGTGGAGTATATGGTGTCTGTGTGTAGTGTGTGATCTGTGTATGTGTGTAGGGGGGGTTGGGTATATGGTATGTGGCAGATGTGTGTGTGTGATGCCTATATGTAAGGTGGGAATATTCAGGGTCACAGCCCTTCTGTGGAGCCAGCGGACAACTTTCAGGAGTGTTTTCTGTTCTTTTGCGTGAGTTTCCTGGGTGTCAAATTTGTGTGGCAAGAGGTTTTTTTTTTTTTTTTTTTAAACCAGCTAAGCCATTTTGTTGGCCCTCAACCCAAATGATTATTTATTTTTTATGGTGTGTGTGTGTGTGTGTGTGTGTGTGTGTTTGTGTGTGTGTGTACACCCATGCCTCTGTACCATGGCACACATGTGGAGACCAGAGGATTCGTTTGGGAGTTACGTGGTTTTCGGGTATCGCATTTAGGTCATCAGGCTCAACGGCAAGCGTCTTTGCCCATCGAGCCATCTCACCTGCCCTAAAGGAGGCCCCATCTCATTTATAAAAACAGTTCAGATCTGGAAGTATGGTGTGACCATGGTTTGTTACCAGTAAGAAACTGCTGGACTCCAGGTCTCTCCAGACAGCCTGGGGAGCGGATGCCTTTGCCTGCTCTCCTCTCCTGTGAAGCTGCTGGTGTCTTTCAGAGCTCATGCTCTGTGCACCAGGGTGGACGCCGAAGCAAGATGAATAAACAACACACACACTGTTCGTTCCCTCAGTAAGATCCTCAGGCCTAGAGGCCGAGTGGCACCCCTGTTGGTCCTGGTATGAACAATGCTGTAAAATGACCCAGGGATGGTGGGACTGATAGAGGTTCGGGATGTGGAGATGTGATGGTGGCAGCTCCGTCTCTTAGAAAGGCATGCTGTCCTCCGGCCCTGTTTCGGTAGAAACAGCACTGGCCACCACCCTTTTCAGTTTGCTCTTTCACCAGGATTGCCTGAAGTGAACAAAGCACGAAGCTTTCTTTGATGCCAGAGCCTGGATCAGAACAAAGGAGAGAGTTGCGATTGAAGGAACTCTACAATATTGATCTCTCTGCCGAAGTTTACCATCCTTCGCATGTTTCCTTGGTCCCTGGAAGCAAGAACTGGGGGGGGGGGGGCGGTTGTTTCTGTGATCCCAGTTTAGTTCTTAGCCCTCCCTTGTTGGGGCTCAGGGAACATCTTTATCTTGCCTCAGAGTTTTATTTCTCAAAGGGTGAGTCACCTAGGGGGCCATTTATTAAAAATAAAAACTAACTTCTGTGGTGATACCAGCTCCCCTTTAATCCCAGCCCTTGGAAGGCAGAGGGACGGGATCTCTATGAGTTCAAGGCCAGCCTGGTCTACACAGTGAGTTCTAGGCCAGCTACAACAACATAGTGCGATCTGTCTCAAAACATTTGTTTTTGTTTAAGAAATAAAAGACTCCAGGGTAGAGAGATGCCTTGACAGGAAAAGGTGCTTACTGCTCAACTTGATAACCTAAATTTGATCCCTGGGACACATATAATGGAAGGAATTAAAAATAAAGATTATGGGACACACCCAAAAATGCCCCTCGAGAGTCCTTAGGAGCGAGGCCTGAGTCCTGCAAGCTTACTGTTAAAGTTGGTCTTCCCCCAGCATGCTGAGGTCTGGGGACAGTTCGCTAAGGAAAGCCGTTTGAAGAAACTGATTTGAGTCCAGAATTTATCCACAGTGTACAGGGCTTGTGGGGAAGGCTTTGATGGGTTCCAGTGTCAGATGTTTAGAAAAAGCCACGGGTGACAGCCTTCACTAGCTGGGCTTAGCTACACCACAGGAAGTGCTCAGTAATCAACTCTTTCCATTGCAACTTCCTCGGGGGAATCTTCAGTTAATTACATTTTAGTACGAACTAATATTCTTACCGTCCTTTTCTTTCAACTAGAGAATGAATTGAACATTTAAGAGAACCAGTAAACAGATCCAATTGGAACATAAGTAGATGAGACCTCTGCACCCCTGGGTCCACAGACTCAGAGTGAACTACGGTGAAGTGGAAGTAAACACCGAATTACAGCTGCTAGGAAGGGCAAAGGGATCGTGTGGTGCTGATGGCTGAGCTTGTCGGTCACAGGTCCCTCTGATGAGAAGGTCTTGGAAGGGCTTTGTGAGCCAGTGACATTTCTGCCTCGTCTTGAGCCCATAACATAAAGACCGGGGGGACCTTAGGAACAAACCAAGAATTCTCTGAGAAGCAGACATTCTGTTTTCAGATTCAGCATCAGCTGCGAGCAAAGAATGCCCGGCGAGCAGTGTCATGCATGCAGCCCTTCCTCCTATCAAACGTCCATCCCATGTTTACACACAAATGACATACATGTATGCCCCCCACACAGACACTGGTCAATTCCCTTATGTGTGTTCTCTGTGTTAGCAGATAAAGCAATAATACAATAGTCCTCTGTATCATAAATGGCACGTCCCAAGACGTAATTTTTTTTCCCAGTCCTTCTGGTTGTTTCTCTCCAGAACTTTGAATGATTCATCATCTTACATACTTCTTTCCTGTCAGAGTGGAGGTGAGGGGAAGCAGGATTAAGTCAGAAGTTCTGGAAAGGACCTGGAGCACCCAGGAGCGTCATGCTGCCTCAGATGAGGAGAGCACACGCAAGGTACTGGGAACTCCCTGGGATGCCTGAACAGTGGGGTCCTCAGGTGCAGGGTGATCAGCTCATCTCCACAGAGCCCTGCTGTGTTCTCCACACGCTCTGTCTGCACTTCAACACACTCCTCTCGGCATCGTCCATCTGAAGAACTGAGAAGGGCAATGGGCAACAGCTGCAGCTGATCATTGTGCTGGGCTTGGCTGTTGGGAGCCCAAAATGTCTGCTCTCCTTGTTGTACCCCTGCTCAGACAAGACTCCCACACTTCTTCCTAGGCTTTGTTCCCCCCACCCCCCTACAGAACTAAGGTTTTCCTTACTGAAGACACATACAGATACATACACACATCAACACAAGTGGACACATACAGAGACACATAGAGACACACACATACACACATGGAGACACACAAATACCTCTACCTACAGACACAAACACACAGTGAGACACACACACACACACACACACACACACACACACACACACACACACAACTTTAAAAATGGCTTGCAGTGAAGGTAAAAGGAGAAGGTCAGTTTAAGAGACTCTACAAAGCCAGTGCTTTAATTCCAGCACTCAGGAGGCAGATGTCTGTGAGTTCAAGGCCAGCCTGGCCTACAAAGCAAGTCTAGGACAGCCAGGGCTGTTACACAGAGAAACCCTGTCTCAAAAAACCAGAGAGAGAGAGAGAGAGAGAGAGAGAGAGAGAGAGAGAGAGAGAGACAGAGACAGAGACAGAGACACAGAGACACAGAGACAGACAGACAGACAGACAACAACTAAGAAAATCTTTAACTTGATATATTCACAAATGAGAACCACCACATTGTTTATTTAGTCCTCAACTGTGTCAGTTTCACAGTTCTAGTGTATTCTGTCTGCTATGGTTTGGATCTTAGTGGCCGCGGTGCTGCTCCCTTCACTCAGGGCAGTGTTACTGAGAGGTGATGGGGCCTGATGGAAATCTTCAGGTCATTAGGAGCATGCTCTCAGAGGATTGTTTGGTGGGCCTCTCTCTCTCTCTCTCTCTCTCTCTCTCTCTCTCTCTCTCTCTCTCTCTCTCTCTTTCATTTCCATCCCTGAGGCAAGTGGTTTTTCTGCTCTGAGGGCTCTGCTGTGACATGCTGTCTTACCATCGCCCCTAAAGCAATAGAAACAATAGGTGACAAGAGGAAAGCTCCAGACTGCAAGAGCAAATGTTTTCCTTTTGTTGTGCAACTGATACTCTCAGGCACTTGTTGACAGTGTTGGTAAAGTTGGTGCACTGCATCAGATGAGTCCTCCTAGAGGGGATCCCTGCCTTAGAGTGCACTGTGCACACGGCACGCCGCATCATTTCCCTGCCTTACAGTGCACTGTGCACACGGCACGCCGCATCATTTCCCTATTGTACAGTGCACTGTGCACACGGCACGCCACATCATTTCCCTATTGTACAGTGCACTGTGCACACGGCACGCCACATCATTTCCCTATTGTACAGTACACTGTGCACACGGCACGCCGCATCATTTCCCTGCCTTACAGTGCACTGTGCACACGGCACGCCGCATCATTTCCTATTGTACAGTGCGCTGTGCACACGGCACGCCACATCATTTCCCTGCCTTACAGTGCACTGTGCACACGGCACGCCACATCATTTCCCTATTGTACAGTGCACTGTGCACACGGCACGCCACATCATTTCCCTGCCTTACAGTGCACTGTGCACACGGCACGCCGCATCATTTCCCTATTGTACAGTGCACTGTGCACACGGCACGCCACATCATTTCCCTATTGTACAGTACACTGTGCACACGGCACGTCGCATCATTTCCCTGCCTTACAGTGCACTGTGCACACGGCACGCCGCATCATTTCCCTATTGTACGTGCACTGTGCACACGGCACGCCACATCATTTCCCTATTGTACAGTGCACTGTGCACACGGCACGCCACATCATTTCCCTATTGTACAGTACACTGTGCACACGGCACGCCGCATCATTTCCCTGCCTTACAGTGCACTGTGCACACGGCACGCCGCATCATTTCCCTATTGTACAGTGCACTGTGCACACGGCACGCCGCATCATTTCCCTATTGTACAGTGCACTGTGCACACGGCACGCCACATCATTTCCCTATTGTACAGTACACTGTGCACACGGCACGCTGCATCATTTCCCTATTGTACAGTACACTGTGCACACGGCACGCTGCATCATTTCCCTATTGTACAGTGCACTGTGCACACGGCACGCCGCATCATTTCCCTATTGTACAGTACACTGTGCACACGGCACGCCACATCATTTCCCTATTGTACAGTGCACTGTGCACACGGCACTCTACATCATTTCCCTATTGTACAGTGCACTGTGCACACGGCACGCCACATCATTTCCCTACTTTGCAGTGTACTGTGCACACAACACTCTGCATCATTTGCGTATCCATGTGCACCTCGAGAGATGTTTCATGCTAGAACTCTGTCTTTTTAAAGAGTAGATTGTGGAGAATTTTCCATCTATGGATATATTTCCACATTTCCCCTCTTGTCACTTATAATAATAATTTCAAAATTGGGAAAAGGACTTCCAGATAAGGTGGTGGATTAGAAGCTGCCACTAAATGACTCAATGAAATAGAAGAATCAGAACAAGAAATCACAGACTTTCTCTGTGAGAGGAAGAGAAGAAGAGGAAGAAGAAAAAAAGGAAGAAGAAGAAGAAGGAGAAGAAGAACAAGAAGAAGAAGAAGAAGAAGAAGAAGAAGAAGAAGAAGAAGAAGAAGAAGAAGAAACCAGCTGGCACCCAGTCATACCACATTGCTCATGCTCAATGCCTAGGAGATGCTCTCCTCTTCCTGGCACCATAGCCACGAGAAGAGGCAGAGAGACACCGACCAGGATACAGATGTAACCAAAGGTGGACATGTGGTGGAGAGACAGGTGGCAGAGCGATACAGGCTGGGAAGATGGACACAATATGTGTTATGATGAATTGAGGCTGAGTTTTCCATGAGTGTCCTCTACAGCAAAGGCTAAGGAGGAGCCACCCTTGACACGGCAACATGGAAACAAGGGAAGTGCTCTGAAAGGTCACTCTAATGGGTATGAGTCAAATCGGTGGATGGAGAGGGCCCTCAGAAACAAGTATAAACACAAGACGCTGGGCCTTCGGCAGCCCCTCCTGTCCTTAGTCACAGAAAGCCCCACATCAAAGAATGATTCCCCAACCAGATACTAAGGGTTTCCAGTCAAAGTGTCCAGACTAAGGAATTTCAAAAGAGTAAAATCCCAAACAGAAATCCCTCTTGGCTGAAAGGTCTCCCCATCCATAGCTGGCTGCAGAAGACAACCAAGGGAGATAGGGAAGCCATGCTCAGCCCAAGTTGGAAGAGATTGTCCGGGATTATCATTTTCCATATTGCTTTCTTTTATTTGTGCTTTGAGCTTCAATTTCTTAGCAGTTGTGCTTTAGCTTGTGTCTGATCTGAATAGCCTTTGTTGCCTATCTGTTCTGTGCACTGACAATACACCATTTTCTCCGATAGTTCGCATTAACTGTCACCCATATGCAATCTGTCTCATACACTTACTCCTTCTTTCCTCCCTTTCGCTCCTCATTTTACTGACTAATTGATAATCTCCTCAGATCCCAAACACTACAAACTGTTTCCCGCTACCCAGTGCCCTAGCGCTGCTGTTTAAGAACCTTGTCAAACTAAGTAAGTGCACAGACGCCTTCTACCTCAAGCTCCGGCAAGACTGCTGTAAGATCATTATATCTGGACTGCAGTTGCCTCCCGCCATAAATAACAGTGGGGACTATAAATCCCAGTGAAGACAGCTCACAAGGAAGACTCGAGTAAAATAAAATAAGCAGACAAAAAAATGAGGGAAGAGAGGAAGAATAAAATCAGATTCATCCCAACAGATGCACAAAATGCAACACAGAAACACACACACACGCGCGCGCGCGCGCGCGCGCGCGCGCACACACGCACACACACACACGAGCAAAAACCAAAGACAACAAGACAAGCCATAAAAAGATACTACAGTTGCAGTTCTAAAAAGACCCGGTGACTATAAAGCACCTCAAATAAGCAGAGAACGAAGTAAGAAAATTCACTCATGACCTGTATGGGGAAACAGCACAGCAGATGAATCAATTATTTGAAGAAGAAGAAATACAGGCAGGAAAAGTTCAAAAAGGAAACTGAGCTTCTCATAAAGAACAGACTAAAAATGCTAGAAATAAGGAATCAATTAAATGAAAACCTCAGCAATCGAATTTATCAGGTAGAAGAAAACATATCAGCGATGGAGGAAAAGACTGAGAAGATAACTACATTAAAACACTAATAAAAACGGGGCTGTGTGGGGAGAGAGGCAGGGTGGCAGGGAGGCTGCTGTGAGTCTGAGGTCAACACGGGCTCCTTAGTGAGTTCAATGCTCGCCTGAGATAGCGTGAGAACCTTTCTCATATGGTCTCCAAAATAAATGATTAAAAATAAGTAAACAAATATAAATATGACAGAAGCCTCTAAGAACAGGAATATGATCAAGAGAACAAACCTGAAACATCACAGGATAAAAGAAAAGGCCGAGACAGCACCAAGGGAATGGAGGCTCTATTCAGGGAAGTTGTAACATAAATTCCCTCCCAGCTTACAGAGAAACAATGGACAAGCAAAATAATATATGTTTGAAGCCCTAAAAAGATGGGACTTAAAAATAACCTTCCCATGACAAAGCCAGCATACAAAACTACAAAGTAAATAAGCAACAATTAAAGCTGTAAGGAGAAAACCCTAACAAGGCAAAGACAACAGAATAACCCCAGATCTCTCACAGGCAGCTCCCCACCCAGAAAAGTGGAGAAGGATACATTTTAGAAGGCAATCACAACTGTTCTGCTGAACAGTTAGCTTTTTAAAATTAATGCAAAAATAAAAATATTTCAAGACAAACACAAAAAACGCAATTCATGACAGCCACACCATCAGTATTCAACATCCACAAAGAAATTCTATACACACAGAGAGAAGAGAGATAGTCTTATTCCCAAAAACACAGGAAAGAAGACATTTTCTTGAGAAGATTAGATGAGCAAAGGAGTGCTTATTGGAAATCCATTGCATCCAGCACTGTAATCCACCAAACACAAATAAGGAAGGAAGAAAACAAATAATAATAATAATCCGACCAACCAGAAAAACAACAACAATAAAGCCACAGGAAATAGCAAACTCATCTCAATAATAGCCTTAAATCAAATAACCTCTGCTTGCCAAAACGCAGATTGCTCAGCTAGGTGAAAAAGTAAGATTCAACCATTTGTTGATTTGTTGTCTCCAGGAAACACTGCCCTAGCAAAGACATACACAGAATAAGAGTCCAAAGATGGACATCAACCTACAAAGCAGATAGGAGCTAAAAGCAAGCTGGTTCAGCATTCAGACAAAGGAGATTTCAACAAGGCTAGTGAGAAAAAAAATAGGGAAGGGTACTGCACATTCACAAAGAGAAAACATCAACAAGAAGATAGGAAATTTGCAAATATATATCTGGAAAATATTGGAGCTACCAATTTATTATAATAAACACTAAAAGGGAGGACAATTCAGATAGACCTTGCAACAATAGTAGGAGATTTCAATATCCTACTCTTGTCTTAAGCTAGGTTTTCCAAACTGAAAAAAGAAGGGAAAAAATTAACAAAGAAACTGTATAGCAAAATTATACCATAAGTCTCTGGATTTAAGAGCTATTTAAAGAATATCCCACCCAACAGATATATAATTCATATACTTCTAAGGTCCTTGGGAATCTTCTCTAAAATTTATCACATTATGGGCCACAAAGCAAACCTGAACCAACACAAACTAATCAAAATAATGCTTTATATCTTATCAGGTCAGAGTTGACTAAAACTCTAGTCAACAGCAAGAAAGCTGTAGAACCTGCACAAATACTTGGAGAGTGAATAATACTTTTAAATGAATAGCAGCAGTTCACTGAAGAAATAAGAAAGGAAAATGAAATATACCTAAGAACATGTAAAAATGAAAGCACAACTTGTTAGAACTTTTGTGATAGAGTTTTTTTGTTTTTTTTTGTTTTTTTTGTTTTTTTAGATTTATTTATTATGCATACAGTGCTCTGGTTGCATGTACACCTGCAAGCCAGAAGAGGGCATTGGATCACATTACAGATGGTTGTGAGCCACCATGTGGTTGCTGGGAATTGAACTCAGGACCTCCAGAGGAGCAGTCAGTGCCCTTAACCTCTGAGCCATCTCTCCAGCCCCCTTGTGATAGAGTTTAAGAAGTTCTAAGAGTAAAGTTTATAGCTATAGTTGCTTAATTAAAAACAAACAAACAAACAGAAGTAGATCTAATAAACAAGCTAATGGTGTACTTCAAGGTCTTAGAAAACCAAGAACAAGCCAAACTCATACAATACGCAGCAAGAAATTATAAAGATAATGACAGAAATTCATGAAATGGAGACTAAAAAATACACACAAGTAATAAAAGGCTTGTTTATTTAGAAAAAAATAAATTGATAAGCACTAGCTAAACTAATGACTAAAATGAAGAAAATTAGAGATGGAAAAAAGATTCCTTAAGAATTATTTTTGAAAATGTATATTTGAAAAAAAAAACAAAAAACTAGAGGGCTGGAGAGATGGTTCAGTGCTTAAGAGTGCTGCCTGCTCTTTCAAAGGTTCTGAGTTCAATTCCCAGAAACCACATGGTGGCTCATAACTATCTGTAATGTGAACTGGTGCCCTCTTCTGGCCTGCAAGTGTATATGCAGGCAGAACACTATACATAATAATAAATCAATTGAAAGAAAGAAAGAAAGAAAGAAAGAAAGAAAGAAAGAAAGAAAGAAAGACCTAGAAAATATAGAATGAATTGATATACCCCTAAATGCATATGACATACCAAAAATAAGCCAAGATAATATGATTAGCATAGGTCCATAACAAGAAATGATACTGATATAGAAATTAAAAGTCTCTACAAAGAAAAGCCCAAGACATAACGAATTCACTGTTGAATTCTACCAAACTTAAAAAAGAATTATACGTATGTCTGTGTACATTTACAAGCTGTATGAAAATGCCCAAAGAGGACGGGGGCGTCAGATTCCCCAGGGCTGGGACTGTAATAGGCAGTTGCGACTTGCATGCTAGGAACTGAATTCAGTCCTCTGCAAGAACAGAGGGCCATCAAGTTACCTCACCAGCCTTCTACCAACGAATACAAGTACTTCTCAAACTGGCAAACTAGAAATAGAAGAAGTCCAACCAAACTCATTCTATGAAGCCAGAAGCCAGTATTGCCCTGATTCCAAACCACATATGAATGAAACAAAAAAACAAAACCCAAAAACAAAAAAAAACACTCAAGATCAATTTTCATTATTAATATAGATAAAAAGTCCTCAACAAAATATTTTCAAGCCAATTCAAGAAATCATTAAGAAGTTCCTTACTATGACCAAGTTGGTTTACTCATAGCGATGCACAGATGGTTCAATGGATGCAAATCAGTAAGCGTAATACAACCTATAATGGACTTAAAGACAAAAATCCACAATATTGTCAAAAGACACAGAAAACAGTCTTTGCAAACATCCCTTCATAATAGAGGTCCTGAAGAAGCTGAATAGCAGTGACATATCTCAATGTGCTGCATGGCAAACCTAAAGGCAACATGATCCCAAATCGGAGGTAACAGCACTTCCCCTAAAATCTGGAATAAAAAAGGAGGTGCCACTGTTTCCGCTTCTATTCAATATACTGTTCAAAATGTTGGCTTTGTGTAGATGCAAATCTACACTTAAAAGACTAAAACTTCAACAGAAAACGCTCAGAACTGATGAACACTTTCAGCAAAGCAGCAAGATATACAATCAACATATAAAAAAATTGTAGCTTTTCAATATCCCAGTAACAAGTGTTCTAGGAAAGAAAGCAAGGTAGGAAAGTGCCAGTGACAATAGCTTTAAAAATACCTAAGAATAAAGCTAACTAAGGAGGTGAAAGGCCTCTACAATGAAAACTTTAAGACACCAAGGAAAGAAAACAAAGAAGACGTCAGAGATGGAAAGACCCTCCATGCTCATGGGTTAACAGATTTTATACTATGGAAATGGGTATTGAAAGCAACTTATAGATTCAATAGAGTCCCCACAAAAACTCCCAAGACATCATTCATCAAGGTAGGAAAATAATCTTTAAAGTCATACGGAAACACAAAAGACTCCTAGTAGCCAAAATAATTCTAAGAAGCAAGAATGCAGAAGACATTACAGGTCTTGGTCTCTAATTATACTAGAGAAATATAGTGATAGTGGGGACTAAGGAGCCTTTTATACCGTGGTTGATTTATCACGTCCCAGAGTCTAGGGCCAAGAGCAAAAGCTGGAAATTTTAAAATATAAATGGTTATATAATAAATATTCTATACTCTGTTGGCCATATTGCCATTTACACAATGATTTTTTTTTCCACAGCATAAAAGCAATGACAAAAAAATGGGCTCCTAGCTGGGCGTGGTGGCGCCACATGCCTGTGATCTCAGCACTCTGGGAGGCAGAGGCAGGTGGATCTCTGTGAGTTCGAGGCTAGCCTGGTCTACAAAATGAGTTTAGGGCAGCCCACGCTACACAGAGAAACTCTGTCTGGAAGCAAAACAAAACAGAGACAGCGAGCCCCTAGGGTCAGGGAGCCCTGACCTGGAGATACAGTGACCTCCTTGGATCTTCCACCTGGCAAAGGATGGAACTGTGGGTGGCCACATGGGAGATCATGGTGGCCAGTGCCACTCGGGGAGGAGAAAGACTTACATGTACATCTCAATGGCTAGAACTCACTTCCTGGCCCCTCACCCCAACTCCAAGATAAGATGAGAGATGCAGTCTAGCTGTGTGCCTGGGAGGAAAATTAGAAAAACAAAAACAACAAATGACAAGATCTAAGAAGCCCATAGTCTTTGTTTTTGTCTCACTTTGCTCTTTCACTCACACATCCATGTCTTCCCACAGTGGAGCAGCCCTGAATCTCAAGTGGCCTCCACATCCCTCTCGAGGCATAGGATGATGTCCTGGTGCTGAAAGCTTCCTCCATCATGGTTGCAGAATGACAAATGCTTGCCCGTCTTCCTTTCCGCTCACTCACGGGCGATTATGGAGCAGGGATCATACATACACAGTGAAAGTGTCTATTCAGGAAGTGAAAGACCTTCAGGACACTAGAGGACACAGAAACAGACACTGTTCCTAGAGGCCACAGCGTGCCCTGGACAAAGAGCATTGGGGGTACTCTAATCAGAGGAAATCTCAGCCTACATGGCATTTCTTATACTTCATAAGGACGGGGAGAGGGTTGGTTCACAGCAGGAGCCTGCAGCCAGGCTCTCTGGTTCCCAGAGTCAGAGTTAGGGGAGGGGGTGGGGAACGAGATTGTGGGCTCTAATACCCCTTTGATGTAAACTCCCTTCTCCAAGTGAGAGATCCTGCCAGCAGGGACTCACAGAGTCTCAGTAGGGCGCCCAGTATCTGTTCTTGTCTTTTTGAGACAGGCTATGGCTTAAAAGGCTGGATTTCAACACTGCATTGTTACAGAAAAGATAAGAATGAAGACACAAAGGAGATACTGGTCTATGAGTTTAAAATCCTTGCAGGATGCTCTCAGGCCTCACTGGCTCCCTTACCCCAGTGTTCCTGATCTCTGCCTGTGGAGGTACCTTTCATCCATCATCTCCTTTGGTCACATCTGCAGCAGCAAGTAGGGACCACTGCCACCACCTCCCCTTAGAACTATAGATTTGCTGTTCTGGCAAACTGTGCTCAAAAGCCACTGACCACACCAAAGCTCTTGACCTAAAGAATTCTTGAATTTGTTTTATTGCATTTGCTTCTTCATGCTAGCCATCACCACCGCTTAAATCTGGTGTGCCAGTCACTTTTTTATTTATTTTTATTTTTTATTTTTTTGTTGTTTTGCTTTTGTTTTTGTTTTTAATGACCATTTGGGAACCCAAGTGTAACAGATAATCTTAACTCAGCTTGACAGTGTTTAGGATAAGCTAAGAAACAAAGCTCTGGGAATGCCTGTGGTGGTTTTCCCAGATAGCTTTAATTGAAATAGGAAGACTGCCCTTGAACATGGGCTTCCATTGTTCTATACACTGCCAGAGCACGAATGAAGAGAAAACAGCCAGAGGGTCAGTATTCGTAGCTCCACGCGCCCTAGATGTGGCAGCAAGGTCTTGCAAGGAAGAAACAGTGTACCTGTTAGTTCACAAACGGATCTGCTCTCTGATCTGCCTCTAGGTTGCTTAGCAACCTCTGACGTCATCATCTATCGCCTGTGCCAGAGACAACCGGCCACCCATACACCCCTATCTTTTATCTCTCTTGCACTCTTTCTAAGGGGGCACCCCCTCCCACTGTCTCTCTGTCTCTCTACCCTCATGGCCCACTCAGGCCCTAAATTCTATCCCCTTCCCTTCCCTCAAATAAATCTCTCCATAACATATTTGTTGCGTGGCATCTCATCCTTTTTCGAGACAGGGTGTAGCCTTGGCTGTCTTGGACTCACTTCGTAGACCAGGCTGGCCTCAAACTCACAGAGACTCCCCTGTCTCTGCCTCCAAAGTGCTAGGATTAAAGGCGTGTGCCACCTTGGCCCGCATGGGCTCCTTCGGTACTGTCTAGGCCCATCGGAAGCCCTCCACCCGCCAGGTCGCCTGCACCAGATTTCCCACTTGTCCGCATATGGCTGCTGTCCTGCTGCCCTCTCTTGCTCTCTCGGCTCTCCCACTGCCTGCGGCTACTCCACTCCATCTAAGTTAGGTAAGCACAGCCCGGCTGAGCCCTGATCCGGGCCACTGAAATGTGATCCGTGCTAAGGTCTGGTCCACTACACCGTGGGTCCGTGGCTCTGCTGCCTCCTGGCCTGGCCCCCCTGCCGCGCCAGTCTCAAACCAAAACTCAGAATAAATCCTTTCTTCCTTAAGTTGCTTTTTGTCAGGTATTTCGCCATAGTATTGAGAACAAGTAACACGCTGGGTTTCTTCAGATGCCGTGACTTCCCTACAGTCCCGCATCTCTAAGTTCACCGGTCTCCGTACCCAACGGACAGAAAACCCAGTCTTGTATGCCCAGGATTTTTAAAATCATGGTGAATGAACAGAGTTCTCTCTGAATCCCTTTTCACCTGGGACGCTTTCTACTGACTGTATGTTACAGGGTTTGCTCCGCGTTTCAGTTCCTGTGTTCTGATCAGAAAAATAAAAGAAGCCGAGAGAGCTGCAGTGAGAAGCCGACATGGCAAACCCAGACACAGTGAACTCTAGAGAGCAAACAGAGAAGTCTGTGAATTAAAGGCCTTCGGCGACAGCTGACGTGGGGACAGCTGTACAAAGGCTCACTCTGTGTTAAATGGCTTCAATCTGTGAACACGGTCCAGGGATCTTAACACCACGAGCTGAAAAATAGTTGAAACTTTATTCTCTGGATAAAGAAAGCTAAGGAACTAGATTTAGCCGTGATTTAATTAGAGTTCGCCATTAGGAGGATGGTTATTTATAGCCACGCATTGCTGTCTCTCTGAATAATAGCTTTTATTTTTATGGTTTGGCTTATCTTTTGCATTTTTGAATCCTTTATTTTTAGAAACCATGTTGTGAACCCTTCGTGCTCTTTTTACTTGAAGGACCCTCATCCTCTGACCTTGCTCGCTAGTTAATCCAGCCTGGTAGTCCACCCTCTGTCCTTGCGACGGCGTCCCGGAGATCACAGCTTTAGTAAGAGAGACGTCCATTTGGGCTCATAATTTGGAGGGCTCAAGTGCATGACGGATTGACCTGTCAATTCTGGACTTGGTGGGGGTGGACACCACATCATGGAAAGAAATTTGTCGTCCAACAAATCTGCTCACCTCATGACCGGGAGGAAAAAAGGGGGGCACACTGCTGGGTTCAATGAGCCCCTTCAGATTAAGCCCTGAGGGAAACATTTCCTACTGTGCTCCACTCACTCCTCACGGGCCGCCATTGCTTCCTAATAACACCAGGCCTGTGCCCTTAACATGCGATCCTTAGGGAGCATTTAGTAGCTAATCTAGAATACCATCTATGTGTCAATAAATATTTGTGATGTCCTATTAAGTGTCCGTCATGCACTGTGTTGCAGTGGTGAAAAGGTAAATTACAGTCTCTGCTTTCACGAAATTTGGAAGTCCCTTGGGTAAGAAAGGCATTACTCAAGTCCTTGGAAGAGTAACAATTTTCTGTTCCTAGTCGTATAAAAATTATAAAACGGGAGGCTGTAGAGTTGGGCTTGGTGGTCTGTGACTCTGAACCTCAGGACACTAAGGTAGGAGAGCATTGTGAGTTCAAGGCCAGCCTGGTTATGGTATGGAGCTCTTGCCCCATCAAACACAGTTAAGACCTCATCACCACCATCACTACCGAACCCATAAAGGGTGAGGTGTTGTTAGAACACTGTCTAGTCATGAAGTACAGACATTTTTCAGAGTATAGCCTAAAAGCCTGACCTTTGAGGTGTCCAAGACAGCTTTCTCGATAAAAGCCCCATTGCTCCAAGTTTAAATAAAACATGCATTATTTATTTGTAAGTTATGAGTCATTAAGTACTAAGCTGTGAATTTGTGCTTTTCTGGAGGTGGCCACACCGATGAGCTCCTACACTGACAGAGCTTTTGTCAAGGCGTCCACACAGCAGGTGGCAGACAACCCTTGATTCCTTCCTTGAACACACGTCCCAGCGGTGCTCTGTGCTGGAACACAGAGGATCTCTTTATCCTTGTGTCATGACTGTGTAGGAGCCTGTCCTTTCAATGACTGTAATTTGATTAGTCCTGGTCCTCATTTTCATTGCTTCTCTGACAAGTTATAATAACCTTGGTGGCTGAAAACACACACACTATGTTTATTATAGTGTGGTGCAGAGCTATGGAGTCTTCAGAATTCTAAAGGAAAATTTCTAGCCAACCAGTTTCAAGCATCTTTATGTTCCCATATAGCTCTTTTCCACATTAAAGCAGTTTTAATTTTCATTTATTAGTGTGTGTGTGTGATTGTGTGTATACCACAACATACATGTGGAGATCAGAGTTCTCTCAACTGTGAATTACGAGATTTCACACAAGTACTTTTTTATGCTGAGATTTTTTTTTCCAGGTAGAAGCCTGTAACCTACTTTTAAATTAAAAAAAAAATCTTACTTTTAATTTTTAATTATGTGCATGGGCACATGGGTATTTGGTCATGCATGCTGATCCAAGAAGTCCAGGGATGTGGGATTCTTCTGTTGCTGGAGTTCCAGGTGATCCCCGCCGGCTGCCTTGCCCTGCGAATAGTCCCTTGCTCGTGTTCTTGTGAGCACCCCAACAAAACCACCAGGTTACACAAAGACCCCAAATGATGATGACAGAGGGGGACTAGATGGGAGAGAGAAGAGGATCGCTGAAAGTGGGAGGGTCACAAAGTGATGGGGCTGCAAATATGACCAGAAGCACTGCATATGGATGAAGATGTCATAAGTAAGGCCGTCATTATACACGATTAATGCATGCTTCTTCTTCTTAACCCATGTGTTCCAATCACTCCCGAGCTCTTTCCTTTGAGAAGCAAATGCAGGACAGCCCTTCGCCTGGTGATGACGTGTACAGAAAGACTTCTGAGGACTGTGTCATGGTGTAGGATGCTTTGAACATGCTCCGGCATCTGTGGCCAGTGTGTTATAGATGGCTTTTGCATTTGTACACTCCAAAGAGCTCCGTCTCTGTTTTTGTCTTTCCTTAGTTTATCTTTGTTGGATTTTAAAATAATTTTACGCTCATTTACAAAAATAAGTCAGTTTTTTTCCCTTGTTCTGGACCAGTGGAATTGCATCCTATTAAAATTTGATGGCATTCTCCTGTGACATCATTTTGACCTGGTGTGGTCCCCAGCGGTCCGTGACAGTTCTTCCCAGAAACTTCACTGGAAGTCTCTTTCCTTCTGAATGTCACCAATGCTACTGCAGGTGCTGCCACTGTGGTGTGCCCTCCTTTGTTTTATCTAAAGCCCCTTTGCTCAGGTCAGGTTTTTTTCTGGACAGAGACTCAATACTGGCTATCTTTCATTTGATCAATGTGATTTCAGGTCTGTACGGACTGTAATCTGCTAAGTCATCCCACGGCTCCAGTGGCTCTTAGCTCATTCCTGGCTTACACATGAGGTAAAGAGTGAGTTTAAGCTGGACTGTCTGACACGTGACAGTCATTCTGGGACTTGGTGTCACTGACTATTTTGTTGTTCTTTCTGTTTCATTGCTTTAAAAACTTTACAGCTGGGTTTAAAAAAAAATTTTTTTTTTCATTCTGCTTCTGGCTGCTTGCTTGGAAAGATATATCTTTGCTTTAGTAGTTTTCTTACTATGCCATAATTTATAATAAAGAAATGTGGATGCTTGGGGTGGTGGTGCACATCTTGTATCCTAGGCTACAAAGTGAGACCTTGTCCAAATAATAATTAAATGCCTGGCATTGAAAATTACAACATTTAATCTTCTTTTGCTGTATTTATTGACTTCCTACTTAAGCAGAAGCCGGTTAATTCATCAAAACAATGCTTCCCAAAGCTAGTTCACCAAATACATTTGCTAAGAGCCCATTTGTTCTATGGATTCCCCCCCACCCTAAGTGAGTTTTATGAAATTGGCCTGAAGCCGTTTTGAGTAATGGCAAAAAGAATGTGTTTCTTCTCTCTCCTCCCTTTTCTCTTTCCTTCATCAGACACTTTAGTGACTGCGAAGGTCCCACACCTGTGCCGTTCACCTTTGCCCCTATTCCAGCTGTCCTCGGAGGTGACAGTCAGCCTGTTTTGTTTGTTTGTTTGTTTGTTTTGTTTTGTTTTTTGTTTTTTGGGTTTTTTTTTAAAGCTTTTTTCCTCCTCTTCTCCGGCTCACATGTAGCTTGGTGGGCTGGTGGTGCCATCCTTCAAGGGGCTCGTGCACCCTTCGCCTCTTGAACTCTTACATAAACAATACTCACTTCTGCTTCTATAGCTGAGAAACAGTACGACTGGGAATAAAGCCATTGGGTAACAGTTTCTCTAAGTATTTTGTAAGCACCACTGCACTACATTTTAGCATTTGTTGCTGACATGGAGAGCTTTTAAGCCATGAGAAGTTTTCCATTATGGATGACTTAGGCAATTTCACTGAATACGCTAAGCCTGCACTTGAATTGAATTTTAATTTTTGTCTGCTCCTTGCATCTCTGCTTCTGACTTCTGAAGCCTGGGGGTTCGCAACATTTGACCCCCTCAGATCATTCTTTTTGGGATCCCTCTCTGGGCCATGCTTTTATTCTAGAACAGATACATGAGAAAATACTCAACACCACTTGTTGGCAGGGAAATGAAAACTGTGAACCATGATGAGATGGCCTCTCGCTCCAGTTAGACTGGCTATTATCAGAAAGATGTCCTTGCTGGCATCTTTCTGGGGACGAAGAAGTCGCTTATGCCCTTGGTGGGAATGTAAATGTATAGAGCCATTATGAAAAGCAGAAGTTGCTCATCAGACTACAAATGGACCTATCTTGTGAACCAGCAACTTTATTATTGGTCCTATACTCAAAAGAAATGAAGCCACTATGCTAAAGAAGTACGTACGGTCCCATGCTTATTGCATCATCTCTCCTACCAGCCAAGCAATAGAAAGGGAGTCGGCAAGGTTGTCCATCAGCTGAGGGATGTGTGCAGAAGTGGGTCCTGGGCCCTATAACATGGAGAAAGTGGGCTGAGAACTAGTGCTTATCTCTCTCTGCTTCCTGACTGTGGGAAGTGTGACCACTGCCACGATGGACTGTGTGCTCACAGACTGTAAGCCAAAATAAACCCTTATTTCTTTGAAGTTGATTTCATCAGGGTGTTTTTTTTTATCACAGCAACAGGAAAAGAAAGAAGACAGGGTGCCAAGGTGTCAGAGCAGGTACTTTCCAGCTATGTGCTCATGTCTACCTGGTGGGAAGAGGGAAAGGAGAAGTTCAACTGGGCCTTTTAAATGTTTATAATCAACTCTCCTGCTTTCAACCCACTCTGTAGCTGAGAGGCACGTATTACTGTCAGTATCTGAGTTGCCATGACAGTGCTCACTTTGTTGTTGTGGACAATCCAGTTGGACTAGCTTAAGTTTTAGCTCTCTCTGGTTGGCTACAGCAGTTACTATGCATTCTCCAGTTGTCCTCTCCTCCCCGCCTCTGTTTCTGTCTTCTTATCTCTGTACCCTCTTTCAGCACAGTTTTGAGAGGGCCTGCATAATTCCATCCAGAGAACTTCTGAAAGTACAGCATCATGTTGCTTCTGCAAGAACAGACAGATTGGGGCTGGAGACCTGGCCAGAGGGTAAGCACACTGGCAGCTCTTCCAGCCCCAAGTTCAGTTCATAGCACCCACACGGTGGCTCGCAACCATCTGTAACTCCAGCTCCAAGGGATCTTATGCCCTCTTCTGGCCTCCCTGGGAACTGCATACACATGGCATACATAATATACATGATGGCAAAAGGCTCAAGCACATAAACTAAAATAAATAAATGTAAAATGTTTTTACTCTTTTAAAAAAATGTTTAGGTCATAAAGTCCAAAGTCCAGAACACAACTGAGAGCTGTCAAAGTGAGTAAGAAAAGGTAACCCAGAGGCACCCAGCACAAACGTCAGAATCATGTGACAAGGAGTTGGAAGCAGTCATCCTCAAAGTGCTTCAATAACTACAAATGCCTGAAACACATATTAAACATCACCTGCAAAGAAAAATGAAGGAAAAGGAAGAGGTAAAGAGATATTTATAACTGAAAAGTACAATCATGTCAATTTAAAAGCTCTTGGATATCAGTTCCTCAATAGCAGAGGAAAGAATCAGTGAGCGTCAGGACGGACCAATAGAAGCAGCACAATCTGACCAATAGAAGTAGAAAATGCTAAGCAGCTCAGAGAACTCAGAGAATGGAAAAGTAACATGGATTGGAGGAAGGGGGAAGGCTGAAGAGTTTTCAGAAAAATAACAGATGAGAACGGGCCTAGATTTTGTAAAAGACAGGTTCAAACATTGGAGAAAAACTCAGCAAGATTCAAAACCAGAGAAATGCATGTCCTTACACAGAAGTGTTGAATTTCTGAAAACTTAAGAAAAAATGAAGCCATCAAGGACAAAACACAAACACACACACAAACACACACATGCATGCACACATACACACACAACGCAGAAGCACACTCACACATACACGTGCACACACACAAACACACATACACACACACACACACACACACACACACTCAGGAGAGAAGCAGATGAATGCGAGCATATTTCTCACTAGAAACCAGGGAAGACACGGGCATTCAGGTGTCGCCCTTTTTAAATCCTAAAAGAAAATAACCTAGAATTCTTCAGCAAACAAAAATGTATGTCAGGAATAACTGAGAACCCAAGTTACTGTCACATGAAAGAAGCCAAGAAGACATGTCACTAGCAAGCCTACTCTAAAAACATTACTGGAGGATGTGTGTGTGTGCGCGTGTATGTATGTGTCTGTGTGTGCGCACGCTACATGTGCATGCTCACCTGGGTGTGCGTGTGGAGTGTGTGTGGTGTGTAAGTGTGTGGAGGCCGAGGTCTACATCAGAAGTCTTCCTCAGTTGCCCCCCTCTCTTTTGAGGCAGTGTCTCCCACTGACCTGGATGAGGTTTGTTGCTTTACCTCGGGTGCCAGCAAATGAGCTTCGGGATCTATCTGGCTCCTCCACTCCAGTGCTGGTGTAACAATGGGCACTGCCAACCCAGTTTTAATGTGAGGTCTGGGCTTCCACTCCCAGGTACTGATGCTGCGAAGCAGGCACTGTACTGAGGACTTTCTCCCTAGCCCCAAAAGGAAGTTCTTGAAACAAACAATGAATGAAAACTATGTGGAAGCAGGTAAGAGTGCTGCTCTTCCAGGGGACCCTAGTTTGGTTCCCGGCACCCAAGACAGGTGACTCATAACTGCTTGTAGCTGAGATATAGATGCTGTCTCCTAGGCTTCACGGTACCTACACTCATGTGCATATACCTTCCCCCACACACAATAAAAGTTTTTGTTTGTTTGTTTGTTTTTGTTTTTTGATTTTTGGTTTTTTTTGTTTTGGTTTGGTTTGGTTTGGTTTTGGTTTTTCAAGACAGTGTTTCTCTGTGTGGCCTCGGCTGTCCTGGACTCACTTTATAGACCAGGCTGGCCTTGAACTCACAGAGATATGGCTGTCTCTGCCTCCGTGAATGCCGGGATAACAGGCATGTGCTCAAAGAACTTTTAAAGATCATTTAAAATGGAAAAAAAAGGAGGAATCTTATACTATCAGGAAAGACTAAGGAGCAGCAGAGGTTGTAAAAAACATGTAGATGAATATTATAGGTTTTCTTTCTTCTCTTTCTATTTTCCCCCTTTCTTTCTAATTGTGCTATGTGGAAGCAAAACGAACAAGAAAAATCTCAAATCTTGAGCTGAAGAACTCACTGCTAGAACAGAGAGAAGGTCTAGAAAGGTTTCCCAGATTATGTAAGATTTTAAAACAGTAAAAAGAAAATTAGAACAACCCTCAATGCTGACTCTTCTACAGAGAGATGAAAGGAAAGAAAGGAATGTGTTATTTAAAATAAAGACAAGGCTGTACCTGGAAAACATACCCCACTAAGGCGGGAGAGTAAGGCCCGGGAAAGCTGCATGAAGGCTAGTGCCTAGTGGCAGGCGTGTGGCACCCACCAGCACTTGGGTAGCAGAAGAGGGTCTTGTAAGTTCAAGTCCAGCCCACTCTACAAAGCCAATCCAGGACAGTCAGGGCCACACGGTGAGACCCTGTCTCACACCACTCCCCAAAGAAGATTAAGACAGGAGCCAGCCAGATGTCTCCGTGGGTAAGATGCTTGCTGCTTAGGCCTTACAACCCAAATTCAATGCCCGGAGCCCACAGAAAGGTAGATGAGAAATGACTGCACAAAACTGCCCCTGGAACTCCACACATGTGCCACGGCAGGAACACATGTACACACACTAATAATAAACAGAGTTAAAATAATCAACAAATAAAAGAAGCCTGGAAGGCTGGAAAGCCTTCCCCACTTGGGCTGCATCCAACAAACAGAGCCCATGCTGAGAAAGGCCCATGCTGCTAACAGAGGTGGAGGCCCCAGGAAATGTCTTGAAAATGGTGTGTGCCTCACGACCAGCTGCTTTTCAGCTTTTCCTCGAGCTCCACAGCTCACTCCTGTTCTGAGGCATCCTTTCCCCTTCTTTCTTTAAAATGTGGCTCTACTTAGAGATTGCTGTCGGGTAAGTCTTTGGGGACCTCAAGGATATGAGCAAATGCCAGTTTGCTATACGTGGGACACCTACAGCAGAACATAGAAATAATTCCGGCCTCCTCTATTTATTGGAGCTCCTTACAGAGGCACAGGATGCGGGGTGACTTAGAGGTGTGGGTGAGTCAAGGCTCCTGGCTCCCTGAGGAGCCTCCTCAGCATCAATGATGACACACAAAAGTGCACACCTGAGAAAGCATATCTTTTTTTTTTTTTTGGTTTTTCAAGACAGGGTCTCTCTGTGTAGCCTTGACTGTCCTGGACTCTGTAGACCAGGATGACCTCAAACTCACTGCGATCCGCCAGCCTCAGCCTCCCCTGGGATTAAAGGCATGTGCCACCACCGCCCAGACGCCTCTGAACTCTTAAGAACTTCCTTTCTCCAGGAAGGAATGTTTCAATCCAGAGGCAACAGCTCCATAACATCTGTCCTTTAAAGTAGCATGGCCTGAAGAAATGACTCCTCATTGTAAGAGGCACATGAGTGAGGAAGGGACTCAGAGGCACAGCGGCCATCTTGCACTGTGTAAAAATCCATTCCTGCTGTTTAAGTCACCTAACTGGAACTATTACTGCAAGAGTGGAGATACTCCAGAGACACATATGACCCTCCCTTTGACCATCAGGCTATGGAAACAAATGGACCTCAAGAAACAGGAGTGTTTCCCTGGGAATCTCAGGCTGGAGAAGGAAAATCTGAAGCCTGGTGCCAGCCAGATGGGGAAATGCATCTAGTGGAAGAGATTTGCACCCTGTTAGATCATTATGTGTGAGCGTGTGTGCAGGAGTGCACTGTGGGGAAGAGAGAGACAGAGAGATGGAGAGAGAGACAGAGAGATGGAGAGAGAGAGAGACAGAGAGACAGAGACAGAGAGACACAGAGAGACAGAGAGACAGAGAGTGAGAGAGAGAGACAGAGACAGAGAGTGAGACAGAGAGAGACAGAGAGAAAGAGAGACAGAGAGAGACAGTGAGAGAGAGAGACAGAGAGAGACAGAGACAGAGAGACAGACAGAGAGAGAAAGAGAGATGGAGAGAGAGACAGAGAGACAGAGACAGAGACAGAGAGAAAGAGAGAGGAGAGGAGGTCAGAGGACAATTTGCATGTGGGTTCTGGGGATCAAAGTCAGGTCCTCAGACTTTTGGGCCCACTTGATCCTTCTATTTGATGTTCTGTCAAGAGCCTTTCTAATATTTAAAAAAAATTAATGTACTGGGCCTTGCGGGTGCTGGAATGAGGTCCCCACTGCTGCCTTTATACATTTAGGGACACGAAAGCAGACAGACTGACCAAGGGCAAAGAGAGAACGCGTGTCAGCACTGAAAGCAAAGTCTTGGATCGCCATCCTGGGGTCGCGTTACCAAGCAGGAGGAGATAACGGTGGCCACTTTGTCTATGCTGGGCTAAAGGTGCCATTCCAATGATTTGGGAAGAAATTGAGTTTGCAAAAATGAAAGTAACCCAAGATGCAAGAAATAAGATAGAAGAGACTCGGTTTTCACCGTGCAGAGAACACTTGGAGGGCATTGCGGGGTGTTCTTTGAACCTGCCTACGCAAACAAAGGTCTCAGCGAGGTGGCTGAATCGGTGGAAAAGGTAGATCTCCATTGGAAAAAGCCGCTCACCGAGGGCAAGATAAATGACTTTCTGATTTAGAAATCAAAGATCCATCTACCTGTGTCACACAAGCTGCTCTGGGTCCCCTTCCTGCCTCTCCCTAGCTGTGTGACTGCCAGGGTGTCAAGTGTGGGAGAAATGCCTATAATCTCAGTACAGGGGAGGCTTAGCCAGGAGGATTTATTGTCGGTTCAAGGTCGGCCCGGTCAGCACAGCAGCCCGAGACCCACCAGAGCCACGCAGTGAGACTTCGTTTTTAAAAACACACCCTACCAACAACAAAAGAACACAGCAGGCAACAACAGAAGCGCGCGAGTAGGAAGTGCGGGGGTGGGGGGGTGGGGGCGCGCTCTTTGCTGTTGTTGCTGTCTGTGAATGCTCCCGTACGCGTGGGTCTTCCTTCCTCACACTTCATCCAGCGACGTTATGATCTATGATGGTCTGGACTGGTGATGATGAAGTCACCCCATCGACACCCCAAGCAGGCACTCAGATCAAAACACTTAATTGCTTTAGAACCTGGATCCCACCTGCTTCGGGACTTCGTTATAAAGAAACGTCCACTGGAAATGATTTTATCTTGTTTTCTTCCGAAAGGATGGAGGCGATCGGAACATCTGGTGCGGAGCCCCAGCTGTGTTTCACTTTTTTTTTTTTTTTTTTAATCTCTATAATTACCTTTCGTCCTTTTATCTCAGAGAAACAGGCCTTCTTCCCTTTCCTCTGATGTCACCTTTCCCCGGGGTTCTAAGAGAAAATTGCTCCCACCTTTGCCACACTCTTTCTATTTCCTCTTTTTAAAAAGTCACAAAATGTCTCTAAGATTTGTTCAAGCATTCGTTTATACAAATCTACAGGGGGAAAAGTAAAAATGCCAACGACAGTCCTGTACTCTAGAAGCACCATAATTGGTCTGTATTTATTAATTTAGACACACAGACATACACACGCACACACATACACACACACACACACACACACACACACACACACACACACAGAGAGAGAGAGAGAGAGAGAGAGAGAGAGAGAACAAGTAAGATGCAATTCTTCAAAAAAACAAATAGCCTTTACATTTAACAATTAAATTTAGTTTTATTTGAGATGAACAGACAATATAAAAAGAAAACTCAAGAAATTCCAGGTAAACGTTTCTATGACAAAATAAATAGTGTGTGGTGCTGTGCACATTCAGGATGATTCTGCCCAATTCATTTCACTGGCCCACACAAGTCTTCTAGAAACGCCCTTGACGACACACCCGGAAACATGCAGTACTAATTATCAGGGCATTTTTTCCACCCAGCAAACAACACACGGTAATGGCCACTGGACACTTCCTCTATAAACTGATAGCGGCCCCCAAGTGTTCTCAGAGCCTCTTCCTACTCTGTTAAATACTCTGTATTATTCATTTTTAGGGGGAGTAAGGAAGATCCCCCTAAAATAGCAGCAAATTATTCCAGCAAACCAGTGTTCTAGGGAATGCACTGTCTCCCAGGGGTCCTTTAGCTATAAAACAGTAACAAACAAACTAACATTCCTTTTCTGCTTCAGAGCACTGCAGTGAGAGTCAACTAGTTTGTATGGACTGTATCCTTTGCAGGTGAAAAGCTCTTCTTAGGAGCCCTTCCTGTTGCTGCAAATTTGTTTCTTTTCTGAATGATTAAAAAAAAAGTATATTGTTACAGAGGTGCACCCACAGGATGGCACACAACCATCTGAACGTCAGTTCCAGGGAGATATGATGCCCTCTTCTGGCATCCATGGGCACTGCGCAATTTGTGATAGCATATACATACATGCAGGCAAACACTCATACACATAAAAATAAATATTTTAAGAAGTATATTGCAGCGAAGCAATAGCAAGCAGCACAACTTGTATTGCCTGAATCAAGCCTTGTATTCTGTACACTCCCCCAGGGGCCATCACAGCGGTCTTGTCTTCAGTACCATCACTACAAATGTAAGTGATGCTCTGTACAAAGAAATTATGACTGCAGCGAGGTCACTAGGTAAACAAGAATTTCTTAGCTCCATTATCATCTTACATACCTGCCTCCTTGTAACCTGGCGGCTCTTTGATTGAGACCTCAGTTTGTATTCCCCCTTCGGCCTGAACATGACAAGTACTCAGTAGATAGGAGCAAAATTGATTCATTTGTTAGGTCATTTATTCACTCAGATTTGCTGCCCATTTCAGGCCTCAAGAATATCATAAGTTGGGTAATTTACTCTTTCCAAGTAAAATGCATTCGAGCATGTATATTCATTCTTTGAACAAGAACAGATAAGCTTATGCCGAGTCATAGCATTGGCCTGTCTAGTATTGCACTCTGCCTCTAAGACAATGCTGTAGTTTGGCCTCTTTGTGGAAGGGGAATCTCGCCTTCCCACAGCCCATTTAATAAAGCTATACATATCACCGCAGGCCCTCAACTGACTAACCACCCCAGGCTGTCGGTTAAGGCTCTTTCCATCAGCTTTGCTGGCCCTCGTTATGGCACTGGCATAACCTCACTGTTCCCTAGCAACGGAAAGAGAGTCCAGCACACCCACATTTCTTGATCCTATTCTGGAGATCTGGAACTCTAACTGTGGGCAGACTATTCTTTTTCTTTATTTTTCTGTTACTTCTAAACTAGTGAAATCAAGAGCTAGTGGTGTTTCTTAAGCTTTTCTGGCCAGAAACAGTTTGAAGAGTCTAATTGTTGGCTGCGATGAGGAGAGAGGGGAAAGAGGCATGTCTAAACAGCATCTCCAAAAGTTCTGAGGTCTGCCCATCTCCCTGGAATTCTGTGGCTGCTTCAGCGCTGGGATGTGTATTTATAGACTCAGACTTCCTGCCCTTGGACTCTCTCTCCTTCCCTTCCTCCTCTGCTTCTGCCCTGGAAAACACCACCCCAAAGACCTGGGGTGGGGATACTGATGTATTTCCTGCAGGGTTTAGCATTTTAATCTCTGCTTCACAAAAGCATCAGGTGTAAAATGTCTGCTATTGAAAATGCCAGTGCTTACTTTATAAGATAGTGACTCCCTCATGAAAGACACAATGCTTTGGTTCTATAAACTGGAGTGGTAAAATTTGGTGGTGCACACTTGGATTTAAAAATTCAAGGTCACCCACATCTATATAGGGAGTTTATGGCTAACTTGTTTCCAAAAGAGGAGGAAGCAAAACAGAAACAACAGGCGATGATGACGAAGAAAAGTAGTAATTTTAAAGTAATATTAAAAATACCACCGTTCCTTAAATAAATCCATCTCAAACAATGCAATTTAAGCAATGGAAATAAATGCAAGGATTTTCTTCGCTTTGAAGGCTTGGAGGCTAGCCTGACTCCTCTGAGCACTACATAGATGGAGGCCGTTGGCTAAGCTAGAAAGGTGAGGGGCTTTGTCATCGGCATCCAAGATTCCAACTGTATGTAGATTCTACTGAGCTCTTTCTGTCGTTCTGCTTCCTCTTTGCTCTCTGAGGTGTGAGAAGGCATTGCCCACATAGTTCCTATTTGTGTCCCTTCTTCAATTAGTGCAATGTAGGGGAGAAGAGAAAAAGGAACAGGGGTGATGTCCTGAATTCTGAGTGTGGCCACCAGCAGACACCACACACAGAGAGGTCATGAGATTTGGGGTGGAAATATGATTCGTGAAATGCCTGGTGGTCTGCCTGAGAAAAAGGATTCATCTTCTCATTCAAGCTATATCATGTAAGTTGCAAGTTTAATAAACCTATGTTAAAAATCTAAAACACAAAATGGGGGCCAGGAGATAGCTCAGTGGGAAAAGGCCCTTTCCCCCAAGCCTGACAACCAGAGTTTGATCCTGGGGACCGACGTGATGGGAGGAGTGGTCCTGGGGACCGACATGATGGAAGAAGAGAAGTAACATTGACAAGTTGTCCTCTGTGGCATACAAGGGACCTTTTCCAAAATAAACAAATGTAAAACAACAACAACAACAACAACAAAACCTTAATGCTCCACTGTGTGGCAGTGGTACACGTCTTTAATCCCACAACTCAGGCGGCAGAAGCAGGCAGATCTCCAAGTTCAAGGCCACCCTGGTGTACGGAGAGTTCCAGGACAGCTAGACTAAACAGAGAAAACCTGTCTTGAAAAACTATAGAAAGAAAGATAGAAAGAAATAAAGAAAGGAAGGAAGAGAAAAGAAAAGAAAAGAAAAAAGGAAAGAAGGACGGAAGAAATGCTCCAACAGCAAGAATTCTTTAGGCATTGAAATGATTCACAAGTGGAAAATTTTGGATAAAAAACTTAGTTTCATACTCAAAACTACTGGACACATTGTGTAAGCTAGCTTCTGGTTATGTGCATTAGGTACCTGGGAACTGTTAATGGATTGCATGTTTAGACTTGGAGTCCTTCATCCCCCAAGGCTCATTGTGGATCAGCGAACATTCCACGGTGTGAAGAAACGTAAAGTTTTAAATGCTCAGGCTTCCAAGTGCTTCAGAGGAGGGCTGCTCACCCTGCATATGTGTACTTTGTATTTATTGACAGAAAAACAGTATGAATGCCCTGTGTGTGAGCTCACAGCTGAGGTGAAATCAGGGCTCAGAAGACTGAGGGCGATGCGACCCACTAGAGCCTGCCCTGGGGGAGCAAGACCATACCCAAAGTGAATCAATAAGCCTGCCTGCCTCAGATTTCAGCAAAATAAAGAACTAGCTTAAATACAAGTCCTGGCTAAAATTAAGCCTTGCTAAGACTCCTTCACTCTTCCCTTACAAATGACTCTCAGGACATTTGGAGGACATTTTCCTCTTCGTAAAACCAGCCAAGTAGCATCAGATATCAAATTGAGGATGAACTCATCAGAGCTCTGGCTGACACCGAAATGATTCTCTCTTGAAGCCCAATATACTTTCAACATGCCTGTCCCAGAGCTCTGAATGTATTCAGATAGTTGGGGCTGTTTGCCAACCTATGACACTCCCCAGATCTCTACCAGCTCTTCCCAATAGGACCCCTCTCTTTGGAGATCAGTGTCTCTTATTTGCTCCATTGCCCCTGTAAGTCTTTCGGGAAAGAATGTTCTGGAAGCTTGTTGACCCTACATCTTTTTTCTCCCGAGGGATAACTGATGCTAGACCCATCAGAAGGATCTAATCTCGTAGAACTAGTCCCCACCCATCTGTCACATGGCCTCATTTGTGCCACCCTTCCTGACTTCCAAGGACTGTCTGGGTGCCCCAGGGGACAACCTAATGCTGATGTTGGTCATACACACTCAGTGCTTTTGGTTAACATCCAGGTGGGCTTGAGGCTGACAGCCTTACAGATTGGTGGATCTACAATACCTTGTTCAAAGAGTCCTCAGTGACTGATCGAGTGACTCAAATGGCCATTGCTAATCTCACCCCAGTTCTTTCAAAAACATGTCAAGAGAGAGCACAGCAGATTGATCCTTACCACTTCACGCCTACTGCGCCTCCCCTACCCCTACTCTGACTGAGGAACTACCCATGATATTTTCTGTGCCTAAATCAAATGAACCCATGGTCCACAGTTTTTAAGAATTCATGATTGACCAACAGCCAGAGCACCAACACATCTGCCTGCTGCTCAACATTTCTAGAACGCCAGTCTGAACCTTTAGGCCTGATTCCACAGCCTAAATCAAATTATGCCTCCTAGCAGCTCTCCCTGACACAGAGTTAAGAAATATTCTGTGCTGTGACTTAGCAGCACACAATTCATGGTGGTTGGCTCCTCCATGCTCCCTGCCACATGCATATGTATGCCAAGGTGAACCAAATCGTGTGATGTGAAACATCTCACCAGTTATAAAAAGTCAGGGGACTTGATGGGATTGGTCCAGATGTTGACATCTGTTCTCTGAAGAGGTCTGCAGGCTTCCCTGGCATTACTCTCATGGTAGCTTTCTCTTTTGCTCTCCCTACTCGTTTTCCTTATCCTTACTATTAATGAAGCCTCTCATTTCCTTTTCCCTTTCAGCCTCGTCATGTTGAGAAGTTTGCATACATTGTCCTCTTTCTGTCTAATGCTCTCACTTCTTCCTCAAGGCCCCATCATGGCCTCCAGACCCTCTCATTGTAATAAACCTCATGGAAGGGAAGTGTCGTTTGAACAAGAAATGTTCCTCATAGTCTCAGGTGTTAGAACATTTGGTCTCCAGATGGCGGTGCTGTTTGGGGAATTTTAGATTGCGCAGCCTTGCTGGAGGAAGTGCATGGAGGCTTTAAGATTAAAAGCTTCAAAATATTAGTTCATTTTCTCTCTTTCATGCTTGTGGTTGGAGATGTAATCTCCCCCCGCTTCCCCCGCCTCTCTCATCTTCTGGTCTAGGTGCCATGTTTGCTGCTTGATTCCACACTTCCTCACGAGGATGGGCACCCACTCCTTTGGAGCCATAAATCCAAATAAATCATTTCCTCTATAAGATACCTTGATCATGGTGCATTGTGTTTATGATTGTTTGTCTTGTTTTATTTTTTGAGACAAGGTCTCTGGCCTAGAACCCACTAAGTAGCCCAGCCTGGCCTTGAATTCATAGAACTCTGTCTGCTTCTTGTCTCCTGAGTGCTGGAATTAAAGGTGTGAGCCACTTCCATCTGGATTTACTCTTTTTTTTTCTTAACACGCTTTGCTCCCCGTTTAAAAAAAAATGGAATACAGACTAAACAGAATTCTCAACAGAGGAAACTCTAATGGCTGAGAAGTGCTTAAAGAAATGTCCAAGTCCTTAGTTATCAAGGTGTACCATCTTACACCCATTAGAAGGACTAAGATAAAAAACTTAAGTGACAGCACATGCTGGCAAGGATGTGGAGCAAGGGGAACACTCCTCCATTGCTGGTGGGAGTGTAAACTTGTACAACCACTTTGGAAATCAATCTGGTGGTTTCTCAGAAAATTGGGAATAGTTCTACCTCAAGACCCAGCTATACCACTCCTGGGAACTCACCCAAAAGATGCCCCACCATACAACAAGGACATTTGTTCAACCATGTTCACAGCAGCTCCATTCACAATAGTCAACATCTGGAAACAACTTAGATGTCCCCCAACCGAAGAATGGATAAAGAAACCGTGGTACATTTACACAATGGAATATTACTCGGCTATTGAAAACAAAGACATCATGCAATTTGCAGGCAAATGGATGGAACTAGGAAAGATCATCCTGAGTGAGGTAACCCAGACCCACTCATGCACTTATAAGTGGACATTAGTTATAATGCATAGAATAACCATGCTACAACCCACAGACCCAAAGAAGCCAAGGAGGCCCAAAGGAGGATGCTTAAATATCACATGGAAGAGGAAATAAAATAGTCATCTGAAGTAGACAAAGGAGGGAGCTGTTTGGGAGAGGAAGTAAGGAGGTTAAGGAGGGCGGGGGTCAGGTGTAGGAAGGGGATAGTGGGAGGACCTGAAGAGAGAAGGAAAATCACTGGGGAAAGCATCTCTGGGACAAGAGAGGCCCCTAGGAGTCTATGGGAGTGACCCTAGGTAAGAGCCCTAGCAGCAGTCGACATGGAGACTGAGGTCACCAAATCCTGTAGCCAGGTGGGACTTCTGGTAGAGGGAAGGTGACACTAACCCATCCACTAAAACCTTTGACCCAAAAATTGTCTTCCCTATAAGAACTGTAGGGATAAAGATGGAGGAGAGATTGAGGAGATGACTGGCCCAACTTGAGACCCATTCCATGGGAGAGAGTCAACCTCTGACACTATTAATGGTATTCTCATGTATATGTGTATGTATGTATGTATATTAAATAATTTTCCCAGCTATACCAGTTGCAACACAGGATTTATATATACACTAGGCAGGTAGGTCTTAGAAAGATTGAATAGTGTGTTCAGAATGTAAAGCCATTCAGTGTCACCTCATTGGACAAACTTATTTGGGCACTGCTCTCTAGTCCTCTGATGAAGTAAAGCCCATGTGCACAAGCCAAGAGGTTCTCAGAGGCATTGACTTGCAAAATATCTCCATCGAATGTGTCAAAGACAGGCCCTCTGGTAGGGGGTGTAGAATCCTAGGCAAAACTGAGTAGCTCCTGGGGATAGCCAATGGAAACTAGTCTCTCCACAGTAAGTTCAGAGCCAAGAGACTCGCGCTCCAGAGTTTTGTGTAATACATCTGGTATAATCCATATCAAAACCAAAGCACTTTATGTTTTCAATGGCTAAACTTCAGTTTGCAAACACCTGGTGAGAGGCATGCGCATCCCTGTTACCAAGCACATGAATTTGTGAGCGATCTCTCCAGGAGGTTGTCATTTTATTTGTGCCATTAATTCGGTCCCACCACACAGCAGCAGTCCTTACATGCAACTACTTTTTGTTTTTAAAGACAGTGTCTATCTACAAAGCCCTGCCTGTCCTAGAACTCACTCTGTAGACCACTCTGGCCACAAATTCATAGAGATCTGCCTGCCTCTGCCTCCCAAGTCCTGAGACTGAAGACATGTGCCACCTACTCCTGGCCTTAATATTTTTTTAAAAAATAAGAGCCCTCCACCAGAGTCATGTTAAGTCAACATCTTTGACTCTGGACTCACTTCACTAAGGTCAGAAGGACTCCCCTCTCTTGCGGCACTACGGAGAGAGTTAAGGACTGTTAAGGCATCATTAACTGCTACCAAGGGCTGTTCAATATTGCTAGAAATACCAATACTGAATTATGATCTCTTCGTTGCTTTCTCTGAATGATTTAAATTGTCAAATGCTGGCCATTTGATTGGCTCATCCCTTGTACCTGGCAGCCCTGCGCAGGGGCCTGTCAGTCAAGCACGGCCTTTACTATCAACTGGCAGGAGTGCCCTGGTGGGAGCAGGGCTGTTCTGGGTATTTCGCCCTCACTTCGAGAACACTCAGCAGCCACAGAAGTCATGTCCCCACCATGACAACTCCAGATAGCCTGGCAGCCTTGCGAAAGTAGCGCAATTCAAAGGACCCCACTTACCCTGCAACTATTCTTACCCATACTATCTTTCCCTAGCTGTGTTTTGATTCTTATCATAAGTACGGCAGGATGACTTAGTAACAGAAGGGAAGAGACAGAAGAGTGTCAGCCAATGGCAGTAGTACCGGCAAAATGAGAGGTGATGGTGGCACCTCTGTCAGTAGTGGAGATAGGACCAATGAAGAGTTCTTTGAGACAGAGAGTAGCTGGGGTCAGAGGCAGTGAGAGCAGAAGCAGCAGAGCCAACGAGGGATGGTAAATATATAGAAGACTGTGAAGAGGCAAAAGAGGGGCTTTGGGATAGAGGAGTTCCAGGGAGCTGTCAAGCCCTATGGGCTGAGCTCTCAACACCAAAGGTCCAAAAGAGCTATAGCACTAGGGTGAAAAGAGACATGAGGTTTAAGCAATATGGTACTAGCTATCGTTAGGAGCTGGGGCCCCATTACACAACACCTCCAAGCTGTATGCCCTGGCTGCCACTGGTTGCTGCAGCAGGGAAGCAAAGCATCACGCTAGTTGCCAAATGCCAGGTCACTGGCAGTTAAAGCCAAGAACAACAAGCTTCCAACCTGAGGAGCTTGAGTGATGCTTCTGGCCCAGAGAGCCTGCACTCATAAGTCTCGAGTTTTTCCTAAGTCTGTCACCCTATAACCCTTTGTCATGCGAGGATCCGGGGATGCCAGTGCTTGCTACAGAATGGTCTGATGTTTTGTTTGGTTTTATTTTTTGTTTTTTTCAAGACAGGGTTTCTCTATGCAGCTTTGGCTGTTCTGGACTCACTTTGTGGACCAGGCTGGCCTCAAACTCACAGAGATCTGCCTGCCTCTGCCTCCCTCAGTGCACCACTGTGCCTGGCCAGTCTGGTGCTTTGTATTTGATTATTAATTATTTTGCTCCCAGAGGTTGGCTTGCTATCTTTTATGAGCTGACTGTCATGGACTGGAAACAATACTATGTAACCTAGCTCCAAAATTATCCCTGATTGGCTAAATAACGTTGCCTATACACCTGGGCAGGGGAGAAGTGAGGTAGGCAGAGCCAAGGGTCAGGGGCTTGGAGAACAAAGGATCACCAGATGGGGGATAAGAGAGGGTCACAAGGAGAAAGAGAGTCACCATGACTTAGCATGGAGAGACGCACATGGCTGTGAGGACCCTGCTCTGAGGAGTGGCGTGGCTGGTTCGAAGCAGCTCACATGTAAGGCATATTCAAGCATTTGTATTAGTTTTGATAGGAAGTAGCCCAGATAGCAGTGATTAAAGCAAATGCCTGGGATGCGGGATTGGGAGATAACACGGTGGCTTAGGGGGTTAGTTGCTGCCCATTCCAGTGTATAGATATATTAAAAATCTAACAGGTGTCTGTGCCTTCTGTCGATATGGTAATTAGTTAAATAAAAACTACTGTAATAATTATATGAATTAATAGTAGATATTAACAATCAATTTTCCACAATAAGTACTAAAAGATTTACTCTTCATCTACTTCTCTCTGAGTAGAGCAGTTGCTAACACAACCAGCAACTGGGACCACTTTAACCCAGAATCAGATACAATAGGCATCTGGGTTTCCTTCTTAGGAAGCAGCCCCCACCGATCAGCTAGATACCAACAAACACAATGACTTCAACAAGCCTGGCTGAGCCTGGCCCATCAGGATAACCAACTGTTCTGACTCCATGGTGACAAATATCCAACCAGTCCTCAGTGCTCTCTGCGAAGAGATGTTAACCAAAAGAGGGAATATGAACTTAAAAAAATAATCCTGGGCCAGTGACATGGCTCAGTGAGTGAGGGTGCCTGCTGCTGAGAGTGATGGCCTGAAGTTGATCCCCAGACCCCACATGGCGCAAGGAAAGAATCTACTACTCTCATACTTTGTCTTGTGACAGCTGTGTGTGCCATGGCACACATGCACTGCTGCACACACATGGATGGATGGGTGGATGGATGGATAGATAGATGAGTAGATGGATGGATGGATGGATGGATGGATAGATGGATGGGTGGATGGATGGATGGATGAGTGGATGGATGGATGGATGGATGGATGGATAGATGGATGGGTGGATGGATGGATGGGTGGATGGATAGATGGATGAGTGGATGAATGGATGGATGGATGGATGGATGGATAGATGGATGGGTGGATGGATGGATGGGTGGATGGGTGGATGGATGGATGGATGCATGGGTGGATGGATGGATGGATGAGTGGATGGATGGATAGATGGGTGGGTGGATGGTACATGAAAAAAGTTTAGAGGGCTGGAAAGATGCTCAGTGGTTAAAAGTACTGGCTGTTCTTGCAGAGAACCCACATGGCACCTCTAAACGACCTCTGAGGACACCGGGCATGGTGCACAGGCATACATGCAGGCAAAACATTCATTTTCAAAAAATAAAAACAAAATACCAGGAACTAAAACAGGACTTTTAAAAAAGTGGTGGTAGCACACTCCTTTAATCCCAACACTTAGCAGGCAGTGGCAGGCAAATCTCTGAGTTGAAGGCCTACAGAGTGAGTTCCAGGACAGCCAGGGCTACACAGAGAAACTCTATCTCAAAAAACATAACAAAACAAAAACTGGAAAGAAAAACCAAATAAAAAAAATTTAAACACTTTTTAAAAAAGAAAAGCTTAATGTCCAAGAAAAATGTTGAGTGGCTAATTAGGACTAAATTCAGAAAGCACCCTGGGAAATGTTTGGTGACATGGGGGTGGGGTGCCACATAGTCTGTGTTCCTGGAATAAGCGCTAAGTACTCGCCTGGGAATGTTCCTGCTTCGGTTGCCAAGATAAACAGTCCCAGAAAGTTTCACTTTGCTACGCAGACTGGACCAATGAGGACTAAGAATTTCCCACCCCCTCGCGTTCCCCATTTTCATAGGCTGTCTGCGGCGGGAACGCCTTCTTATAAGCTAGCCCTTCCTTTTGTTTCTTTGGTCACACCCTGTCCTTTTGTACTGAAGGCTGCCTCTCTCTATTTTATCAATTTATTCATTTACCTATCTGTTTGCCTTGAGATAGGGTCTTACCACATAGCCCTGACTAGTCCGGAACCTTCTACGTAGACCGGGCTGCCTACAGACTCAGAGAAACATGCCTGCCTTTCCATTTCACAAATAAAGAGTTCAAGATGGGAGAGGAGGCGTTGTCTGAAGAAGCCAGACATGGTGGTGCATGCCTTCAAGTCCAGAACTCTTTATTTATTTGGTTGATTTTGTTGTTGCTGTTGACAAGAGCATAGGAAATTCTTCTTTGGGAACTTTCTGCAAGATGGTCACACAGACCCCTGACTCAGATGTTCTTCAGAGGACCCTGACACTCCACAGAGCTTTCTTTGGTAATGAGTGTAGTCCAGAGTTGGTGGGAGGCCCGCAGTCCTTCCTTCCTACACAGTGGGCTTAGCCCAGCTCCACATGGGAGTCGCGCCTGTCTGCCGCGTTCGCCAGCCTCTGCCACAGATCAACTTAGAGGATTTGAAACCCTTGTGGATACTATAACATTTTGTGGGAAAAAAATGGCAGTGTATTCACTAAAATTCTCTTAAACAACAGATGATGCTCATCTTCCCAGAGCTTGGAGGAAGATTCTGACTGAGGCACGCGGAGGCCATGCCATGACATCATGTCCTTGTGCTGAGGTCACACCCTGCCCCTTCCAGCCAAGGGCAGACGGCTGACTATGCCTGGGACTCAAACTCCATGCACAGACTCCTCTGTTGCTGTTAATTCAAAGGTAGGGTCTAACAAATGTCTATTATTAGTCCTATAACTACTACGGTGATAGTTTCTAACCTGCTATCAATCGACAAAAACACAGACACCTGTTATCATTTAAAATAGCCTTGCTTCACCTGCAGTGGGGCAGATATTAATCCCATAAACTACCTTCCATATCTCCCTGCTCCCATTGCATGGCATCTCTTCTAATAATTTCTATCAAGCTACCTCCCATCTATAATCCCAAATATTTGGGCCAAATCCTCCATCCGTGTCAGTCATGTGCTATACCCCACCTCACCCATGGAGGCCTCCTTCCATTCCCTCTTCCTCTCTTTTCTTCCCAAGAGCCTCTCTGTCCTCAAAGCCCTCAAACCTTAACCACATCTACCCCGTTTGCCCTTCCTAGGTGTGTTGGCTTTTTATTGGTCATACAGGAACAAGGTTTTAGGCAAAGTTACAAACATCATTTTGGGGTACATGAGTCTGCTCATTTGGGCAGCAGTCAGACCAGCCCCCAACACTCCTCCAATGGTCCATGTTGACCAGGTGGGCTCCTAAGCAGTGAGGGCCTTGCTGAGACCATCAGCTGAGACTCCTGGCTGCCCTCCTCTGCCTGCACTTGGCAAACTGGCATTTGCTTTGATGATGCTCTGCCCCATGAATTCTTCCTTCCTCTCTCCTCACTCTGAATTTTTCCTAAATCAAGACATGATCTTCGTAATTTAACAGCAGCACGTGGTCTGATGTGTGAGTGCTGGGTCAGAGAGACTGCGCTCTCAGCATATGACAAACAAGGTAACGATGTCCTCCACGAGGCTACCCGTCTGCAAATGGGGAGATTCTGGCACCTTCTTCATGTAATATCTGTGCTAGGTATTATAGTACAGATGCCTATACATTAATTAAGACCATTCTTGGCACTTATTAAATGACTATTTTTAATGCTCATTGTTCCAATGTGCTTGAAGGCATCTTGCATGAAAATATAGTCGAACCTCTGATAAGCTAGTGTCAGGATACAGCTTTTGGGGGTAAAATGAGAGATTTCTTTCCTGTCAGCATGTCCCTGGGGACATGACTGGACCTACCCAGTGGTGGCTCTGTAGCATTCTGACTCACTCTGAAGTATGGCTCGGAGGACCGAGATGACATAGGCATATGCCATGCCTCCTCAGAGGCGAAGGGCACAGTGCCCACTCCTCCATTTTCACTCTAGCTTCTGGGATCCAATCTTGCTAGTGATAGACAAATGCTTCTCTTCTTGAAAACCTTTATTTATAGCTGTTTTCTAATGCAGGAAGAATTCTGTTTGGCCATGAGTTGGGCTTATTTTTCAGAGTTTGCATTGTCCAGTTCAGTCCCCAGTTAGAAGGCATTATGTCCTAGATGTGTCATTGGTGCCACAGACATGTGGATGTACAGCTGTAGCATCTGCTACAGGACAAAGGACCATCTAAAGACACAGCAGATGGCAGCAGAAGTGTGTGAAAATACCCAAATACCACACTCAACTCTCTATAGTGTCAGAATTCAGAAAACTTTAATTTCAGCAGTTTCTGCTGACTGTTAATTAGCTGTAAGGTATACCTAGAAACACATGGCATAGCCTTACCATTCAAAGAACACATAGTTAACTCACTTTTTCATCTGTGTGGCACATGGTAGTGCATGTACACATTTGTGTGTATGCATGTAGAGTTCAGAAGTTGACACTGTGACTGTGACTTGTGCAGCGGGGTCTCTCAGTGTCCCCGAAGCTCACTGATCAAGTGGACTGACTGACCATCAACCCCCAAGATCCCACTTCTTCTACCTTGCAGGATCGCTGCTGCAATGCCTGCAGCCATGCCTGGCTCTTAACATGTGTGCTGGGGATCCGAACTCACCTCCTTGTGCTTACGTAGCATGCACTTTAGCAACTGAGCCCTCTCCCTGGCCCGAAACCACTTTTAAATTGAATTCTGCGATTGATGGATGAGATAATATCCACTGCTACCCAGGAGCCCCCGGGAATTTCAGTCCTGGCCTTGTCATTGTCAGTGAGACAACCCTCTATCACTTGTTTTTCACTTACTGAATGTGCTGTTCTGAGACATGCCGGGAAAGCCTCGCATGTCCCCGTAAGCTCGAGGTCAGCTGAAAGTACTGTGGCCTCTAAAGAGTAGCTGCAGTTTCTCTTTCAGAGATCCTGCATTGAAGAGTGGGTAACAAAGCAGAATGTTTGAAAAGAACATCACGAAGATTTTTTGGCTCAAAGAGAGTAAAGAGGGGTATGGTGGTGCTCGCCTGTAATCCCAACACTTTGAGAGGCTGCAGTGGGAAGGTCCTGAGTTCAAGATCAGCCTGGACTACACAGTGACACCCTGCCTCAAAAAAACGGGGAGAAAACACCTAGTATTCAGTAATTCTATGGCTTTTGGTAATAGAAACTGAATACAAGGGAAGGAAAGAACGGAAATGTAATTATAAATAAATCAATGAGTGAAATGAATCTGTGATACAAATTTCTTATAGCCTGGTCTTTTGTGCCTAAGGCTGCGGAATGGCAACTTTAACCTCCCATCGTTGTAAGATTGTGTGGCTTGTGGAGTGCGAGACAGAACAGAACGAAGCAAACAGGGCTCTGGTGTGAGAGTGTCTATCTGTCTGGTTAGGAGACAGGCTGTGTTCACGCCTGGATTCCATAGCAGAAACAAAAATGTCCTCTGCCACTCTTGTCTTTATTGCTTCTGTTGCCTCTGAGACTTAATAAAGTCCGAGGCGTGCGCGTGCCTCAGCTGTGATTCCGTCCCTCCACGTCACTCTGCGTGCTCTGCTGCAGCGCATATGCATGTGTGAACGTTGATGCAGAGTCCTAGGAATAAAGAGTCGTGAGCCCTGCTTTGTCCAACAGTCTGTTCCAGTTGTCTAAGGTGGGACAAAGGACTTGTGGTCTCGTACACAGTGAGATCTGGACACCATTACCAGTGGGTGATGTGCTGGGTTTGAGTTCTGTTTTAAAGTCTGATTATATGCAGACATACATCGAGCCCACCCAAAACAATGGAGACCTTCAGGACTGTGAGGAAGCTGGGAGGTGAGGGAGGTCGTGGGGTGGTGACACAGAAAAGCTAGGGCAGTGCAGGTAAACCATTTGGTCTCTCATTTCTGTCTGTGCGCTGGTTAAGCTAAAGGTGCAGAGCAGAAATGTTCACACTGGTCTTCACTGGGAGTTAAATCAAGACTAATCTCATTGCATTCGAGAGCTGGGTGTGGGGGATGGTGAAGGCCAGAGAGAGATGCACAGAAGAGCTTTGGGAGGCGCTGAGGGTTCATGAAGAAAGGTAATGAAATCAATGTCCTAATACAGCATTCTGAGGAAACATCAAAAAAGCTGTCCCCCCACTCTGTCTTCTAATGAATCGTCGAGAGCAAGAATAAAGTGGGAGCACTATTGGGGGGTGTCTTTGTGCTCTGGGTACAGCGTGATTTCTGATGCGCAGAGGTCTGGTTGCAGTCCAGACTTTGACCCTGTCGTTACTGTGAAGCATCTCCTGTCTCGATACGTTGTAAATATTGTTCTCCGTCACATTCTGGTTGGTTAAATAAAAAGCTGAACAGCCAATAGCTTCACAGGAAAGGATAAGGCGGGACTTCTGAGCCCAGGGAGAGGGTCTCAAGTGGGGACCAGAGAGGGGCAGAGGAGCAATCAAAAGGAGGTGCCAGGAAGAGACTAAGAATCTCTTAGACTTAGATGGCAGGTAACAAGCCCCCTGGCTGGGAAGTAGGCCAGGCTAGTATTAGCAGGTTAGCACAGCAGAGTATCTGCCCAGCTATAGTGCCTGAAGCTTTGAATATAAAGGTCTCCATGCCATTATTCAGAGCAAGGGCAAGCATGGGAAAAAGCCTTGCATTTGACAAAGCATAGTGGGGCTGAGGTGGCTCAGAGGGGAAAATGCCTACTGCACAAACTCGGGGACCTGCATTAGATGCTCACCATCTGTGCCAGAAGCTGGGTGTGGCAGCGTGGCCTATCCAATGCTGGGAAGTAGAGACGCGGGGGTCCTCAGGTCAGCCACGCTAGCCAGTGGAGCATGTCAGATCCAGTGAGACATTCTACCCAGGCAGCAAGGTAGAAAGCAATAAAAGAGAGCTGGCATTGACCTCTGGCCTCCACATGCTTAAGGTATATGCACGTGTCCATACAGAAACACACACACACACACACACACACACACACACACACACACACACTACATAAGTAAAGACATAAATTAACCAAATTAATTTAATTAAAAAGGTGGAGACGTGGAGCCTGTCATTGCTCTGGCGACTCTTCACATTGGCATCATCAATCAGGAGCGGCAATGTTAAAGCCAACAAGAAAAATAATGGAAGTGAAGAAAGTGCCTTTTAGAAGAGTTGGGGATAAAAGTATAAAATGAGAAAAACAAAGAGAAAAAAAAGAAAGAACCAGATTTAAAAAAAAAAAAAAAAAAAAGCTGTATCACTTCTAAAAAATGCTGGGGAAAAAATCTTATATTTTAGCAGAGTAATTTTCAACCCATATTCTCTTTGCATATAAAGAACAGGAATGCTGGGGCCAGGGAGAGAGCTGAGAAACTCAGGGCACTGGCTACTTTTCCAGAGGACCTGGGTTCATTTCCCAGTACCCACATGGCAGCCCACAGCTTGTGTAACTCCAGTCCCGGGGTACCTCGTACCTTCTCCTGGCCTCCACTGTACCTGGATTCATGTGGTACACAGATATATGCATACAAAACACTCATACATATAAAATCTAAAAAAAAAAAAAAATTAAGAACAGAAATGCTGATCTGAATGAATAGGTGGCTAGCATCTTCCCTCATTCTGTGTGTCTGATGGTTTAAGATGAGATTTAGGTCATGGAGGAAGCATTTGAGACAGCAGTCTTCAGATACCGTGAGCACATTTCTATTGAAACATTGTCCCTTCTAGTTCCTCTAGAAGGAAGTGACTGCAGACATGGAGTTTTTTGCTCTAGCCACACCCCTGAAGGCACGCATGGTGCTCCAGGGAAAGTGCAGCATTTAGCAGGATCTACAGACTACAGGGCACTCTGCAAAGACACAGAGAAGTCCCTGCCGCCAAGGCTGTTGTTGCTGGAAACTGCCCTGAATTCTATTGTGACTATTCATCAGACCCAGCTGGAATCTTCGGAGACACTTCTTGACAATGGTGGTGTTCCAAGGCCCTTTCTGTTACTTTAAACCCTGAGGGGCAGTGGTTAGAGTCACTGCTCGGAGGATGAAAACCCTGCCGTGAATCAGACCATGACTAAGGGCATTAGGAAACAGTGCAAGGAAACACTATGGAAAGCTGGCGACCGCGGCCAAGTCTGAAAGCCCAGTAAGTCAGCGTCTATAAACCATCTCAGTTTCTCTTGTATTCTCCTTCTGACACTGGGGTGCAGATATGAGGGATAAATATGGCTTCCCCAGTCATCCTAGGGCACGGAAATCCTGCCACACCCAGACCATTACTGTATAAGTTCTAAGAGCAGATCGGGCGTACAAACACATTTCTAGGCTTTCCCAGCCCCCTTTTCTTCCAATTTGCACGTTTCCACTTCTCTCAAGTCTGCGCATCAGAAAATAATTGTAAAAATTCATCAGAAGAAGATAGCCAGTGTTGGGAGCCTCAGACCTCGGAGGAGTTTAGACTGTGCTAGGGAAGACGAGAAATAAGAGAAAAGCAATATGGATTTCATAACCCAGCGATGTCTCCAGGTGGTTAGCAAATGTGTTACTCTGACTCTAGAGGAATTATAGTTCAAAGGGAAGTGAACTGCTGCGCACTCGGATTTCTTGAACAAGATATGACTTGAAACTTTTAAGAGCAGGGGAGACTTAGCTGGTTGGAGGAGGTTGGGAGGAGTGGGGAGCTTGGATGCCAGGTGTAAAGTAGGCAGAGAATTGCAAGAGGTTCAATCTCTTGACCTCCATCTTTTTTTCTTTCCCACACCACAAACTCAGAACTGTCAATAGGACAGGAAATAATAGAAATAACTGGAAAGCGTTTGGGGGGTGAGAACAAACGTTCTTCTCAATGAATGAGGAGGAGGGGGGATGCCCCCCTGCTCCCTCTTATTCTGGGATGTCCTTATAAGTCGGGGTCATTCTGAATGACAAAATGCCCTGCTGCTTTGACCTGAACAGAGACAAGGAAAACATTAACTCTACCACTTGGAGCAGACATTGAATTCCATACAAGTGATGGGCTGTGCGACCTTCCACTGAAAGAAGCAGAGAGCACAAGTTGTTATCTCATGATATAAGAAATGTAGAGGCTGGGGAGGTGACTCAGTAGATTAAGCATGCATGCACACGCGCGCGTGTACACACACACACACACACACACACACACACACACACACACACACACGACAGCATTTTTGTAACCCCAGTGCTCTGGACAGACATGGGATCCCTGGAGCAAACTGGCTAGCTAGACTAGCCAAACTCAAGGCTCAGTAAACTTTATGCCTCAATCAATAAAATGGAGAGTGATCAAGACGGTGCCAACCTTAGGCTTCAACACGCACCAGCACACTTGTGTGCTCACACACATGTAACACACACACACACAAGCCAAAACAATATAGGAAGAAAAAGAAAATGTACTGGTTGGAAGTCTTCATGCAGCATGTGATATGGAGACTTGGCAACCCCACCATGAACGAGCTGCCTCCAAGTTTCCTCTCGGAGCACATCCCTTGGCTTCAGACTCGTGGCTGCAAGATGGCTACAGCAGTCCCTGACGTCATGAAAGGAGCCGTGTGAAACAGTCCTTCGCTTGCTGTGTGACTCCCTTTGAGAGGCAGGTAGAAAGAAGAGACCGGGAGACTCCAGACTACAGAAGAGAGTAGGAAAAGGAGAGGATGGTGGGACAGGAAGGTGTTATTTTCTGGCCACAACTTCTTAAACACCTTCTCCAGAAGTCAAGCCACTCTCTCCAGTGAGTGACATGCAACCAAACTGCCAAGGGACAGACTTTTGATGTGAGAAATTGCCAAGGCCTCCTGCCAAGAACCATCTTGGAAGTAGATTGTCCATCTGTGCCAGATGCCTGCAGACCCCAGCAGCCGCCTGCCCTCAAGCGAATGGGGCAGCTTGAGCTATGATGGCTCAATGAAATTCCTATATTTCTACTCACAAAACCTGGGAGGCAGCGGGGCTGCTGTTTCAGGCCATGTTTATAGCAATAGATAACTAACAGGCTAGGGAGCCAATTGTGACAATGATGGTGCTCCTGCAGGGGGACTGAGTATTCACTCTGTGTATACGGGTATCATATAAGTACCTTAAAATTGCCTGACCGAAGTGAGGAGAAAATGTTTGGAGCCCACTGGATGAAGTGGAGAGAACAGGAATTTAGAATTCACTGCTGTGCCAGATGTGGTAATTCCTGCCTGAAATCTCCACACTTGGGAGGCAGAGGCAGGAGAACATGAGTTCAAGACTAGCCCGGAATACAGAGCGAGTTCAAAGCTAGCCTGGACCATATAGGGAGAAGAAAGGAAGTCAGGAGAATTCTAGCCTCGTTGATGACTGTAATTTCCCATCATTGATGTTGTGGTCCTTCTTCATAACTTAAAGAACTTAGATCATTGATCTGCCTTGTGAAACGCCCACACCTGCCTTTGCTCAGCACCAAAGTGCCTGCTCTAGAACAAGGCTCTTTGGTTTCTAATTGAAGTTCAGCCACATATTAAACAGTCAAGTGACATACAGTCTTAAGCTTCTGTGTCGTGGTAGATTTCTTCAAGGGTCAAATGAGATGCTTCACATGAAGCTTTGAGGGTGGTACTGTCTACCAAGTCCCTATCTCTTGCAACTCACCCTTTTATCTGCGTTGCAGTTGCACGTTTTGTAAAAATAAAGCCAACAGGTTGCTTGCTGTCAATGGTCTATTTTTACATGTTTGGTGGAGAAAATTAGGTCAGGGTAAGCCTGTGCTATTCTCCCAAAGCATACCTTTCATAGGTCCTCTGTCTTAAACCTCTGTATCGGTTTCCTTTTTTAGTAGTATGGAAGCCAGTAGGTGTCATGTCAATGTGCTATGTCCCCATTGCTCATCACATGCCTGCTTTCGTTCTGCCCTTTGATGCCCCTCTGCCCAGTGTTCTACAACTTGAGCTGAGGCTAAAGAGTCACAGTTCTTTGACAAGCTGCAGCTGTCCCCTTTACAACTATAATACTAAGTACCCTTTGATTGGCATACAATTCCTGAATCAATGCCTGGTGTTTGCGTCTGCAGTTTGTGTCTCCACCGTCAGCTTACGTAGGACTCAAATGTGCTAACTTGGTTAAAATATTGTGAGCTTTCTTCCTTCCTGTTGTCCAGTCTAGGCTGCCTGAGGCTCTAGTGTGCCTTTCTAGCTGGAAGCACAAAGCATTCTGGGCTGAAAGCTGGGCCAGTGGCCATGGGTTAGGCCTATGTATTGATTGACAGTCAAAGAGTCTCATTGCCTGTGCACTAATGCTTTGAATTCTTAGACAGCTTTGCATTGTGTGCTAAAACTAAAAAAACATGAACAAAATATGTTGTTTCTTTTTTCTGTAGTGTTTACTATCATCAGTTCATTTATAGCCATAATTGGCCATTTAAACATCTGTTGTTCTTCTAAATAGTCCTAATGAGGACGCTACTGCAAGAGCTCCTCATCTACCTGTTATGTGTAAGTATACATTATGTAAGCAAATTGTATCTTTCTGTTTTGTTTCCCTTGTGGGGTTTTTAAAACATGTATCAACTCATTTTGATTACATCACCACCAATATCCCACATACCCCCCAATACATTCTCCTTTCTCTTCTATTTTTTTTAATAACCCACTATGTTTAATTAGTGCTACCCATATACGTTTAGGTATGGGGCATCCATTGGAGTCCAGCCAGCCAGCCAGTGGCCACATCCTGCCAGCAGCTAGGAGTGGGGCCTCATAAACATCTCCCCCGTCTGTCGTGGAATGTTGTCTGGATGGGTCTTTCCATGTTACTTTCCAGCAGCTGTGGTAAGTTCCTGAGTTCGAGGGCCGTGTCACGTCCACATCTCCGTATCCTCCAGCTGTTACAGTCTCTCCACCCAGCCACCGAAGTGGTGTCAGAGCCTTGCAGGGAGGACACTAAATATAAATGTCCCAGTGAGGGCCGAGCATGCACAATCACTTGTTCTCAGCACTTGTCTTAAGTCCCCGTATTAACTACTGCCCACTATGTGGACAGAAACACATATCAATTTGACAGTGTAACAAGTTAGTAAAACAATAGTGGTTTCCACCCCAGGGCCTCTGGCATCGTGGCTTTGGCCAGGTTAACAGTATCAGGCGTGGAATTCCGTCCAATGGAACAGGCCTCAAATCCAATCAAGAATTGGTTGGTTACGTAACAGCCGTACCACTATACACTATTACATCAGTAGACACATCTTACCTGGCAAGCTGACATTGTAGCGTAATGAATCTAGTGGTTTCTCAACCCCTAGCTCCACCCCATAAAAGCCAGCCAACAGAGATTGGTTTCTGTGTGTCCTGCTTTCTTTTTTCTTTTTCTTTTTACAATACAGTGTTTCGTATAGCCTAGATAGGCCTCAAATCTGCTATTTAGCTACAGATGACCTTGAACTTCTGATCCTGCATCCTCCACCACCCAAGTGCTGAGATTACCGGTGAGTAACACCAGGCTAATGTACGTGGTTCTAGAGACTGAACCCAGGGCTCATGCGTGCCAAGCAGTCGCTCCACCAAGCGAGCTGTCTTCAGCCCCCAAAGTTACGTTTTTCATGATGTGTAACTGTGATCAAGACCCAGCGTGACACTGGAGCGACCCCTCCGACTGTAACACTTGATCTTCTTTATAACAGCAATTTCAAGTTCTCACACTCACCTTTCCTCTTCCAATATACCCCTCCCTCGGGCACTCAAAAATCTTGGGTACACAAGGATGAAAAAATATTCAACTTCAGGAAACACCATCTGCTGTGGTACAAGGGTCCCAACTGTGGAGAGGACGCTTTACCTTGGGAAGCCATAACTAACAGCAGAGCTGGTGTGAGCCTTGAGTTTTGTAGTAGCCAGAGGCAGGGAAACTTAGCCCTGTGAGTGAATGGTGCCTTTGCTTCCGCTAAGGGCTAGTCACAGTGCCCTGGTTCCTGGTCATCCCGATGGGCCATCTGCTTTTAACTGTCATTTGTCTATTGCTTCAGCGTGCTAAGATGTGGTCAGTTCCATATCCAGAGAAGCAGTCCACTAGGGCCAAGGGGGCCTTGGAAGACTTGGCTCAACAAAAGGATGCTGGGGAGCTGCATATTGTCCAGACCGTACCCACAGAGGCCCTGCTGGAGCTCACAGGTGGAGACTTTGTCTACTCCTGCTGTCACCACTAGGGCCAAAGCCATCCTTCATAGAATAAGGCCACCCTCCAAGAACATGTCCCATACAGGACCTTTCCACCCTGGGCTTCCTTTTCCTCAGGATATCAGTTCATGTCCAGGGTCATATCTCAGAGGGCCACAGGAGTACCTGGCAGCCAAGGTCCCACCCCCTTCTACTGTGATGGCCTCTCACTTAAAGCATCAAAATTCCTCCCTGTTTCTCTCCCAGGGTAACAGCCCACTCACCCAGCACTTAGATGACTGAGCAAGGCTACTAAGTGACCAAAGGAAATCTGCTCATGGTGGTGCTGACTCACAGGACAATAGAGGCGCACCACTCTTTTTTTTTTTTTTTTTTTTTAAGATTTATTTATTTATTTTATGTATATGGATACACTGTCTTCATGCACACCAGAAGAGGGCATCAGATCTCATTATAGATGGTTGTGAGCCACCATGTGGTTGCTGGGAATTGAACTCTGGACCTCTGGAAGAGCAGACAGTGTGCTCTTGCCTCTGAGCCATCTCTCCAGCCCCAAGTCGCACCACTCTTACAAAATCAAGGAGGACGCTTTGTGACTCTGCCCCAAACCATCATGATCCACTTCACTGACGTTTCTGTCCCACACACATTGCACATAGCAGAAGCAGCCGACTTCCACCTAGAAAACAATTAACATCTCAAAAAGAATTATGGGTGGGGCACCAGTTTGGTAGAAGATGTGATGTTTGCTGGAACAATCTTCACTTGCATTCTGTGTTAGCATCTCAATTCTGTACATCTAATACAACATTAAATACACCCATGCGCTGGCCCTCCACCAGTAAAGGTGGCAGTGTATTTTAAATATAAGTATATATATATTGCATATATATTCACATGTACCCTAAACGAGCATCTGTATCTGATATGTATGTATGTATGTGTATCTCTCTCAGTGCCCAAATCTAGGCTGATGTTTGCCCTTCCTTTGTAAACCTGCCTGAGAAATCATAGTCTTCACCCTTTTTTTTTTTTTTGTAATAAGAGAATGTATTTCAGGAGTGAGGAAAGGATATCTGAACAGAAGAGCCAATATAATAATGTATCTAAGTTCCGCAATGGGAAGGAAATGTCAACCACAGTGTAATAGAAAGTAATGTGGTCAACTCCCACCCACTGAGATAAGTGAGACCCAGAGGAACTTGCTGTTGACTTTATATATAGACTTGCCATGGTATCGAAGGAGCAAGAGCTAAAACATCCATTAAAACTAAGCATTGCATTACTATGACATCAATAAAATCACCTACCCTTCCAGCTTCAAGTAAACCTTGGAATCCACAGTGTGATCCAAATACAGACCCATGTCTGTACTGTCGGAGAGTTCTCCCTTCTCTCCTCCGCAAACAGACTAACAACCATCAACAGAGATGACTTTCAGTCTCATTGTTGCCTTGGACTTCCAGAATAGCAAGCGCAAGTCCAGAGATCCCTAGCTTGGGTGAAAACTGCCTCTCACCTTCTCTGGGGAAGACTGGGCCAATGAGCTGCTGCAGACCCAAGTTGGCTTCCTAGTTCCCAGCTGGACTTCCTTGTGGGTTCTCATCAACCTGCCCACTAACTACCTAGAACATGATGACATTAGCTCCCTTACATTTGACACTGAACTAAAAACAATGGAAAATAATTGAGCTATAACCAGATTTGCGTTACTCTAGGTCTGTCCCAAAAGGTTGTGATTCCATGATAACCTGGTGGCTTGATGTTGTCTGGTTTTGGGATTTTTTTTGGGCGGGGGGAGGTGTGGATATTTTTGTTGTTGTTGTTGCTGCTGCTGCTGCTGTTTTGTCTCTGTCCACGTCTATCCCAAACTCCCATCTAAACACAAAGGTCAGTAAATACTCGTCGGAGGACTTTTATTTCACAGTCTAGAGTAGTGCATACCACCCCACAGCGAGTCGTTATTACCAAAGTTAAGAGTAGCATCAAGTGTGGTTGTGTGTGTTTGTGCATTGCTGAGAGTCCCAACGTTTAACACTACAGAGGGACAAGAGGGTCCTGCTCTTTAAAATCGGAAGTCACAGCCTATTAAATGGATGGCTTCTCAGAAGCCAAGATGCTGCAGGAAACCCTTCTATAAAGAAATACATAAGCTGTAACTGGCAGTGAGGAGTTTTCTTCGAAACAAGATTGCGTTACACTAGCACAGGAATCATTAGACATAAGCATGGCATTTCTGTGCCAGCACTGAGACGAAAGTGGATGTCAACATAAATAGACACCAGGTTATGACGCAAGACATCGAAAACCACCATTGCGACTGGAGGCATTCTGTTGGCAAAAATACAGACACCGGGCAAAGGAGTGTACACACTAGTCTAGTAAGCTGCAGACTGCAGGTCCTCAAAGCTGAAGTACAGGTGCCTGTGATTACCACCAGACTGATGAGCATGATTTGAAGAGGCTTTCTGGGCTGGCAACCCCAGCACTTGTTAGGTGGGAACCCCTGATACACACCAACACAAGTACTGTCTTGGGGTATGAGAAAGCAATATATGCTACAGGTGAAGAGGAGGCAAATGTTACAGCAGCCTTTTACACTGCAGAGACATTAATGTGCATCATGACCGAGAGACTTTAAACCCAATGTAAGACAAGAAGAAATGATTACAACTGCCTATGAGTTTGTGAATGCTTCTGAAAGCAATTTCAAATGGGTCTCCATCCTTGGCTGTTATTCTGAACCACAACCTAGCCTTAACTGAGGACATGGGAGCTGGGAAACTTTATTCTTTGTCAGAGCCAAGGGGGTTCCATGTACGTATGACTTCTGGGAATGTGATCAGCTATGATGGGAAGGGGAGGGGGAGTGAAGGATGCATCCTGCTTAACTCTTTGATCTGGAATTCTCCTGGAAAGGGCCCGTGTCATAGTCAGCAGTCGGCCTGAGCTATCGGAGGGGTGTGGCTCCCAGTTCTGAGTTGCCAGAGTCAGCTGGAAAGCCTGAGAGATGGCTCAGTGCTCGCCTCTCAAGCCTGGAGCCCACGTGAAGGTGGACATAGACAATCAACTACACATTGTTGCCCTCGACCTCACACGTGGTCTGTCTAGGTGCACCCACATAAACACGTGCAATAACTTTTCAAAACTCCAGTGAAACAAAAATGCCTTGGCTGATGTCTCAGGAACACACAGACACACTTCACTGAAAAATAAATTCACTCTTACAATTTGATGCATCAGCTACAAGTATTTAAACAATTTTCAATGTCATGCAATTTAAACCATCTCTTCAAAGTAACAGGTAGTAATGTCTCCCAATAAATGGTTCTCCCACATTCTCTCCAGTGGAAATATGACAAAAGATTACCAAGTTCCCCGCATAAACCCAAAACCAGTTGAGGCCTTTCTTCAGAGTGTTCCAGGGGATCTGGAGATTCAGAACCGACCCATAATTCACAGTATTTAAAATTTTTTGCCTTTAAAAAATTATTTATTTATGTATATATTTGTTTGGTTGGTTATTCACTTTTCATCATGATCATAGCCCCCTTCCTCTTCTCCTCTGGGTCCCACCCTCCCTCCCTCTTCTCCCTAATCCCCTCCCCCACTTCTCAGAAAAGAAGAGACCCCCCCCCCCCAGCACCAAACCATCCATACACAGGAAGTCACATCCACTCTGGTGCATCCTTTCCCCCTGTGGCCTGGTGAGACAGCCCCGCCAGGAGGAAGTGATCAAAAAACATGCCAAAAAAAAAAAATTCCTTATCAGAGACATCCCCCGGCCCCTTACTAAGGGGCCCACATGAAGCCTGAGCTGTCTGCATAGGAGGCCTAAGTCCAGTCCATGCATGGTCCTTGGTTGGTCTCAGCAAGACCCCGGGGCCCAGGTAAGTTGACTCTGTTGGTCTCCTTGTGGAGCTCCTGTCCCCTCCGGGTCCTTCTTTCCTCTCCCTGACTCTTCCACAAGACTTCGCCCAATGTTTGGCTGTGAGTCTCAGCAACTATTTCTATCTGCTGCTGGGCAGAGCCTCTCAGAGGACAGTTATACTAGAGTCCTGTCTGCAAACATAGCAAAGTATCTTTAATAGTATCAGGGACTGGCTCTCCCCCGTGGGGTGGGTCTCAGGTTGGGCCAGGCACTGGTTGGACATTCCCTCAATCTCTGCTCTATCTCTATCCCTGCATATCTTGTAGGCAAGGGAAATTCTGGGTGGAAGTTTTTGTGAGTGGGTTGGTGCTCTCCTCCCTCCACTAGGAGTCCTGTCCAGTTAGAGGTGGTGGCCTTTTCAGACTCCATGACCCCTGCTACTAGCAGTCACAGCCAGAGACTCACCCCCATATCCTCCTAAAAGCCTTCTCTGTCGCAGGTTTTCAACTTGTCTTACAGACACCTCCACCCGCAATTTCTCTTCTTTCCTCAAGTCCTCCTTCTGTCCTCCCCTCTCTCCCCACATCTGACCCCCACCCTCATTTCTCCCCATGCTCCCTCTCCTGTTCCATTCCCTCTCTTGAAACACTTTCACTGTCTGGTCTATTTCCCCTTCTGAGTGAGATTTAAGCAATTTTAACCCCAGCCACTGACAAAAAAAAAAAAAAAAAAAAAAAAAAATGCCCAACTGGCATGACCACGTTCTGATTTACAAGCTCTTCAAACTGCCCAACTCTGCCAACTCGAAGCAGCTCCTTGAAGCCAACCACTGTGCTTGGTAGTGTAATAACTAAACTGCCTTGCAATTGGCTTAAAAAATACTCCTAACTGAAACTCCAGCTTCCCAGTCATGCACATCAGCTCAGGGATATTTAGCCTACACTCCAGAAGCATTCCAGTTCATTCCAGTTCATTCTAGTTCATTCCAGTTTCCGCATGCTGAGATTATCACCATGCATCTTGTTTCTTGGTGTAGAGTCACTCCTCCACATCTCCATGCCACAGTCTGGCATCCCGTATCTCCACAGACACTAGAGGGCTTACATTCCTTACCTAAAATAGGGCAGTGCTTGCATCTAACCTATGCATAGAGCCCTCCCATGTGCTTTACACCATCACCAGGTTACTTAGCATACGTACAATGTGAATATTGTGCTAGCATTAGTAGTTGTTGTATGGTCCTGCTTCTCATAAGAACAAGAAAATAATGACTAAGTCTGTTCAATATTTGGGGTTATTTTCCAAACATTTATTTTTATGAGCACGTAGGCATATGTATGCATGTACATGTTTGCGTGCATATGGAGAGTACGGAACAGCCTTAGGAGGCACCCTCCAGAAGGCTGTTCACTCCTGTGAGACAGGAGCTCTCTCTCTCTCTCTCTCTCTCTCTCTCTCTCTCTTACTGACACAAAGCTCACCAATGCGACTGGCATACCAGTGAGTCCCATGGGTCCCCTTTGCCCCACCCTACCAGTTACAAATGTGTGCTACCCTTCCTCTGGCAGCAAATGGGAAACTGGAGGTGTCCATAAAAATCACTCTCCTCAGAGCTCAGGGAATCTCAGAGAAGAGGAGATGGAAAGAGTGTAAGAGCCAGAAGAGATGAAGGACACTAGAAGAGCAAGGCCGTCTGAATCGACTAAGCTTGCCTCATATTAGCAACAAGCATAGGGCCTATGTGATTCAACACGAGGCCCTCTGTATATTATAGCTATTTTATGGGACTGATGACTGGAAGAAAGAGCGAGTCTCTGATTCTGTGTTTGCTCTTGGGACTCTTTTTCCTTCTGTTGGGTTGCTTTGTCCAGCATCGCTATGATAGTTTGCTTCATCTTATTATAATTTATTGTGTCATGTTCAATGGTCGTCTCTTAAAAGCCCATTATTTTCTAATGAGAGACAGAAAGGGAGTGGATACAGAGGGGATGGGAGAGGAACTGGAAGGGATAAAGGGAGGAAAAAAATCTATATTCAGGATATATTGTTTGAGAAAAGAATGTACTTTTAACTTTTTGCTTTTTGCTTTTTCGACACAGGGTATAACTGCTGGCTGTCCTGGAACTCACTTTGTAGACCAGGCTGGCCTTGAACTCGTAAGAGATCCACCTGCCTCTGCCTTCCAAGTGCTGGGATTAAAGTGCCACAACTCCTGATTTAAGAATTTATTTTCAATAAAAGAAAAAAAAATCTAAAAACAAACAAGAAACAAGTGTGTGCCATCACACCCAGATACCTACTCAGGTCGTGTTTGAAAGTCCTGTACCAACTAGCCTATTACTCAGCCCCAAGTACCTTTAATCTGAGGTCAGCTCACATTTAGAACAAAGGGACCCAGAGGGATGCTGGATTGCTTAAGAGAAGCAAACCTTTGGGGGTCAATGGCGCAGACTTCCATGATGAGTGTTGAACCCCGCATACTGGACTTCTCCACTAAAATTAAGCATGCACATGATACACGGAATGGTTGTGGAGAGCTTAAAAGTCCCTCTGCAAGCATGATTGAATAGTAAGTAAGCCAAGACAGCTTTTATCCATAAAGTAGAGCCCAAAGTTGCTCCTTGGAAAACTCCATGTCCACCATTAGCTAGGATGACTACAACACAGGCAAGGACCCTGGATGTGATGTGCACTATCAACCTCCAAATTACTGTCTGCTAAGACGACCGAGGTGGAGTTCACTAAACTTGAAGATGCACAAGCCAATTTGGATCTTCTTGTCAGTATTTGGCTAATGAATGCATAGCTATGTGATCCAGCTAGTTTTGAAACTGGCTTTCCTAAGAGCAGGACTGGGGATTTGCTAATGCCCACCCACACTCAGTCAGTGGCCACTGTATCTTCCATAAGGGAGCCAACAGTTGGGCATCACCAACTGGTTTAGTTTAGTTGCCAGATACAGAGGCTTATATCAGCCTTACTGTTGCTTGGGGTCCAGATGCAGCCCGACTTCTCAGAGAGAGGTCAGCCAATGTGCGTGGCTCTAACAAAAGCCAGCAGCACACTTATATCATCCAATTATGAAGTTATATAGTTATGTCTGTGCTTCGTCCACTAAGTTTCTGCTATATTTTGGATCTTAAATGTCTCCCAAATGCCTGTGTGTTTTTAAAAGTCTGCTACTCAGTTTGGCACTCTTCCAGGTGGTTAAAAAAAACAAAAAACAAAAAACAAAAACAAAAACACAACTATTAAGAAGTAGGGCTTAATGGGAGGTTCTAGCCACAAGGGCATGCCCTCAAAGGGGGTTATGGGAGCCAAGTTACTTCTTACGTCCTTCTTTTCCTGTCCTACCACAAGATGGGCAGGTTTGCTTTGCCTGGTATTCCCAGATGACGTGATACCTGCCATCCCTTGAGGCCTAAAAGCAAAACTGTGGACCAGACGAAAGTCTCCCTCTTGCTCAGCTGATTTTCCTCAGTGTTTTGTTGCATTAACAAACAGCTGATTAGTACATTAGTTCCTTTAGTCAATAATCCAGTGGAGTCCAGCTGCTTCAGCTGTCCTTTTGCACCAGGAACACACATCTTCCAAAAGTTTGCAGTTTTCTACATCGCTTTGACGTTTGCTTATGTATTACATGAGGAGGGTGGTGGGTGGGTAGAGGCACATACATACCATGATCAGCGAGTCAGGAGACAGCATGGAAGTTGGTGCTCTCCTTCTACCATACAGGGGTCCTGGGAATCAAACTCAGGTCATCAGGTTTACTGGCAAGTACCCAAACCCACTGAGCTATTTCACCAGCCCTGTTTCTACACTTCTTAACAAATAACCAACCATTCTTGAAGAAGCTCCGCACAGGTAAGCATATGCTTTATGGTGGGCACAATGCTCAGGGAATCCAAGGGTTTTGACCAGCTGTCGTACATGTTCCTGTTGGCAGGCAGATAACTCTGGAAGGGAGACAGAGTGTCTTGTAGCTCCGTGTTTAATCCTGGGTCTTGGTCTTTAAATTCTATTTTTTGTTTATTTGTTTTCCTTCTTCCAGTTTTGTACTTGGATGACCGTAGCCCCAAAATGGGGCTGCCCTAGCACTTACTCTTTGGAATAATAGTCATTAATAAGGAAGCATAAACCAAAATGTAGGCCTCTCTATTACAACAAAAATAGACCTTAATTATACAAGAGTGAGGAGCGTCCTTTGGCTGACTGAGCCTGGGGCTGAGATTGGTGGGGCACCATGGCCCTACCACAAGCTGTAATTTAAAGAGCTGTAACTTTACTTTCCTCTGTTTCTGCCTCCTTGACCCATCCCAGCGACCGCCACAGCTGTTAAATACAGAACTGGCCTTTATGGTTGGGCATCGTTCAGAGCTCATTATAGCATGGCTGTCTTGATGCTCAGCCAAACTCGGATGATCTTTTTTAAAGGTACCAGTTAAGAATACCATAAGTTAAGAATATATTTCTCCACAAGTTCCAAGTCAATTTCCCCGTCCCCTTTCCTATAAGTACTAAAATAATTTCCTCTTTCTCATCGCCACAAATACACTTTGCTTCAAGTTCTCTCTTCTTCCCAATATATAATATACACAAGTCAGGTAGCGACTCTAGAGGGAAAAGAACTTTGGAGGTACAAATCAGACACGGTATATGATTTGGCTATAGGAAAAACAATATAGACAGTCATGACATGTAAAGGAAGTTGTTATTTTAACTGAAGAAAGAAAGGTAATTATAAGATAGAGCAAGGAAGGAGAAACAGGCCCAGAGTGCTGCTGGGACCTGGCAGTTCAGTGTCTCTTTGGGTATTCTGAACCCTTACCAGAATTTGAGTTGTCTTCAGTCAACCATGGTCTGAAAATACTAAACAGAAAGTCACAGAAATGAGCAATTCATGCCTTTTAAATTGCAGCTCACTCAGAGTAGCAAGCAGGGTGGAATGATGGGTAAATTCTCCCTTTGTCCAGAGTATACCTTGCATACAGCACCAGCCCAATGGTCACTCAGTAGCTGGCTGGGTTATCAGCTAGTCCGTCCTCCTGTGGCAGTGCTTTTGTTTCAGTAGCCCAAGTTTTTGTTCAAGGACCTTAAAGTACAAGTCGATTTGGATATGCTAACTTAGTAAGACAGAAGTCCTCTGCTGAGGTCGCTAAGAGTAGAGAGGGAAATTAACTCAAGACTCACTTCAAACTTCAATGGTTAACAGCTAGAGTGCAGGAAAAGCACTCCATCAGAAGGAAAAGGGTATCAGACCACAAGGGTTTGTGCAAGCCATGGCTGTGGCCCTTACAGTGAGTCTTGCAGCTTATTTTTCACAGATAAACATCTACACAGATGTGGCCGATCTCTCCCAGTCCAGAGGTAACAGAGTACACTAGCTTGCACTGGGAACAATGGCCACGCCCCTTTGCCACTCCCTTGGGACAAATGTCTGAGGTCATTGACTGCTATCCTGATAGATAAAAAGGATGCCCTTGACTTTGGCCTTGAGCTGGATACTCAATCATCCAACCTCAGTGAACACTTTCTTAAAGGAGGGGCTAAGTGGTTTCGTGTCTTATGTGTAGTGTGTCACTGAGTTACCGCTGTGGGGCACAGGACTATTTCCCTGTGCTTTTGAGCTTACGTTCTGATGAGGGAGAGAAATACATAAACATATGGATTCTGTCCATCATGGTTTGCACAAGGCACAGACTCAACTAGCACCACCAAGTGGAGAAAGACCTGGTCAGGAAGGAATGGGACTGAAGACACACTTCCTGGGGACTCTCACTGGCACTGAATTCTGGCCCTCAGCATCACAGCTGTCTTCTCATTTCTCTTAGCTTGTCAACTTAAAAGACTGGAACAAGACCATCCTCTGTGTGATGTGCGGATTCACAAAAGACAAGTTTATCTTTAGATTCCTAAATGAAAATAACTAAAACGATGTTTGGCATCTTCCAGCCACAAATGGTGAAGTGTTTAGCCAAAGTGGAAACTAATTTGATTTTTTCATGGAGTCAGATAAGAAAGCCAAGAAACTGTCTTGCAGAATGGTTTATGCGTATTCGCTCTTAAGGGCTTAGTAGATTTTTTTTTCTAACAACCACCCAAGATTATTTAGCAAGCGCCTGTGCTTTTGAATGTCTTTTGAATTTGGAGAAGCCAATAAATCATCCTCATATTTAGATAAACCATCGCCCAGGAAAACCCTCTCTGGTTCTTTGAAACACACTGTCACAGTTATTAAGATTTGACTTATCTTTCTCCCTTCGTTGGAATTACTGAGTTACAGAAGGAGAATGGGCTTTAGATTCAGAAAGGGGGAGGGGCAGGGGGGAGGGGGAGGGGCGAGGCAGCCAGCTCGGTGGCTTCCCAGGGACCTATCAGGATGTCTTCATTTCATCCTGAGCAATGAGCGAGCTTCCCCTCCTGTGTGCGAGGAGAACTGTGAGGCATCAGCACTGAACATTGCTTACTCACTAAAGCCACAATTCCCTGTAATGGGCGAATACAATAATGATCTAACAGTCTAAGAACATAGCTAAAAAACACTATTAGTCTAATTTAAACAGCTACTTCCAAAAAGCTCTTTGAATTCAACTCTTAGGTAACCCCAATGCCCCAAGGATTTGCCTTAGAATATGATGAAGAAATCATTCTTTAATTTAATTAAGTTGTTTTTTGTTGTTGTTGTTGTTGTTTTGTTTTGTTTTGTTTTGTTTTGTTTTTTTTTTTGAGTGTTTGGGCTACAGGTATGTCTGTGTGTCATGTGGACGCCTCATGCACACGGAGGCCAGAAGACGTCAGATGCCCTGGGACTGGAGTTACAGACAACTGTGAGCTGCCATGTGGGTGTTGGGACTTGAGCCTGCGTCCTCTGGGAAAGCAGCCAGTGTTCTTAAACCTTGAACCATTTCCCCAGCCCTGAGAAATCATTCTTACCTCAAGTAATCAGATTTCTTTACTTTTATGATTTCTTCGCACAGAATATATGAAAAGCCTGTTTTAAAAAATATTCTGGTTTTAAGTGTATGTTGCTTGGACACTAAACAAGTCTGTCAAGGTACAATAGCTGCATAATGGATTCCAGGCTCTGAAACTTCCAAATGTTTGACACTTACATGAAATCATTAAGGAACATTACCCACAAATGAAAACTGTGGGCCTTTCTGGAGCATTCATATTGCAAGCCGGTCAAAAGCCCAGGACTCTTCTCCGAATCTTTGAAGTGTGAGAGAGGAAGAGGCCTCTCAAAGTCCTTTGGTAGCGTAATGGAAACCGTCAGTGGTGTTCCTGATCATGTATTCAACAACAGACACCACTGGCCTTGGAGATTCTACTTGACTTTTCTGGTGTGGTCGTTGTCAAATAGCAGCCAAAGAACCACTTTGCTCCTGCGCAGCCACATGTGCATCTGGGTTTGATTTAGTCGGCCTATCAAGCACTTGTATGCAACTTCTCAGACACATGGTTTTTATTTTTGCTTCTCTGCTTTGCAAATACGTTCTGTTTACTTAAGCAGATGCAGCAAATTAGCTCTGAAAATACTGCAAATGAACTAAAGAAATCCTTTCGAGAAGATCTAACTAATTCGGATTTCATTACTGACTCAGAGGCAGGGCGGTCCCTGGATTCTACGCAGGTCCTGAAGGGAAAGATAACAGGCACAAATACACACCAGCACATGGAGCAAATGCTCTCAGGTTGTTGTGTGCTTGCACACACACACAAGTGTGCGTTGCACACACACACACACACACGCACACACCCCACATATACATTATACATACACGTATGTATGTGACAATAAAACTTGAAGAGAGGAAGTGAGAGCGTGTGGGAGGACTTGGGAGAGGGAGAGAGGAGGAGAGACTTAATGTAATTACAGTGCCCATGTATAAAATTCTCAAAAAAACCAAAATTTTAAATAAGAGCATTAGTATAACTTTTTCAAAAATTAAGGCTGTTTTCTGCTTCCTTTCCAGTTCCTTGATATGGGCTGTCACCATTGTACCTTAGGGGATCCCAGGACTAGAATGCTTTGAGCTGCACTTTTGGCATAACCATGTGAATAGCTTAGACTTTGCTCAGCTCTCTCGGTTGTTCTATAAAACCCAACCACTATTCAGACAAAAGGGTAATAAAGGTAATCAGAGTATCCTGTGAGTTCATACTTGTGTAGATTTTATTAATTAGGCGCAGGGCTGACGTCATCGCAAGGAATCATTAATTGGTAGACCTTAAGCCTGCCCCATGTAAGGTATTTTTTAAAATACTTCTCTGAGAATGTTTGGTTTTGAATAGGAAATATTTTCATTTATTTCAGTCACTATGTTAAAAAAAAAAAAAAGGACTCAGCAGAAAAATATACAAACATCTAGCAGAGAGGACTTTATATGTTTCGCCACAAATATTTCTGCCATGGGACTGAAGAGACAACGGCTCAGCAGCTAATGGTACGCATTGATCTTACAAAGGACCTGAGCTCTGCTCCCAGCACCTACATCTGCTGGGTCACAACCATCTGTCCATCCGTCTCAGGGGGATCAGATGCACACTCATGCATCTCAGGGGGATCAGATGTGCACTCATCCGTCTCAGGGGGATCAGATGCACACTCATGCATCTCAGGGGGATCAGATGCGCACTCATCCATCTCAGGGGGATCAGATGTGCACTCCTGGCCTCTACACACACTTCATTCACATGCTCAAATGCACAGACACACATAATTTTTTCTTTAAAAAATCATAAGAGTTGACAAATAAGGTAATTATCCTGACTCCTAACTTTTTTTTTTTTTTTTTTTTTTTTTTTTGGAGACAGGGTCTGCTGGGTGACCTGGAACTCACACAAGTGCATCTACCTCTGCCTATCAAGTGATGGGATTAAAGGCATGTGCCACCATTCAAGAGAGTGGGTACCAATCCAACAGGCAGAATTCAAGTGTGGTTTCTGCATCCAGGGTCCTGCGTTGAGTTCCCGCCCCAACTTCCTACAGAGATGTATTGTGATCTGTAAGCATAAGACAAATAAACCTTTTCTTCCTTGAGTTGCTTCTAGTCAGATGCTTTTAACCACAGCAATACAATGAAAGCAGGACACCGGACTGACCCGGAACCACTGAGCCAAGTGACCTTTCTTCCACCTCAGCCTCCCAAGCGCTGGGATGTTTTGTTTTGTCTTTAAGTGCTGGGATTTTGAGTATCTGTCACCATATCAATTTAAAAGCTTATGTTAGGGCTGTAATTAAATTGTATTTCTCGCTCTATGTCACATTACTTTTTCCATCTATAAACTTACTTTTCTCTTAATTGCTTGCTTTCTTGGCCTCCTGATTGATTCCCATTTCTATTTCTCTCCTCCCCGCAGGACAACCCCAGGGCACTTGCTGCATAACTCCAGATATAGCAAGCTTGGCATCTCTCTGACATCAAGACACCTCTACCTTAAAACCTTCTCTGTATACGTACTGTCATCTTATATCTGGCTTTGAGATACAACAAATGTTTGTTTTAAGTCTCAAATACTGTGACTCAAAATTTTCTGGTCCTTCAAGCAAGAAACTTAGAAGTCACCACTCTTGTCTTTAGCTAGTAAAAAGCTGAACAAATTGAAAACCCACCAGGGCTTCTTGGACCCACAACAGAAGTGAGGTCATGAGGCACACTGCAGCATCCTCCAAGCTAGAGAGAAGCAGGTGGGTAACGTTTGAAAAGAAACCATAGCCTAGCAAAAGGACAGACCCCTGCCAGGGAAAGCCAGAGTAAGGCAGCCTGGGCTGTAATCTAACTGCTCGGAGCACCTGGAGACAGCATCTCTGCGGTCCCCTGAGGATTCGGAATATTTTTTTTACAACCTCTTGAGCTCTGTCAGGTTCTCCCAGGGACTGTGGAAGGAAGATCACCTCATTCCCAACACAGAAGAAGAAAGCACTGTGAGCTATGCCGGCACATTCTGCTGTCCGCCCTTGGGAGATGCTGGACCAGAGTCTACCCTGATAGAGCACTCAGAGCCTGGGCTGGAGGAAGGGAATAGCAATGGCACCCCCCTCCATCCACCCTGCCTTACCTAATAGGGAAGGGGGGTACAGGCAAGAAGCACGTGAAATCAGAGTGGGGAAGCATGGGAGGGAGCACTAAAAGACAGAAGCCTAATCATAGGGCTTTAGCATTCCCCCTATGCACACACACACACACACACACACACACACACACACACACACACACTTCACAACCACATGACTTGAAATCACTAGACACACCAGAAGGCAACAGTTAGTTTGAAGACACAAACCAAGAAACTAAACCATAGTCAAACATGGCAGTGGTACTGAACCTATCAGACTGGGATTATTTGAAACAGATATGATTGATATGCCAGAGACTTTAATGAATAAAGTAGACACTATGCTAAAACAGATGATCAAGGTAGACAAAAGACATGGAAATTCCATAGTCAAGCTCAGTGGCCTATAGACCTGTAATCCCAGAAGGCAAAGCCAGGACTGTACATACAAAGCCAGCCTGGCTTTAAGCATCACAGAAAATTCCAGTCCAAACTGGGCTTTGACATTCTGTAATAAAAGCAATGTAATAATGAAGAAGTTATTGATATCTAATGAGAATTATAAAAATATGACAAGAGGCCAGGCGGTGGTGACATAAACTGTTGATCCAGCATAGATCTCTGTGACTTTGAGGCCAGTTTGGTCTACAGAGTGAGTTCCAGGACAGCCGGGGCTACACAGATCAGCCCTGTCTCAAAAAACCAAAAGTCAAGAGTAAAGAGACTTAATAAAACCACAGACTATTTGGGAACCGTGAGAACCTTGGAAGACGATGCAACATAGTGAAGATTATACCAGAATGAGAAGCAATGTGGAGAGAGGAAGCAACGTGTGGAACATGGCTGGGAATTCCCTCCATATTGATTTCAGACAGCAAACTTGAGATTCAGCAAGTTCAGAGACCACCAAGCAGGAAAATAACAGAAAAAAAATATTATGAGGACATATTAGTTTCAACATCCCAACACACACACACACACACACACACACACACACACACACACACACACACACACACAAATCAAAGAAAAAGTTCTCTTCTTTCAAAAAGGAATGGGCTGAAATAGCAAGTATTGAGACAAGTCCCACCACTTATAACTCTGTAGCCAGCAAAATTATTCTTCCAAGACAGAAAAATTATGAAACAAAGCACAGAGAATTACTGTGGTAGAGCTGCACGGTAGGGAGCGTTTACAGCTCATAGAGAAGATAACATGAGTTAAATCTGCGTAAAGTACAGTCTGAGAACAAATGGCCAAGGTAGAATTCTATTCTTAGCTGATGCAACAGGTACATCTTTCCCCTCTTTTTTATTAATCAATTTATTTACTCACTTTACATCCTGGTCATAGCTCCTCCCCTCTTCCCCTATCTCCTCTTCTCTGTTCCTCAGAAAAGGGGAGCCCCCCCATCACCACCCACCCCCCAGCTCATCAAGTCGCATCAGGACTGAGCTCATCCTCTTCCCCTGTGGTCTGGCAAGGCAGCCCTGCCAGGGGGAAGTGATCAAAAAGCAGCAACAGAGTCCATGTCAGAGACGCCCCCACTGCCCTTACTAGAGGACCCACATGAAGTCTGAGCTGTCCATTGGCTACATCTGTGTAGGGGGCCTAGGTCCAGTCCATGCATGATCCTTGGTTGGTGCTTCAGTCCTCACAAGCCCCCCTGGGCCCTGGTTTGTTGGCTTTGTTGGTCTTCTTGTGGAGCTCCTGTCACCTCCAGGTCCTTTTCTCCTTCTCCCCGCTTTTCCACAAGACTCTCTCTATTTCACCCAATGTTTGGCTCTGAGTCTCTGCCTCTGTTTCAGTTCTCTACTGGGTGGAGCTTCTCAAAGGACAACTCTGCAAGCAAAGTATCATTAATAATAGTGTCAGGTGTTGGCTTTCCCCCATGGGGTAGGTCTTGGGTTGGGCCAGGCATTGGCTGAACATTCCCTCAATCTCTGCTCCATCTTTATCCCTACATATATTCTTAATTAGTGATTTATGGGGAAGGGCCCAGCCATTGTGGGTGGTGCCACCTTTAGGCTGGTAGACCTGGATTAAGAAAGCAGGCTGAGAGAGCCATGGGGAGCAAGCCAGTAAGCAGCACCCCTCCATGGCTTCTGCATCAGCTCCTGCCTTCAAGTTCTTGCTCTATTTGAGTTCCTGTCCTGCTTTTCTTTGATAATGAACATAAAGAAGTGTAAGCCAGCCAGGCGCGGGACACCTGTAATCCCAATACTTAGGTGGGCAGAGGAGGCAGATAGATCTCTATAAGTTTAAAGACAGCCTGGTTTACAAAGCAAGTCCAGGGCAGCCAAAGCTATACAAATAAACCCTGTCTTAGCAGGGGAGAAAAAAAGGGAAGTGCAAGTCATATAAACCTTCGTGCCCAACTTGGGTTTTGGTCCTGGTGTTTCATGGCAGCAATAGAAACTCTAAGACACCATGCAAAAGTGGGAGCTGCTATATTAATTTCAGAAAGAGCAGACTTTAGAGAAAAAAATTATTGGAGAAAAGGCAAGCATTATATAATGGAAGAGGAGGTAAATTCTCTAAAAAGAAATAAAAATCCTTAGCACATGCATATCTGCACCAAACAGCAACACACCAAAAACACATGAGATCAGAACTTTTGGAACCATAAGGAGAAAGAAATAGATTCACTATTACAGTTGAAACTAAAACTTTCCTCTTCTCCTGCCTGCCCCACTGTTGGCTTTACATTCAGCAGGGTTACTGACTTATACATGGTTGTTTGCGCCTTAGGACATTATTATATTTCGTGACATAAATCACCGTATTTTAGGCGTTATTTTTTTTTTTTTCTAGCAGGGCACTCAGTCTGTCTGCAATCTTCTGGCATCACAAACAATTCAGGAGCATAATTATTTATTTATTGCTTTTCTGACTTTAGCCCATCCTTCTGAAAGTTCCATAGACTACGTGTCCTAGACTCCCCTGCCAGCTTGCTTGGTCTTCTAGCGGAAGGTTATATAAGATCACAAGACAAGAGAAGAAGAAAGGGAACTCTTTGCCAACAGCTATTCTTCCATTAGCAGCTCGGGCTCAGTACTAACTCAAAAAACAATACCCTGTGGAGTTGCAGCATTGCTCACAGCCTCTAGGGAGCAATGCACCTGAATCAAGGTGTCTTGATGGCACTGTGTTCGCCTCAGGGAGGATCTGGATCAAAAGGATAGGAGAATTGTCCCTGTTGGTCTTCCTGTGAAGCTCCTGTCATCTCCAGATCCTTCTATACACACACACACACACACACACACACACACACACACACATACACACACACACACACACCACTTTTCCACAAGACTCCCTACTACTACGATTCTCCTAGTGTTTGGCTGTGAGTCTCCGCATCTGTTTGGATCCACTGCTGGGTGGAGTCTCTTATAGCAGAGTATCATTAATAGTGTCGTGGAGGGCTGGAGAGATGGCTCAGCCATTAAAGGCTAGGCTCACAACCAAAATAGTGTCAGGGATTGGCTCTCTCTCATGGAGTGGGTCTCAGGTTGGGCCAGGCATTAGTTGGACATTCCCTCAATCTCTTCTCTATCTTTATCCCTGCACATCTTGTAGGCAGGGTAAGTTTTGGGTCAAGGTTTTTGTGGGTGGGTTGGTGTTTCGTTCCCTCCACTAGGAGTCCTGACTCGTTAGAGGGTGTCCCCTTCAGTCTCCATGACCCCTGCTACTTGGCTTGAGGAGACTGAAGCAACAACCAAGGACCATTCATAGACTGGACCAAGGCACCGTGCACAAATGTAGCAGATGGGCAGCTCAGGTTTCATGTGGCTCCCTTAGTAAGGGGAGCAGGGCCTGTCTCTGACATGGTCTTGGTTACCTGGGTTTTGATCACTATCCCCAGTGGAACTGTCTCACCAGACCTCGGGGGAAGGGGCATACTCAATTCTGATGTGACTTGACGAGCTGGGGTGGGTGTGGGGGGTGGAGGAAATCTCCTTTTCTGAAGAATAGAGGAAGAGGAGGAAGAAGAAGGAGGAAGAGGGAGAGAAGGGGGGACTGGGAGGAGAGGAGGGAGGGGGCTACAATCAGGATGTAAAGTGAATAAAGAAATTAAATTTTTTTAAAGGGTAAAAGAGAAATAGGCCCCCCATACTGTCATTCCTGCCCAGTTCTGCGGGATAAAGGTGCTCACTCTGCAGCGGGAGTATGCGTTCAACCCCGCAGCCCTGAACACGCCAGGCTCTTTGTCCAGAAGTAACTGACCCTGAAAGAATGTTTCCTGACATACAACACAGACAAGAAGAAGACATGTGGCACCCAGGTGAGCTAACGTGAACACCTTTGGGTGCTTTTGACCCCCCCCCCCCCCCCCCCCCCGCCACCAATGAATGGAAACACGTCACAAGCTTTGCCAGAGAAGTTTACGTTTTTGGGAGATCCAGATTCTTTTGAAAACAAATGTCCAAGGCTGATACAGGTGGTAGTGAGGATGAGGGCGTTTTCTTGGGGTTTACTTAAGACAGCTACATCGCCAAGGCCCACCCCAACATGACTGACAGCTCACAAAAGCTGAGGAAACTGGAGCATAGGGCACAGCCTGCAGGCAGCTCAGCAGGGTGAAGTGGTTGGTGACTTGCAGGAGACTGTGGTCTCTACCTCGTCCAAGCAGACGGGCTGTTCTGTTTCTTCCAGGCAGCTGGTCTGGTCTGAGTCTTTCTTTGCAGCTTCCCTCCTCTCAGAGTCCCCTCTACAGCCTGGCTTCCTTCCATCCGAGAGGAACTCTGACCTTGTGTTGTTTACTCTGGCGAGGAGGGGCCTAGTGAATCTGGTCAGCTTCAGGGACTTCCTGAAGCCACTGTGAGTTGTTTGTCTTCCTGCTTAGGAGCTTCCCTGGAGGTTGGAATGTTTCAATCTCAGAAGACACTTAGAAAACAACTCAGAACCATCTGCTTAGGGATGGCACATCAACTAGGGTAGGCTGGGCCTACTCCAATCATTAGTGAAGTGTGTTGCGGATAATCGCCTATTAATAATATATTATTAACCATATAATTATTATGATGGTTATTTTCTAACCCGCTATCATATCAATGAAAGACACAAACATCTGATAGAATTTTAATAAGCCTTATTTCACCTAGGGCTGGGCAGATGTTAACCCCCTAAACTATCTCGTTACCTCCCAGCCCCACATCCCAGGCCATCTGCTCTAATCATTCCTATCTGCACTACTTCTCATCCAAAATAATATAAATACTTGCAGATGCTTTCCATTGGGACCAATCCTCTCCACGCCATTCTCCTCCCAGCCTGTGTGGCTCTTTTTTCTCTCCCATGGTTTTCTTCCCCCTCCCGTAATCATCTTCTCCCCCCAAAGCCCAAGAACCTTGGCCACACTTACCTCACTTCTGCCCTGCCCAGGTGCGTAGTTAACTTCATTTAGCCAGAGATAGTTTTGGAGGCAAGGTTACACCGCATCATCTTGGCATGCGTGAGGAACTGCTCATAGAACGTTAAGAATCTTGGGGGCAAGCAATGACGTCTGAATACAAAGCACCAGACCACACCCTAGCAAAACCGCCTCCACAGGGTTTCCCACGGGCCAATTGGATGGAAGCCTCTTCCCAGTTGAGGTTTTCTCTTCCCAGTAACCATAGCTCGTGTCAAGTTAACAAAAGCCCCACTGGCTCTGAAGTCACTGATGGAGGAAGGCGGTAGTGTCAGAAGTCAGGCTCTTTGTGGGAAAGCCCTTGGCCCGTAACTGAACAGTGCAGAAGAAGAGCCTAACTCTTGGTGCATGGTTCTGCTCGCACGGATCGGTCTACACTTAGGAGCTTCCTGCTGACCAGCCGAGGCATGGCAGGGTCTGCACAGTGCTGAGTGTTCCCTCTGCTCAGCATCGCTTACTCCTCAGTGTGTGTGTGTGTGTGTGTGTGTGTGTGTGTGTGTGTGTGTGTCTGCATGCATGCGTGTGCGTGCATGCATGTATGTGTGTACATGTGTATGTGCATGCATGCGTCTGTGCTCTGTCTCCAGTATAATTTTTCCACATTTTAAAAAGTGTGTGTCAGGCGATGGTGGAGCACGCCTTTAATCCCAGCACACGGGAGGCAGAAGCAGGTGGATCCTTGTGAGTTGGAGGCCAGCCTGGTCTACAAAGTGAGTCCAGGACAGGCAAGGCTATACAAAGGAACCATGTCTCAAAAAAACAAAACAAAAAAATTTTAATAAAAATAAAAAGTGTGTGCATCTGTCTGCCCGCGTGTGTGTATGTATGTGTGTGTGCGCGTGCGTTCGTGTGTGTGTGTGTGTGTGTGTGTGTGTGTGTGTGTGTGTGTTGGCCCAAGCATGACAACCCTGGCTCTGGCAGGCCTTGCCCTACTCACCCATTCCCTCTTCCTTGCTAAAAACCATTAGCTTGCATTCCTAAAGCTAGCCACCAAGTCTATTCCTTTATTTGGCCACTTCTTTCTCCTCAGGATGACTACCAAGGTCCAGCTATCAAACCAGCTATCAAAGCTGAGTAGAGAGTGGGGTCTGACTTTCACACTAACTCTGATGCCTCATATTTGACCATGTCCCCTGGATGGGGAGACCTGGTGGCACTCAGAGGAAGGACAGCAGGCTACTGAGAAGAGACTTGATACCCTATGAGCATATACAGGGGGAGGAGTTCCCCCTCAGTCACAGTCATAGGGGAGGGGAGTAAGGGGAAATGGGAGGGAGGGAGGAATGGGAGGATACAAGAGTTGGGATAACAATTGAGATGTAATATGAATAAATTAATAAAATATATTTTAAAAAACCAAAACAAAAGCACTGAAGTGTAGTAATTACCTCCCTCCCCCTCCACCCCTGGCCCCTCCCACTGCTCCCCGCCCCACCCCCTTGGTTCACCTAATTAACATGCCCAATTAAAAGTAAACACCTCATCCTAACATGGGGTTCCCCCTTTAGCCTTTATGAACCTCCATCTGCCAATGGGCTAGGTCCGGTAGCTAGTTGCACCGTGAAGTCCTAGGAGTTCCTCCTCCACTCTCCGCCGCCCAGCTTGCCACTGGAGCCCTGGGATGACAGGAGGAAAATACAACCCATGGCTTCGCGTGAGTGCTGGAGACCTGAATTTGAGTCCTCAGGCTTGCCAGGCAGGCGCTTTACCCAGGAGCCATCTCTCCTGTGCCCAATCTTCATACTAACCCTACGTCACTTCCTGCTCTCCAAAGAGCACACCGTGCAGTGTGTTGTGTTTACATTCCTTGCCACAGTCCCCTATCACAGTCCCCACAGAGCATATGAGGGCTTGGTAAGTTGTTGGTGACCAGGACCAGGCCGTTAAATTCCTTCCGTGCCTACGTGCTTAGTCACGTCGAACTATGTGGCACAATTCCTTTGCTCCGTGCTTAATTTTGTCTTGCAAGTCAAAAGAAAAATTCAGGGCTCTGAACAAAGGAATATGGATGGGTATTCGGCTTCTTATTTGACAACATGAGCGATCTAATTCTTTCAAATCCTTTGCAGTTTTCTTGAGTCAGAAAAGTTTCCAATGCGGGGAGGGGGGCGGGGGGTGGGGTGGGAACGCGGGGAGGACAAATTTATGTTTACCTCCTGAGGAATTTTCACCGAATATTTTCTCAAATGACTAAAGATGTGTTCATCATGGGCCGTTTTGAGAGACGCTGCCCACATGGACAAGGAAGCTAAAATAGCCCATCAGCCAAAAAAACCACATAAAAGCCTGCAGCGCCAGGCGTAAGCCACCCACGCAGCTGCCCCAGCGATCAGTCAAGGCTCTGAGGCAGTTGGTGTTGTGGCTGCAAGACTGTTTGAAGAGCCTGGCAAAAGCTTGCGGGTTTTATAAAGGGGCTTTTAAAGTAAGAAACAAGAAAATGATTTAGGTCGGTCGGCCCTGCTGCGAGTCGGGTTTCCCCCCTTCGCTCCCTAGAAGGGTTTGGTGGCTGTGGGTAACGCGTTGCTCCAGGAGCGCAGTATAAATAGCATGGTCCAGATGCACATCACGGAATGGAGCCATTTTACTAGCAGGCCTCGACAGATGAAAGTTGTCTCTTCTTTAGCTGAAATACCTGAAGGAAAAGACTCTGGGCCAGTTAATTTTATCTCAGGGATTAGGAAAAAAAAAAAAAAACTCATTTTCTTTGCGATGGTGGCAGGGGAGTAGTGACAAGCCAACCAAAAATCTCAGTTCAGCAGGGTAATGTGCTTTTAATCCTAGCAGAGGCAGAGAGGCAAGCGGATCTCTGTGAGTTCGAGACCACCCTGGTCTATAGAGTAAGCTCCGAGACAGCTGGGGCTACACAGAGAAACCTTGGTGGGGGTGGGGGTGGGGTCACCACGCTCTCCACAAGAATGGCTCTTGTGACCGTGGCTTCACTTACCTGACTAAGCACAGTGAAAACCTGAGAAAAGGATGGGAACTGGGAAGGCTTCTCAACAGTCTCTTTTTATGTGGGCAAAAGTCCTGGAATGTTGTTGTTGTTGTTGTTGTTGTTGTTGTTGTTTTGATTTAAACATCTGTTTGTGCATATGAGTGTGTGCACATAAGCCTTGAGCACACACCACCGCCCACTTGTAGAGGTAAGAAGACAACTTTTCCAGGGCTTGCTTCCCTCCGGCTGCCACGTGTATCCAGGGACCGGATTTAGGTGCTCAGGCTTGGCAGCACGTGCCTTTACTCTCTGAGCCTTCTTGTTGGTACCCGAGAGTTTCACATTGCATTTGTTTGTTTTGTGTGTGCCTGTATGTGCCATGGCCATCTCCCTCATCCTAGGATCATTTTAACATGAAGTTTAGAGTCAAGTTTTAGTGAATGCTTGAGCCAAACACGTAGGAGCCCTCACAGTTTAAAAGGCCACAGTTTAAAAGGCTCTTAGCATAGCTGAGTTGTGACCTTGAACTTCCTCAAGGACAAAGACTGATTGGTCATTATTAAAAGTTGTGCCAAAGTCGGCCATGGTTTTATAACTGAGAATGGCTGCAGTTGAAGGCTCTGGTATTTGTATGAGCCCTTTATTTTACTCTTTTGGGAGAAATGAAATAATTTGGTCTTCCACTGCAAGTAAAAAACCAACAGTTTTCTATATATCAGCCCTCTGTCTTATCAAGGTGTAAAACAGTCATGCAACAAGAGACCCTTAATCACAGACAATGCAGTTGGCTTCAACTAAAGAGAATTTTCTCACGTGTTTATTTGCATGTTTACAATTAATCTATAGGAAAACAAAACAAAAAACTTTAGTATGTTGGCACTTTTATATGGCACTTGCCATATGTCTGACACAATTCTGGAGAACAGTGAATTTTAAAAGTAAATTCACACACACACACACACACACACACACACACACACACACACACAGTGAGATGACACGTCAGGTGAAGGCACTTGCCACAAAGTCTAAAGCTTGAGTTTTATATCTGGAACCCACACCAGAGAAGGAGAGAACAGAGTCCTGCAAGCTGTCCTCTGCCCTCCACACATGTGCGATGGCGTGTACCTACTCACACGCACACACAACAAACAAGCAAACTGATTAATTAATGAATCAAAGTAAATCCAATTTTAGATGCTAAAACCAATTCTTTTAAAAGTTTTCTAAAGCTTTGCAAGGTGGTTTACACCTTTAATCCCAGCACTTGGGAGGCAGAGGCAGGCAGATCTCTGTGAGTTTAAGGCCAGCCTGGTCTACAGAGAGAGTTCCAAGACAGGCAAGGCTACACAGAGAAATCCTGTCTCAAAAAACCAAAAAAAAAAAAAAAAAAAAGTTTCTTATATGAGCCCCACACATAAATTGCTTGAGAAAGCTAGCAAATTCTTAATCTACATATGCTCCTTTCTTTGTTTTGTTTTGTTTTGATTTGATTTTTTTTTTTTTTTTGTGACAGGGTTTCTCTGTGTAGCCTGGGCTGTCTGGACTCCCTTTGTAGACCAGGCTGGCCTTGAACTTACAAAGATCTGCCTGCCTCTGCCTCCCGAGTGCTGGGCCACCACACCTGGCATCTACATATGCTCTGAACCTCTGACTCTTCCTTAATGGCTAACCACTCTAACAGCTGCTTTTTCTAAAGGCCCCACTGCAAATGGTTAGGACACATGCATGCAACAAGTTATGATTTTAAGTCATATTAGGTTTTTAAAGATTACATAATACACACACACACACACACACACACACACACACACACAGTGGAGATGGTGAATGAGGAAAAAATAGCACTTACTGGAAATGTAATGTGGCCAGCAATTGGGAGGTATAGTGCATGAATTATGGTACCCACACAAAGAGGGTAGCAAGCCCGATCACTAATCAATTATCACAACTCAAAACACACCACAGCGAACTGCTAGGAAGCCAGCAGCAATATTTTTAGCATTCTTCTGCAAGAGACACTGACCCAACTGTCATCGCCAACAAGAAGGCTACTTTTTCCTAATATCAATCAGGAAATGCTCCTTGAGCGAAGACACAGAGATTCTTTCTTTTAAATCGTTTAATGAGCCTCAGTTTCGTGCTGGGCCAAGAGAAAAGAGCACACAGGGCGCTGTGGTTTTGAACTATTGCTTCAAGGAAAGGGCAGTGGTAGTTCAAACAGATGACTGCTGAGTGTCAGGAAATAAACTAGTATGTGTTAGGCTGAGAAGAATAACATAATCAAAATAGAAACTCCAGCCCTAAGGTATCGATCATTAGATACGCTAGAGAGAACACCAAGCTGGGGATGTGGCTCAGGGGCAGATGCCTAGCACACTCGGGTCCTGGGTTGGACCCATGAAGAGTAACAGAGAGAAAAAGCAAGGGGCGGGAGCTCTTCTTGTTTCTAATTCACTGCCTTAGGCTTGTAGTAATTTGTCTTACCTTCTCATAATGCCCTCCCACATTCTATTTGTACCTCTGTATGGAAAATACCTCTTCTTGCAAGGATGCTGCTTGTAGCACTCAGGACCCAGTCAACCTCCTCCGAGAGGACCTTGGCTTAAATTACATCTGCCCTAATACCACTTTAGAAACAAGGTCATATTCTGAGGGCTAGGCCTTCAACAAAGGGATTAAAATTTTTTTGCATTACATTGATTTGTGTATATGTATGCATCTGTGCGTATGCTACGGCACACGTATAGAGGCCAGAGGACAACTTGTGGCAGTCAGTTTTCTCCTTCCACCATGTGAGTCTTGCAGATTCGAACTCAAGAAGTTGGGCTTGGTGGCAAGCACTCTTTTCCACTGAGCCACCTTGCCAGAGCAACACATGGGTTTTGAGGGGCCATAATTCAAGAATACTAGCTTTATAGTAGTTGTATTTTCAAAAGAATAATTTGCTTGGCCTGATGTATAAAATGATTTTACTTCCACATCAAGAATGATAGTTGTTATTGCTGGACGGTGCCAGCACTCAGGGAGGCAGAGGCAGGATGATCTCTGAGTTTGAGGTCAGCCTGGTCTACAGAGTGATTTCAGGACAGGCAAGGCTACACAGAGAAACCCTGTCTCAAACAAAACAAAACAAAAAGAATGATAATTATTATCACTGGCCAGCTCCCAAGAGTTCTGTTCTTGGTTCTAGACAAGGAAGGTTATCCAAAAGGAGGCAGAAAACTTTCCTTGAGCATCCAAAACTTGTTCTTTTATTGAGCAATGTTCGGAACGATGCTATCCAGAAGTGGGAGAGATGGATAAAACCTCTCCCTTCATGGTGACTGCATCCTAGTGCAAAAAAGATGGCACATAAACAAATAAGCAAGTCACAGCAATCCTTAGTGAGTGCTGACTGCTGTAAAGACAAGCAAGCCATGCTCAGGCTGATGGGAAATACAGAACCAGCAACAGAGGCTGAAAGTTTTAAAACACATCGGTCAGGGAGGCCTGTCTTAGAAGATGACTTATAAACAGGTAGATCACTGATGAAAGAGACATGCCAGATAGAAAATGGCAGTCGGCGAGTTGTAGGGAAACAAGGAGGGCAGTGTGGTCAGGGTAGCAGCGGGAGGATGAGCATGACTGACAGGTAAGGTCAAGAGACTGCATGTGAGCAGGTAAGAGTGATTGGCGGGTAAAGGTCAAAGGGCAGTGAGGACAGATTATAATGGACGCGGCAGAGGTTCTAAGGATCTCTGCTTTTCTTAAGGCGCCGTTGGAAGGGTCTGAGCAGGAGAGTGATACCGCGTGGCTTGGATTTGTATGAGACTCTCCCTGGTCCCAGGTGGGACAAAGCGGGGAAGCAGCCATAGCCAAAGTCTAGGATGACCAGTGGCTGGCCCAAGAGAGGTTGAAGGGGCAGGCAGAGAGAAGTATTTGGATTCTGGGTAAATTTTGCAGGGAAGGCTAGCTGGGCTTGATATGAATTAATATACCACATAAAAGAAAGGAAGCAAAGAGGGGAAAAACCGAAAACTCCAATTCCTTGTCTGTATCAGCGAGTTTTCCTTACTTGTCATTGACAGCAATTAATATTATTTCTCTAAACAAGGTAAAAAAAATTATCTAGTCAAATCATGAAGTGAAAGGAGTTGATGAACTTAAACTTTAAAAAATTCCTTCAAAAGGTATAATCCAAAATGAAAAAGAAAGGAAAAACTAGAACAAACAGGGAAGTTGAGCAGTTAAAGACTGCTTCGTGTTGGTGGATTAAAATACAGGGCGTGATTTGAACAAGCCAACAATAAAAAAAATAAATCATGACTTTACCATGCTGATGTAGACAATGGTTGGCTCACCTCACAACAGATTATTTGATAACATTAAGAAATTGCAGTTAATCTGGGGGAAGTGTATGATATTGTTTCCAAGTCCTCTTTTCTTATGAACTTTTTAAATGAGTATTTTGCTTGACAGCGTCATATATGTATATAATTAATTCTAGTATTCTCACACATAGACTGTGCTGGCAAGTCCTTTGAGTCAACTTGACACACAAACTATTGGCATCTGAAAGGAGGGAACCTTAACTGAGAAGAATTCGCCGTAAGATCTGGCTGTAAGGCATTTTCTTAGTCATTAATAGAGAGTTGCCTATTATAGGTGCTGCCATCCCTGGACTTCTGGTCCCTGGTTCTATAAGAAAGTAGACTGAGCAAACCACGAAGAGGAAGCCAGTAAGCAGCACCCCCTTCATGGCCTCTGCATCAGTTTCTGCCTCCAGGTTCCAGGCCTGTTTGAGTTCCTGTCCTGACTTCTTCCAATGATGGACTGTGATCTGGAATCGTAAGCCAAATAAACCCTTTCCTCCCCAACTTGCTTTTTGGTCATGATGTTTTACCACAGTGATAGAAACTCCAACTAAAACACCCTCTCTTCCCACCTCCTCATGCCCTCTCCCAATCACTGCCCGTGTCTTTCCCAGACTTTTAGTTTTGTGACTTATTTAGTTTAACCATGGCCATTGGTGGAACCATAGCCATTGGAGTCTGGTGGGGTCATCAGTGGGTGACAAACAAATGCAATAACTCCCTTTTCTCCCTAAATCTATCAGCAGCAAAGTATTCAGCAGTGAAGACGTAGGCCCCTGCATGGTCCTTCTCTGTGTCTTCCAGCTCTTCCAGGCTTTTCAGCCCCTCTGCCATGGTGTTCCTTGAGTCTTAGACCAGACAATGTAAGTGCCCATTGTTTATTCTAAGCCCAGTGTACAGCTATGAGTGCCTCCTCTGCTCTCCTATGACATTTCCCACAACGAAGTTTCTTTAAACAAACAACTCAACACAACAGGTTTGCAGTACTCAGGATGGATTCTTTCCTTGGAGCAGGTCTCAAGTAAAGTCAAAGAGCAGTTAGTACACCCATAACAGTGGTGCCACTAAGTAGGCACATCTTGTCTTGGGGCTGGTCATTTAGAGTGTAGGAATCAGTGCTGGGTAAGACCACTGATGCCATGGATGCCCTTTCTAACCCAGTGGCCTACACTGCACCTTCAGGACTGTGGAAAGTAGCTGTCAAGGAAAAGACTAAGTATTTGTTGGTAGATGTGCACTGACGTATTTATTGAGAAGCTCAAGACTTTGCTTTTTCAGAGTCTAGTGGTAGAAAACAAAAGACCATAGGTTTCATTATTATTGTCAATCTGCTGCTCTCTACTTGTATGACTACTAGAAATTGTACATAATAAAGGATAAGTGAGGAATGAGGGGGCGTGCCAATGGTGTGCCCCATATTTGCTATGCATGGGCCAGGGATTCGATCCCTAGGACAAATAACTACATACATCACAAGACATTAAAGACTGATAATATGTTGTCCCCAAAGAGGGGCCTGTGTATGCCATAATGAGATTCTTGCCTGTCTCCATCTTTGTATCTTCCTAATGCCAACTTACTGAGCTATACCGTCTACTAATGAATACAAGGGAAGCTGCAGGCCTGCCCTGGCAGATGGGTGGGAGAGCAGCATGCACGGAGAGTGAGTCTCAGGACAAGCTGCCAATTACCCGCTCCTGAGCCTCCTCCTTCTGGTTTCTGGCTGGTTGTCTCACAACTCGTCATTCTGAGGCGATGCTGAATTCAGCAGCCTGTCGGCCCAGGCTGGGATGACTCAGAGAGCGGTTCCCCTGGGCAGCAGAACAGATAGCATTGAGGAGCAAAGTTTTCCATGCAAGTTTCAACAGATTGGTTCAAAACAATGCCTGCCTTGCAAGTAACAGTAAACCGCAGGCAGCGCCTGAGGATGGTGGCTCATTTCCTGACTAGAGTCATGGCTCCACAGCCTGGTCCTCTTGGTGACTATGTCAGATTTCTTCATATGACTGCTGTGATACATTGAGAGTCATTTTTATTGGTGAAATGAGCACGTGTAGTTTTATATGAATGACAGATTTACATAGACCTAAAAGCCTATCGCCATTTACTTTGCTTTGCAGTTTTTGTACCTGGGCGTGGAAGTGAATCTCCCGGTGTCTCGTGTGCATATAGCTGTGCACCATAGCACACGTGGAGGTCATAGGGCAACTTGCAGAGGTCACTTCTCTCCTTTCACCATGTGGGTGCTAGGGCTCAAACTCAGGTCCTTAGGCTTGGTGTCAGGCACCTTTCCCACTGAACCATCGCCTCAACCCCTGCAATTTTTATATACCTGAGCCAGAAAATCACCTCACTTTCCAGGGATGGAGAGATGGTTCCATGAGTAAAAGTGCTCTCAGGATAAGCCTGTCAACCCAAGTTCTATCCCTAGAGCCCACATATAGGTGAAAAGAGAGAAAGTTGTCCCGAAAGTTGTCCTCTGACCTGCACATGTGTACCGTGGCACATGTATGTGTGCCTCACATTCATACGGATGCATGCCATACAGGAACGTACACATAATAATAATGATAATAATGATAATAAAAGAAGAAGAAGAAAAAGAAAAAGAAGAACAATAGTAAGAATAACTTAAAAACAAATCCATTGTTTTGTACAGTGATGTATAATATTTAAAAATGAATGAAAAATAAATGGAAGAGGTTCAAGACAGCTAGCATGTCTCTTCTGCCTTGTGGAGCATAGCTAGAAGGTTCCATCTACCAACCAGAAGAAAAGCTGATTCTCCTGGAGGATGCACATGCCAAGGCCTCAGTCACGAGCTTCTCAGCTTGAAGACCTCTGAGAAATACCTTCTCGTCACGGATAATTTACACAGTCTCTGGTATTTTGTACAAACCAGAACAGGATAAAACACAATTCAGTACCTATGTTCCCTCATCTTTTCTAAAAAGAACCCGGATGTAATGTGTGCCACACACATGTTTAGTTATAATAATGTGTAGTCAAACATCCTTGCTAATGAGGCCAAATGGAAGCAGACGCTGCTAGAAAATAAATATCTTGTAAAGTCTTTTAAAGAAGCCAGAAAGGAGACCAGCTACAAAGAGAGACAGAGAGACAAAGGAGGGAAGGCAACGGGGAAAAAAGGAGAGAAAATGTTTGCTAAAGATGTTTTTGATGAAGGACAGTTGCTCAAAATATTCAAAGAACCCTTTAAAATTAGATAATGAGAAAAATAAACAACCCTATCAAAAATTGGGGAAAGCGGCCAAAACACATTAGCAGACACCTCACTGAAGAAGGCGCAGGAGTGACAGGCAAGCACACGTGGTCTGTGCCTTTTGTGGTCCGAAGATTGTAAATTAAAACAACAGGGAACTTACCACACATACCGCTGCCATCACCGAATGCTGCCAGAGACGTGGAACGGAGCGTCTCACCCACTGCTGCTGCTAACACAAACACGCTGTGGGAGGAGGCAGGTAAACACTCTTTACAAAGTTAAACATACTCTCACTATGTCCTCCACCACAATAATCCTTGATCCTTACCCAGACTATGTGAGAACTTAATGTCCACTCAAACCCTGGACCCAGGCGTTTCTTTTCTCTTCTCTCTTTGTTTTACTCTGTGTAGCCTTGGGTGTCCTGGAACTCACTTTGTAAACCAGGCTGGCCTTGAACTCACACAGGTATTTCTTAAGGCAGATATATTTGTTTCAGAATTGCTCAAACATGGAAGCAATCGTAAAACCCAGTCGGTTTGCATTAATAACGTACATCTTGATTCCTGTCATTGCAAGACACACTGGCGTTATAAATGCAAGCTGCCATATCCAGGAGATATGCAGGATGTTTTTTTTTTTTTTTTTTTCTTTACATGAGTCCTGAGGATCCAAAGCTCTTTTAACAGGTAACAATTCAAATAGGAAAGGGCCCTGGTGGCGTTCTAAACAACTCAGAAACAGCTGGAATTCATGCCTTTGAACTTACACGGGAGAAAACGGAGTCCCAGGTTTGTTTAAGGCTGTTTATTCACAGAGTCCGTTTCTTGCTTGACGTTGTCATTTCTGTGAGCTGGCTCTGAGAATTTGAAGGCGTCAGCCATTGGAACTGTCTGCTTAGAAGACAGTCTGTAATGTCTTCGGGACAGAGACCATTATTCTCCAGTTTGGGAGTGGTGGTGACGGGCGGGGCCTTCTGCTCAGCTAAGATTTTTCTAGTCATAATTTAAAGATCAAAACTGTTTTCAAAGCAAAGCCTGCCAGAATCGGAAAAGGTCAGTGGCGATGTATCCAGCAGCTGAGTGCAGGTCCTTCCCTTTCCTTCGACTCACAGCCATCTCAGATATATCTTCATTAGTCACCAGGCATGCGTCGGTGGGTAGGACTACAAACGCGGCCATTGTGCTGCCTTTCCCAGAAGTGCGGTGTGCCTGTCCAACACAATCATGTTCGGTTTTATGGCGCTATCTCTCTGCCAGGTGCGGAGCCGGGGACACGCTGTCAGCAGCCAAGACTGAAGTGTGTCTGAATCTGGAGGGCGTTGTGAGGAGGTCACAGACTGTGCCTGTGGCACCGAGGAACCAGCTGTGACTCATGCGGCTCATGTTCCAGACTCAAGGACCCAACACTGCCACCTTCGCCTCTGCTGGTCCCAGAGGCCTGGAGGGTGCACCTCACTTCCATAAATGCTGTCTCTAGAGTAAGGTGGTGTCCCCTCACTTGCTCTTAAAATAAATGAGGGCTGAATGTTAAGTCCACATTATCCATCTTCCCTTTTCTTCCCAAAAATATTTATTCAGTGCCAGTCTTGTGCCAGGTTAAACGAAGGTGCTGGAAGCCAAATAAATAAGGCACTATCCTTACTTTCAATTTAGCTACAAAGGTAGAAAATAGAGAATTTAAAAGGGTAGCAACTGCTGAGATTCACTTAAGGACAGAGCATCAACGTGAAATCATGTAGGTACTAATGATGTCAGTGTTGAAGTGAGGGCCAGCGAGAGACAGCTCAGTGGGCCAAGGCTTTCGCGATGCCCTCTTGGTGATCTGAACTTGACCCTTAGAACCAACATGGTGGAATGAGAGAACCAATAGCTACAAACTATCCTCTGCCCACACACACACACACACTGAGGTCAGCTGTGTTTAGAACACTTTCTCAGTGTTCTAGATGAATGTAAAGCAAGGGGCAGCTGGCAAGATGGCGCAGAGAGTCAGGGTCAAGCCACCAAGCCTGGCACCCTGAGTTGGATCCCCCGAACCAATGCAGTAAAACAGGAAAACTGATGTTCTCTGTTCTCCTCACATGCTGCATGAATGTGTGCATGCACGCATGTGCATACACACACACACACACACACACACACACACACACACACTAAATAAATGTTAAAATAAATAAAAAGAATAAGGAGTCAGCTGAGATGCTGGCCATAAGAAAGATAGGAGGCTAAGGTGATGGCTCAGTGGGTAAATGGCTTGCTGAATGATCATAAAGATCTGCAGCCCCTGACTAAAACCCGGGTGTGGCACAGCCTGCCTGTAATCTAAGCTCTGTGGGTTGAGTAGAGTCAGGCAGATCCCAGGGCCTCACTCGCCGGCAGCCTAGTCAAATCCATGTGCTCCAGGTTCAGTGAGAGAGCTTATCTCAAAAACTAAGGCTGAGAGGGACTAAGGAAGATACCTGAAGTTAATCCTCAGCCTGTCTGTGTGCACACGGCTGCACAGCAACATACATGTGTACACACCATGAGAGAGAGACAGAGAGACAGAGACAGAGACAGAGACAGAGAGAGACAGAGACAGAGAGAGACAGAGAGACAGAGACAGAGACAGAGAAAGAAGGGGTAAAAGAGACACATTAAGGAATAAAATTAAGAGGGCCGGGCGTGGTGGCGCACGCCTTTAATCCCAGCACTCGGGAGGCAGAGGCAGGCGGATCGCTGTGAGTTCGAAGCCAACCTGGTCTACAAAGTGAGTCCAGGATGGCCAAGGCTACACAGAGAAACCCTGTCTCGAAAAACAAAAAAAAAAACCAAAAAAAAAAAAAAAAACCAAGGAATAAAATTAAGAATGTGGTGCATTAGGAAAGCAGGTTTCCAATGATAACACTAAAACTTATATATTTAGTTAACTGGTAATTTGGGGGAGGCAGTGATATGTGACAGATGATTCTGCAGTATGTATGCTACTAATAAATCTATATTCATAATTTAACAAAGTAGCTGAATTCTGATCCCGATCAAATTTCTGCTATAGCATTAAAATTTGGGGATAAGGTTCAGTGAACTTTATTGATGGCATTCAAGAGAGCAGGGCTCCCCGGGCCCCTCCCATTAGTCTGTGATCTAGGATGGAAACTGTGAGGGAGATGTTCAGTCAGTGTCAGGGGCAGAGTTGGAACAGGGACTCCTCGGCAGTCGAGGGCCTCTCTCTCTCTCTCTCTCTTGCTCTAGTGTTCTTGCTGGGGTGGGTGGTCCAGGGCTTCTTGCTCCTTGGAGGCCATGTAGACCATGAGGTCTACCACCCCATTGCTGTAGCCAAATTCATTGTCATACCAGGAAATGAGCTTTACGAATTTGTTATTGAGAACAGTGCCAGCCCAGCATCAAAGGTGGAATAGTCAGAGTTGCTGTTAAAGTCGCAGGAGACAGCCTGGTCCTCAGTGTAGCCCTGGATGCCCTCAGATGCTTGCTTTATCACTTTGATGTCATCATATTTGGCAGGTTTCTCCAGTTGGCATGTCAGATCCACGACTCGCATGATGGGGTAGGAAGATGGAAGGTCAGTGAGCTTTCTGTTCAGCTCTGGGATGAGCTTGCCCACAGCCTTGGCAGCACCAGTGGATGCAGGGATGATGTTCTGGGAAGCCGCACAGCCATCACACCACAGCTTTCCAGAGGGTCCACCCACAGTCTTCTGGGTAGCAATGATGGCATGGACTGTGGTCATGAGTCCTTCCATGATGCCAAAGTTGTCATGGATGACCTCGGCCAGGGGGCTCAGCAGCATAGTGCAGGAAGCATTGCTGACAGTCCTGAGTGAGCTGTCATACTTCTCCTGGTCACACCCATCACAAACATGGGACATCGGCAGAAGGGACGGAGATGATGACCCTTTTGGCTCCACCCTTCAAGTGGGCCCCAGCCTCCTCCATGGTGGTGAAGACACCCGTAGACTCCACAGCGTAGTCAGCACCAGCATCAGCCCATTTGACGTTGGCGGGATCTCACTCCTGGAAGATGGTGATGGCCTTCCTGTTGATGACAAGCTTCCTGTTCTCAGCCTTGACTGTGCCGTTGACCCTGCCATGGGCAGAGTCACACTGGAATATGTAGACCATGTGGTGGAGGTCATTGAAGGGGTCATAGATGGCAGAAAGCTGCACTAAAATGTCATAATGTGAAAGCAGATTTACTTTAAACCTGGATAATGATGGAAACATGTTACAAAAATATATGAAATATATGCCATGTATGTGAACCAATACTTCTCAATTATTTTTTTTCTTAAGTTCTTTTAGACTCTCACCCCGTCCTGTGCCTCAATTCTAGGCAATGGTCTACATAACCCTCTTTTTTGTTTGTAGAAAATGAGGGGGAGGTGATATATTGGAGCCCAAAGGGATGTCAGAGATAGTGGAACCTGTGCAAAGTCTACAGGTTGTGCATTATTAAAACATTTAAAGATAAGCAATGCCATCGTGCTTGACGGCAGTGAACTCAATGGGAAGCAACTATGTCTAAATGAAAGATCTTTGCTATGGACTTATATGGAATCCATGAGATGGCACTTACAAATCACCAAGCATCGCTCTCAATGACTGATCGCTCCAACATCAGAGACTACAAGCCAAATCCATTCCCTGCTTTGTTGAGACACTAGAAAGGCCAACTCTCCCTCACCCAGCTATTGCTCTCTTCCTAAAACATCCTGACTTCCTCAGCGGAAGCTGAGACCATGCTGAAGGCATCCAGGACACTCCCGATGATCGATGGTTAGATGTCCCATTGAGATTCTTCCCTTCCTAGTCAAACAATGTACCCTTTTGATTTTCTCCCATCTGAAAGTTTTGTGGTCTTGGGTCCTTGAGAAACCCAGCAGGAAATAAGTCCAGTGTAGTATAATTTCAAGATAATAGACATTGTTAAAATATTCTAGATAAGATGGTAACGTCTGCGAAGATTTAATGCAGACATATTAAGGCTTTAAATTAAAAAAAGGAAGCCAACTCGGTAAGTCACTTTCAAGTTAATTCAAGACATGTGTTAAGCATGTACAGGACACAAAGCCTCATCTTACTTACCACCCCTACCTTGAAGTGAGGGGGTGGGGAGAGGAGGGTTAGCATCACTGCCAGCCTGGCTGGGCTTAGAGTCACCATGGAAACACACCTGTGGGCAGGTCTATGAGGGTGCTTTCAGAAAAGTGTAACTGCAGAAGGAAGCCCCGCCCTGAATATCGGTGGCACCTACCCATTGGCTGACATCCTGGACTAAAGAAAAGAGAAAAGTAAAGTGGACGCTGGCACTCACCTGTCTGTAACTTGTGACTGCCGCAGACATCATGTAACCAGCATCCTCGAGCTCCCCGCTGCCATGGTCGACTGTGCCCTCAGATTGTGACCTGGAGTAAACCCTGCTTTTTTTTATGCCAATAAAACGTAATGACAGACATAGTCAGTACGTAAGTAGATTGTCTCTGACCATCTTGAAAGGATTAATTATTTAATAGCTTTTGAGGAGCAGAGAGAGAAAATAGAAGAAAAAGTACCAAACTGTATAGACTAGAACCAATGGCTACCTTATGGCCCTACTCTCACTTCTCAACCTCCAAAAACAACTGTTTCTAAGTGGCCTCAGCTGTGCTGACCACATGATCCCCAGTGGTGACCTTAGAAACTTTGTGGGGTCTGCCTAGGGGAAGTAGGTCACCGGAGCGTACCCTTGAAAGCTATAGCCCCCTCCCCGCAATGGATACCGGCAGCCACATGCAGTCAGCATGATGTTCTGCCTCATCATTGGCCATGAGCCTGTAACTTCTGGAACAATGAGCCGAAATAAACTCTTCGGCCTTGTAAGTCGTTTTTGTCACGTAGTTTGTCACAGCAACAGGAAGTCTCCCTAGAGCAGTCATCTGCCTCTGGGATGTTTCAGATATAAAAAAGGCCGTTTGCTTCACACATAAACCCAAGTCACTGTCTTGGCAGCCGCTTCACTGAGGCACTTCTTGTGGCCGTCCGCTGCCTTCAGCTCAGCAGCGGTCCTTTGCCTTGGTTCAGAAAGGATGACCTGGGGCCCTTTTCTTACAATATGATAAAGATGTCTATAGAAGGATAAAAGACTATACTTTCTTTTTGTTTTATTTTTTTTTCTCCTTAATGCAAACAAAACCCACAGAAGTTAGCTTAAAAGATGGCTTGATGGTCATGAACATTATTAGCTCCTCTGCCAGCAGACCCGGGTTCAATTCCCAGCACCCACATTGTTTGTAGCTTCAGTTCCAGGGGACCCAAACACTTTATCATAGAAATGATAGTTTCAAAGATGGGAAAACCTTCTACTTGTAGTAAAGACACACATTTCCCAACTAGACTGGTACCTGTCTTAATTCCCCCTGCCCACAGTAGAAATATCACTTTACAAGATTATGGCCAGAAGTTTATTTATTTATTATTTATTTATTTTTCTTCTAGTCTATCTGTACTTCGGAGATGAAATCTTCCTTAGCATGTCACCAAGCACATGAGCCATCTACGTCAACAGCCAGGATTAGCTGTGCGAACATGAACACATACGAACTTGTTCCTTTTGGCCAGGTTGAATTGCTGAATAGGCCCACTCTCTGTAGCATCCCGGTTACAGAGAGAGCGACTGGAGCATGCCAGTAAGAGGAAACAGCAAAACTAATGTGCCATGTACACCTACCTATGCAGTAGTGTCCAAACCGTTATAGTAGCAACAAATCACTTTCTTGTTGGATTTAAGGACTACTCCATAAGGCATAACTCAAGCCTGATGCACAGGTGGGTAAGTCACAGGCTATAGGGGAGAGGTCGGTACCATTATTTGACTAATGCACATAATAATAACCCTCTCCCTATGTTCTGGTGCATCTCTCAACCCTCACCAGAGAGTCTTCTCTTCACAATACGTTATGATTAATAACAGAGACCCACAACTAGTCAACGTGGACAAAGTAAGATACTTTAGTGCTCAGCCGTAAACAGGACATCGTGGGAGGGGAGTGGTGGATGTCTGCAACAAAACCATATTTGACAGTCACAGCGGGGTCATTGCATATGTGAACCCACAAAGGTTGTGACTGCATGCATAAGATCTGAGCAAAACTGAGCCAGTCAAAATCCCACCATGGATGAGAGTGGGGCTCACGACGTCTCAGCCTAGCTGAGGAGCTTTTAGCCACTGGTGGCTGCTGAGTGCGGGGAGAGTTAATTTCCTTCGGGGATATTGTCTCACGCTCACAAAGAGGGTTCAACACCCCACATATATAGGCATCACAAGGTGGACTCGCTGGGCGGTGGTGGCGCACGCCTTTAATCCCAGCACGTGGGAGGCAGAGGCAGGTGGATCTCTGTGAGTTCGAGGCCAGCCTGGTCTACAAAGCGAGTCCAGGACAGCCAAGGCTATTACATAGAGAGACACTGTCTTGAAAAACAAAACAAAACAAAACAAAACAAAAAAGGTGGACTCTGCATTTAAAACAGAGTACAAGAAGTTGGGAGAAAAAAAATGGTGGAGAATGGGAGAGGAATTAGAAAGGAGGAGATGGGGAGGGATGTATTTGATCAAAACACATTATATGAGCACATGAAATTCTCAACAATAAAAATATTTTATTCTAAAAACCGGTATGCCGGTGTGGTCCATGACGGCCCAACTCTTCTTCCCACAGTCCTAGCCCATCAAGGCACATTTAGCCTTACCCACAGGAATTCACTCAGGCCTGGAAACATGACTTAAGCCCAGCCACACAGAGGCCTGCCCCAGGATTTTAAAAATCTAAATCTGGCTGAAAGAAGATACTTTTCCTATAGAGATGAAGAAATTATAGGTCAAAGAAAACTATTTTTCTCCATGAAAAGCAAGATTTCCCACCCCGTAAAATCAAAACCAAATGCCTGAAAAGCAGTGGTGAGATTGGGAAGCAAACACAGAGTGTCAAGTGCCAGATCCCAGCCATGGAGGCCGGGAGACTACTATGGTCCAGAAAGCATCCTTCAGTTCTCCGAGTTTTCCAACACGCTTCCAATCAACTCAAATTTGACTTAAACTACATTGGGATGAACTTCTTTTCCTGTAAATAAAATGGCTCTTTAGTGCACACTATACAGAACAAACCAGCTTCCCTAGGGAGTAGGGGGTACATAGGACAAACTATTATTTCAATTAATATAAGAAAGTGTCTGGAAGTCCCTCTTTGTATGGAATTACTTTATGCATAGCCACATAGGTCTTCTAATGTGCTAGCATGCCATAAACCAAACAGGTTCATACTCATCCAGTTGTTGAATAGAGCTTTATAGGGACCGCTGTCCTCCCTGAGAGGCCCACGAGCTCCTATATGTTGAACCAGTTACTTATGACACTTGCCTTTGGACATCCTTGTGACACACTTATGAACATGACCTCTAGTAACCTCTGGTCCATGGTGCAAAACGCTAACGGAGCAAACCAAGAAACTGTGTGTCAAACCAGATCTTATCCAAGTGATAAAACTAACAACACTGTGGTGGTGATTTAGGGTGTGGTTTGCGCTGATCTGAAAGAACCAAGCACGCTGTGCAGGCCATCCGTGCCACCCCCCCCCCCCCCCGGGCGTGCTCCCACACAGACCTGGAGAGACTCAGAACGGAAGATCCTTAGGCCAGCTGTCTCCTGGCACTTCCCCCAAGAGCACCGAGGAATGTCTGTAATCTTCTGCCCCCCATCCCCACCCCCTGTTCTCACACTCTGACCAAGTCCCACGAGGAACGACTTCAGCTCCACACACGTTCGGGAACACACAAGGAGATTCGGAACCGAGTGAAGTCTTGACCAAGAGCTGCACAACTTCCTAATATCCAACAGGAAAGAGAAACCTTGCGCGCCTGCAGTTTATACTGAACAAGCACACTCACTTCAAAAGTAATAGGAGAACAACAAGAGGACTTCTTCAACTTCTCTGTGTGTGCATATGTGTATGTATGTGTGTGTGTGTGGCATGTGTGCACTCATGTGTGTGTACACTAATGAGTGTGCATGTGCATGTGGAGGCCTGAAGTTGATACCTGAAGCCTGGCATAGTGGCACACGCCTTTAAGCCCAGTACTAGGGAGGCAGAACCAGGTAGAGCTCTGTGAATTTGAGACCAGCCTAATCTGTATAGGGAGTTTCAGACCAGCCAGAGCTACATGAGGAAACCCTGCTTCAAAAACCAAACCAGGGGCTGGAGAGATGGCTCAGCAGTTAAGAGCGCTGCCTGCTCTTCCAAAAGATCCTGGTTCAATTCCCAGTACCCACATGGCAGCTCACAACTGTCTGTAACTCCAAGATCTGACACCCCTACACCAACACATGCACATAAAATTAAATTTAAATAAAATATTTTTTTTAAAAAGAATGCAATGAGAATTTAAAACAAACAAACAAAAAACAAAAACAAAAACCAAACCAAACATCAGGTGTCTTCCCCAATTACTCTCCAAGTTATGTTTGAGACAGGGTCTCTCACTGAAGCTAACCCACTCAGCTAGCCTGGCCACCTGAGCTATCCCGAGGCTGCCTCTGCCTCCCCAGCGCTGGGATTGTTAAATCTGGCATTGCTACATCTCTGGCTTTTCTTCGTGGATGCTGGACATCAACTCCGGTCATTGTGCTTACAAGGCAAGCGCTTTACCAGGCAAGCCATCTCCCCAGCCAGCCCCACCACACCTGCACCTTCCAGAAGCTTCTTTAGTGCATATAAGTGCTCTGTACACCTGAAAGCCAGAAAAGGGCATCAGATCACACTATAGATGGTTGTCAGCTACCATATGGTTGCTGGGAATTGAACTCTGGACCTCTAGAAGTGCAGACAGAGCTCTTAACCACTGAGCCATCTCTCCAGCCCCTAGTTTCAGCTATTAAGAATGCTTCTTCAGAGCTGGGCACAGTGGTGCATGCCTATAATCCCAGCACTCAGGGAGACAGAGACAGATGGATCTCTGTGAGTTCAAGGCCAGCCTGGCCTACAAATCAAATCAAGTCCAGGACAGCCAACGCTACACAGTGAAACCTTGTCTGGAAAAACGAAACAACAAACAAGCAAACAAACAAAGAAGAATGCTTACTGCCCATCAGTGTACACAGAATGAATTAATGATAAAAACCGGAAGATGCTTGGGGGGAAAACATGCTTTTTCTTTCACTAGGTTTCATGCATTCTTTCTGTCTGTTTTGTTTTGTTTTGTTTTGTTTCGTACATTCTTACTCTGGAGCAATAAAAGCTCTCAATGAATGTTATAGCCAGCTTACCTATAGTGCATAAGCCCTGAGTGCAGTTCCCAGAAAAGGAGAGAAGGAACAAGCAAGGACAGAAGGATGAAGGGTAGAGAAAAGGAAGAAACAGAAAAGAATGGGATGATAAAGGGGGAGGGAAGGGAAAGGGAGGAAATTGTTACAGTGTGCCTGCAGCAGGTAACCTCTAGCAGGCTGAGCTGTTACTTCTGCATCCTTGGGAACTGTTTTCTAAGAATGTTCATGAAGTGGAAGTTTCTGGTTTATCTGATGACTCATTTGTGTCATGCAAATGTATTTTTTTGTTTTAATCCCAAGTGTGAGATGTGGAAAGGTTTTTTTTTCCCTATCCCTGAAAAAAAAAAAAAGACTGTCTTGTGTGAGGGGTGTGGTTTTTGCCAGTTGCAAACACCCTTGTGTGGACTCTGAGAAGGGGTGAACAAAAGCCCACAGACGGTGGGACTTCATTTTTTGCATCTATGCACCTTGCGAAGGTTCACACTGCTTTGCTGGTCTTGCTTTTTCTACAGCTCACTTCACGGAGAGAAACAACACAGAGAACTTCTTGTGGTGCTCCCCCCTCCCTCCTCTCCTCCCCTTCCTCCCTCCCCCTTCTCCTTCCTCCTCCCCCCTCCATCTCCCCTCCCCCTTCCCCAACCCACTGACTTGTGCTGATTCAGCAGAGTTGTGCTGTTTCTTTTGGATCATGTCTCTGCTACTGGTTTGTGTTGCTGTTTGGTGTTTGCTGCTTGACTGGACTGCTGGTGTCCTGATGGCAAAGAGTGGAATCTCCCCCAAGGAGCTACATCTAAAAAAGTCCACAGGCCCCTTTTCCTATTAACCCTCTTTCTCCCCTACCTCTGATCAGTGGGTTGGAAGGGAGGTAGAAGTGTTTGAGAGCCCTAAAGTAGGATTTTGGGAAAATCTAAGCCTACACATTTAAATTCTTACTAATGCAGAAGACAAGAAGGTGGCTCAATGGGTAACATTGCTTGCTTTGTAAGCATGAGGACCTGTGTTCGAATCCCCGGTATCCACACCAAAAGCTGAGCATGGCTGCATATGCCAGCACTGAGCGACAGAGACAGGCAGATGCCAGAAGCTCACTGGCTGGGTCGCCTAGCTAAAACAGAGACGTGTGATTCCGTGAGAGACCATCTCCTCGTGAGGGGGCCTGAAGTCCTCCTCTGGCCTCCAGGAGTGCACTCATAAGGATGCACACCCATGTTCTCAAAGGAATGCACCACACAAAGGCACACACTGACACATGCGAAAGAGCATTTAAGATCTTGATAAGACATAACAAATTCATTGAATCCCAAATTAAATTTGAAAAGGTACTTGTGCAAGAACAGAAAGGAAGCTAAGCTAATGTCCTTTCTGTAAAAAAAAAAAAAAAAAAAAAAAAACCATGCAGGCTTTAAGAATCTCGATGACATCAGGAAACAGCTGGTCTCCGGCTAGATGTTTGTCTTCTAATGTGATTAATAACTACCTCACTTGGGGCTTTGAAATGAAATGTTTTCCCAGCGTTGTAAGATAATTCCTGTCAAGCAAATGGTCTATCTTTTGTCTCACTCCTTTTATGCCCCAGCGATGAAGGGGCAGACACAGTTCCTCCTCTGGGGAGGGCAAGTCAGTGGTCCCTGGGGTGGAATTTTCCCTTCTGTGCTTAGAATTGTACTCAAACTCCTCCTGGGCCCTGGACAATTAGCATTTACAACTTATTTCTTTATTTACTTACCAATGTGTTTATTGATGTGTGTGAGGAAGAGAGTGTGGGCACAGGCTATGATGTGCCACGTGGAGGTCAGAGAACAATTTGTGGGAATCAGTTCTCTCCTTGACCGTGTGGTTCTGGGACTCAAACTCAGGTCATAAGGTTTGCGGGCAAATGTCTTTACCTGTTGGACCGTTTTACCTGCACTGAAGGATTAGCATTTTCACGTTATGGCCTAACTTCTAGCTCCCTATAGCCAGTAGACTGCGGGGACATGTGGTACGTCACCTTTCTCCCATAGAACAGTGGAGGTGATGTCAGCGCCACCAACACCAATAGCCAGTGCATGCCTCCCGTGCTTACCTGTGTCTGGCCCGTGACGTTCCTGCCCTAGAATATGCTGGAACTGATTCCCAGGCTCACACAAGCTCCACTGGGCTGCAGCCCCGATGACCTCAGTGGGGCTCCTTGCACACACAGTGCATGCCCTGGTGTTAGAGCTTTTATTCTGGGCTTCTAAGCCAGGACAGTTTGCTCTCCATTTCTGTCCTTCGATGATTCACGGCCTCATCTGCTCAGAAAGGCTGTCTTCGGAACAGCTGTTTCACGTGGCACGCCGCCAGTCTTCATCCCATCTCCCTGTTTGGGCTCTCTCCCTAGAACTCATTGCTGCATGAGGCTGTTACACACCAACTTTCTGTTTCTCTACCGTGAAGTACCTAAGTGCAAGGGTTTTGTTTAGTTCACCACTGACTCTCCTGTGCCTAGGACAGTGGCACTTACACAGTGTATTGGAATGAATTCATTTGTGAGTGAGTGAGTGGGTAGTTAAGTGGGTGACTGGGTGAGTGACAGTCTAGAAGAAACGGTACAAATTGTCAGTGTAAAACATAGACTTTAGAGTTTTTAAAGATTGTTCTTTACTTATGTATATGAATGTCCTGCTTACTCTCTCTCTCTCTCTCTCTCTCTCTCTCTCTCTCACCATATATTCTTGCAGTGCCTACAGGGTCCCCACATTTTGTGGGTGGAAAATGGATTGTTCTGGATCTGGACCTACAAAGAGTAGTCAGCTGCCATGTACGTGCTGTGAACCAATCCTTGGTGCTCTGCAAGAGCAGCCAGTGTTCTTAAGCATGGAGCCGTCTCTCCAGTGCCAAGCATGGACTTTGGAGGTAACAGGCTCCTCCAGCTACAAGGGGGTCCAAATGTCACCTGGATCGTGGGATTACTGTAACATAAGGAAACATATGAAGCAGAATAACCACAGTTTTCCCATTGCTCTAGTCCTCTTATCACATAGATAGGGAACCAAAGGTAAACTGAGGCAGGGGAATTACAACAGTATCTCTAATCTTGTTTTGTTTTGTTATGATTTTGGTTCTTTGAGACAGGGTTTCTCTGTGTAGCCCTGGCTGTCCTGGACTCTCTTTGTAGACCAGGCTGGCCTCAAACTCAGAAATCCGCCTGCCTCTGCCTCCTGAATGCTGGCATTAAAGGCGTGTGCCACCACGTCCGGCTAGCATCTCTAATTTAAGACTATCATTTCTGGGGAGGAAAAAGAAAAACCTCTCAGGCATGCATAAAGCTATACTCAACAAGTACTAAAAACTTTTAATATATGCATATATTTTGACCCAGTTTTATTTCCACAATTTAATCTTAAGGAAAATAATAATCTATGGGAGTGAAGATTTACCCTTTTATTAATAGTGGCAAGAATTAGAAGCACACTCTATGTTCAATAGGGAACTGATTTCATAAACTACAGTACACCCATGTTATGTGTTGCATGGCAACTTAGAAGGACATTGTGGGATATTTAATGAGTGAGAAAATGCTTACACGCACTCCAGTTTAAAAGTAGCCAACCTGGCTGACAAGACAGCTCAGCAGGTAAGGGGGCTTGCAACCAAGACAGAATGGAGTCATGCAAATGATCCTCAGACATCTGCCATGCTCTGTGTCGTGCACACACCCACACACATAAGCACACACACATACATAAATAAATAAACGTTAGAAATAATATTAGCCTGTGCCAAAGAGATCTGCTTGGTTAAAACCATGGTGAATTAATTGTGTTTTCTGTATTTCTTTTTTCAACAAATGAATGTTCTTTTCACAATGGATGTATTTCATTCAGTCACTCACTCATTTTGTGGCTCTGGGACTTGAACCCAGGCCCTTGTGCCTGCTAGGCTAGGCTAGCACTACAACTGATGCTTTACATTTCAGGAAGAACACCTTGTTGCCATCTTATTTGAAAAAGCACTAGTACACTTTGGGGGGCAGGTGGGGAATGAGGAAACCCTAAAATTGAAGGCCTGTCCCTGGTCATTATGAAATGAATCTCTTATCTTCTTTGCTAAGTGTCGTGGGTTTATTTGCTTGTTTACTTACTTACTTGCTTACTTATTTATTTATCCAAGACAGGGTTTCTCTGTGTAGCCTTGGCTGTCCTAGACTCACTCTGTAGACCAGGCTGGCCTCGAACTCACGGAGATCCGCCTGCTTCTGCCTCCCGAGTGCTGGGATTAAAGGTGTGTGCCACCGTGCCTCCCATCTTAAGGTCATGGATTTAAGTGAGCAATCCCCCACAGGCCCTGGCACACAGCAGATCACAGGTACTTTGGCTTCATGACTGTGCGTGTGTCTGAGCCCCTACATTGCTCTGCATTAGCACATTTAACTGATGACCTTGGCTGTGTTGCATTTTTTTTTTTAAGTCAAATTGACTTAGAGCATTGCTCATTAGATTTAAGTACCAGATGATTCATCATTTACGGTAAATCTATTAGATAGATTACTCTGCAGGATTCACTGTTGTCAGCGTGGCAGGCCTGCCTGGAAACTAAGGATGGGAAGGGAAATTGAAGGAGAGAGATTCCTATCTGTGATTTGAAATTGAAACTTAGACAGCTATGGCAAGCATCCGCGCTTCAGCCAAAGCAGCCCAGGACATCCGCTGTGTGTCTAAGATGGCCCACTCTAATAATAGCCTAGGGTCTCCTTGCTTTATAAGGAAAAGGAGACTTGTGTGTTAAAATACTTTAAGGAGTGTTTCTTTACCCTCTAAAACAATGTTCACCACGTAGCTTGGATGCATATGTGATCCATGTAACTAAGAATTATGGAGTCTCTGCTGATTAAATATAGCTTTAAACCAACAGCATGCTCGGCTGGGGGCCCTAGCTCACCAGATGTTATTCCACTAATAGTGGGTGAGCTCATCCCTGGTTTGGACGGTTATTCATTTGGGAGAGAAGAATGAAACTGAAGCAACCATTACGTCACCTTTTCCTGTACATTACCTTCCCCTGCAGCCAACAAGGAAACATGCTGCTGAAGCGGATGGAAGCTAAGCCGTGTTCCTGCTTCCATGGGTCTATGAAAACTGAGCCATGGGATCATCCCGGCCCAAACGAAGAGTTAATATACTGTCTGATCGGCTGCGGTCGGAAAGCTGGGTTCTGGGAGGGCTGCATCTTTGACTGGAGCACGTTGCTGTGAGATGTAACCCTCAGTCCTTGCTCCCAGCAGCACCGTCTCTTCTCCTCTCCCTCACAGCCGTCATCTCATTGTCCTCAGATGGCCGTTGGGAGGCAGAGATGTCTCTAGGAGCATAAAAACTTTTGAATAATGGAGTAAACTTTTAAAATAATACTTATGAGATCATGTCTTTTTTTCATTCAAATGACTCATCTGGGCTACCTATCAAGCCACAAGTTCAAGCTAGGATAAGATTAATTTATAGATCCTATTGTAAAAACGGAGAAAGTATTATGATACATGGCATACGTTTATTACATATGTAATAAAAACACATATCACAATATGTAACAAGTATTTATACATAAATGTATGCATTTTTATCAAACCAAAAGCAGGTAACTGGAGAGATGGCTCTATAGAGCTCAGTTCCCAACACCCATGCTGGGCGGTCACAATGACCTGTGACTCCAGTTCCAGGGGATCTGACGCCCTCTAGTGGATTCTATGGACACTGCACTCATGTGCACAAACCTACAACCCTATTAGACACACACACACACACACACACACACACACACACACACACACACACACACACGCCCGCACTCACGCACGCATGTAAAAGACCAGGATTTTCTTTAGAATGCTCACATATCTTAACAACCTTAACCTCCTACTGAATTTTGCTTCCGCTCTCTTCTGAAACAGGAGCAAGTCAGCAGCACAGGAAATAGCAGATGTTTTTTAAAACCTCAACTTTCTGCAAGGGCTTAACCTAGCTTTGTTTTCCTCTTGTCTTAGTAATTTCTACATTGCTTGCATTTAAAACATAAGCATGTTTGTAATTGAAGGAATAGAAATATTGAAGTCCATTTTTAATATGGATCACTTACTATATTTTTCCAGACCAGATACTGACCCAGATTCTATTTACCCAGTCCAGAGCAGTTCCCTTGGTGGGGAAATCACACCTCATCACACCCCCACCCTTAGAGAGTCCCTCCCAGCCTCACTCTGCACTTGGCAGGGTGGCTTGCTTTGGCCAGTGGGGCTACAGTAGATGTGCATATGCAGCAGTTTGTACCACACTTTCCTGAGAGCCTGAGTTGAGTCAGAAATTAATTAACATCTTTCAGAAGACTTTCATGTTTCCCTTGGTCCATCTAATGTGTGAGTGTGTGTGTGTGTGTGTGTGTGTGTGTGTGTGTGTGTATCTGTGTCTGTGTGTGTCTGGGTATGTGTGTATGTGTCTGTCTGGGTATGTGTGTATGTGTCTGTGTGTGTATCTGTGTCTGTGTGTGTATCTGTGTCTGTGTGTATGTATCTATGTCTGTGTGTATGCATCTGTGTCTGTGTGTGTGTGTCTGTGTCTGTGTGTGTCTCTGTGTCTATGTGTGTCTCTGTGTCTGTGTGTGTCTGGGTATGTGTGTATGTGTCTGTGTGTTGTCTGTGTGTGTATTTGTGTCTATGTGTATGTCTGTGTCTGTGAGTCTGTGTGTGTGTGTGTATCTGTGTCTGGATGTCTGGATGTCTGTGTGTATATGTGTGTCTGTGTGTGTTTCTGCATGTGTGTGTATTGTGTCTGTGTGTATGAGTGTGTATCGGTGTGTGTCTGGGTACGTGTGTGTGTCTGTGTGTGTATCTGTGTCTGTGTATGTCTGGGTATGTGTGTATGTATCTGTGTGTTGTCTGTGTGTGTGTATCTGTGTCTGTGTGTGTGTCTGTGTTTGTGAGTCTAAATGTGTGTGATTATGTCTGTGTGTGTGTGTATCTGTGTCTGTGTCTGGATGTCTGGATGTCTGGTTGTGTGTGTCAGTGTATGTATCTGCATGTGTGTATATCTGTGTCTGTGTGTATGAGTGTGTATCTGTGTGTGTATCTGGGTATATGTGCATGTGTCTGTGTGTGAGTATGTCTGTGTGTGTGTGTATCTGTGTCTGTGTGTGTGCATGTGTATATATCTGCGTCTCTGTGTGTGAGAGTGTTTTAACACCTTTAATTTTTTTGCTTTTATTTTTTAAACATTTTTTTAGATTTGCTTATTTTATGTGTATGCATGTGTGCCTGAGTGCTAATGTATGTACCATGTGTGTGCAGGAGCTCCCAGAGGCCAGAAAAGGTTGTCCTATCTCCTAGAGCCGGAGTTACAGGCTATTGAGAGCTGCCATGTGGGTGCTGGGAACTGACCCAGGTCCTCTGCGAGAGTAGTAAGTCATCTTCATCACTGAGGCATTTCTCCAAATCTTTTAACCCTGTTTGATTTGTTGTTACCTACGAGTTCAAAAGAACTTCATAAAGCTCTTCATTCATTAAAAAGGCATAAATTAGTATACAGGTGCACATCAAAGTGGATGTTTTTCTCAGTGGGTAACCTTGCAAACTCCACCACACAGAGAAGTGGAGTCTCTGACCCAGCCCACCATACGGCCCTCATTTTTCTCTATCTACATCTATTTGTGGTAACCAAGAATCTCACTGTAAGACTGACCAACCTTCTGCCCCTTTCTCCCTCCATCCTTCCTTTAAGCAGAAGACTGTTTTGAAACATTTCTTGAGGGTTTGGTTTGGTTAGGTTTGGTTTGGTTCTTTGCTTTGGGATGGGTCTTAAGTAGCCCAGGCTAGCCTGGAATCTGCTATGTAACTGAGGCTGACTTTGAACTTCTGACCCTTATGCTTCCTGCTCCCAAGTGCTTCAACTACAGACTGGTGCCGTCAGGCACGATTTATTCTGTGCTGGCATAGAGCGGGAAGCTTCGTCCATGTTAGCAGGCATTCTACCCACTGAGCTACGTACATCCCCAGCACCTTGGGTGCTGTTCTGGTCACATAAAAAAGGAAACTGAGAAATAAGTTGCTTAGTAACTCGGTTGAGATAACATTTTGTTTAAGGTGTTGTGCTATCTTAGCTTTGTGTAAATAAGTTCCCTTTTGCAGTTTCCTTATTTAAAGCCCTAGTCTTATCCTTTCCTTTTCCAACAGGCTAGAAGGAAAAAGATTCTGAACGATTTTTAGCAGATGAAGAAACTGAAGGTTCCTCAGGCAGCTCCGGGTACCTACCGAGCCTTGCAGGAAGCTATGGCCGCCTCGTAATAACACTGAGATATCTACTGCCTGGGTGTCCGCAGGCTCCCCAGCTTCAGAGTGGAAAGAGGACGCAGGGGACGCGGAGCACACAGCTCCAGCGGAAAGGGCAACTGCGACTCAACTCCAGCCAACTGCAGCCTCTTGGGAAGACAGACTCAGTCTTGCCAAGTCAGCAAACAACACCTCCCCCGCCCCACCGCTCCCCACAAAAGAAAAAAAAAAAGCCAGCGATCAAGATTTTTATAAGAAATATCTCCACTTAAAGCTGTCAAGTAAGTCAAAAATAAAAACACTGGGAGAACCAATAAATGTGTGAGTCAAATCACATGTAGGTGTCCAGTGCGGATTTCGCTCGCCTGCTTGACCCGTCTGCTTCATTTCCCTCAGAACTGGAAAGTTCTCACTGCTCAGAATGCCCCGAGGATGTCTACAAGGGCCCAGGACAGGTTATAAAGAGCCAGCAGATTCGCAAATTCTGAGCAGTAAAACCAGATACGCCAGTTGCTCAGCACAGCACAGCAAAGCGCCTTCTCAGAGGGCTCTTACTTTTGAGCTGGGCAAGGAAACACACGCCTCTAACCCCGGCACTCACGAGGCAGACGCAGGCTGTTCTCCGTGAGTCTGAGGCCAGCCTGGGCTACATAAGGAGTTTAAGGCTATCCAGGGCTCAGTTTTATGGTACACCACACCGTATGAGTTACTTATCTGTTACGGTTACATAAAACAGCATGACTAAGAACAATTTAGGGAAGAAACTTCATTTGAGTTCATGGTTCCAATTGGAGACGCATCATAACAAGGGAGGCATAAGAGAAGGCGGCCAGAGCCGGAGCTGAGCCACAACCGGACGCTGAGCCAGGCCGGAAACTGAGCCAGGCCGGAAGCTGAGTCAGACCCGGAAGGTGAGTCAGAACCGGAAGCTGGGCCATCGCATCTCAGTTAAACCCCCAGGAAGAAGAGAGAGCAACTAAAGTGCATAGAGGCTATGAACTCTCAAAGCCCACCTCTGGTGACATGCTTTCTATAGCAAGGCTCCACCTCCTAAAATCTCCATATCCTTCCCAAACAGTGTCAGCAACTGATGACCAAACTTCAAAAACACTCTCCTGTGGGGACATTTCTCATTCAGACGCCACACACACTAACAGAATGGAGGAGACGAAAACAAGCTTCGGAAGGATGGGTTACATCCAGGAAGGACCTTCTTGTAGCATGACATGGCACAAGGTGCAAGAGCTATTGAGTATATGAGGTGAGCAAGAGTCCTCACACGGTTTTAAAGCTCTCACCTCGGTCCAGCATGGTGGACCACACCTAGCCCTGGAGAGGCAGAGGTAAGTAGATCTCTGTGAGCTCCATGCCAGCTTGGTCTACCTAGCGAGTTGCAGGCCAGCCAGAACTGCATAGTGAGAGCCTAACAAAGTATTGCTTACTTTGCCATTGCTGTGATAAAAACACCATGATCAAGGCAACTTAAGAGAAGAAAATTTGGACTTCTAGTGTGTGCTGGTTTGAATAGACTCATAGACTCATGAGTTTGCTTCGCCCATAGGGAGTAGCACTATTAGGAGGTGAGGCCTTGTTGAAATAGGTGTGGCCTTGTTAGAGGAAGTGTTGTCACTGTGGGGGTGGGCTTGGAGGTCTTATATGCTCAAGCTCCACCCAGTGTGGGACACAGTCTTCTGCTGCCTTCGGATCAAGATGTAGAACTCTCCGCTCCTTCTTCAGCACCATGTCTGCCTGCACACTGCCATGCTTCCCGCCATGATGATAATGGACTGAACCTCAGAAACTGTAAGCCAGCCCCAGTTAAATGTTTTTGTTTACAAGAGTTGCCCTGGTCATGGCCATGAAACCCTAACTAAGACACAGTTCTGAAGGGTTAGAGTCTGGGAGCTAGAGAAATGGCTCAGAGGTTAAGAGTACTGACAGCTCTTCCTAGAGGTCCTGAGTTCAATTCCCAGTAACCACACAATTGTCTATAATGTGATCTGATGCCCTTCTCTGGCATGTTGGTGTACATGCAGACAGTGCACTGTATACATAGTCATAAATAAATAATTTTTTTAAGTAGTGATGGAGTGATGGTGTAAAGCCAGGAGGCACGATGGTTGAAGCTGGAAGCTGAGGGCTCACATCTTACACAGCAAATATAAAGCCAAGAGTGAACTAGGAATTGCATTGAAACCTCAAAGCCCGTTATCCCCAGTCACACACCTCCCCCAACATGGACACACCTCCCAAACCTACCCAAGCAGTGCCACCAACTAGGGACCAAGTATTCAAATGTCTGAGCCTATGGGGACATTGTCAAACCACCACATTCAGCCCTCCACCCCCACCCCACCCCACCCCACCCCAAAATTATATTTTTCTGCTCAAACATAAATGGGAATCTCTACATCACTTCCCCCCAAGAATCCTCCATCATCAGGGAAGAAGGGGTGGAAAAGTTTTGTTAGGGTTCCACTGCTGGGAAGAGACACCATGACCACAGCAACTCTAATAAGGAAAACATTTTCACTGAACCTGGCTTATAGTTTCAGAGGGTTAGCCCATTATCGTCATGACAGGAAGCATGGCTATATGCAGGCAGACATGGTGATGAAAAAGGAGCTGAGAGTCCTACATCTGAACCAGCAGGCAGCAGGAAGAGACAGTGACACTGGGCCTGGCTTGAGCTTCTGAAGCCTCGAAGTGACATACTTCCTCCAACAAGGCCACACCTCAGTAATGACTCCCTATGAGTATGGGGACCATTTTCATTAAAACTATCACAGACTATAAGAGTCAGAGGCCAGGGCGGACTGCTGTGTAATAGCAGGGCCCTCTGGATATGACAGGCCCACGGAACTCATGAATATGAAATCACAGCTGCTGTGGGTGTCTGCATAAGATCTGCACAAGATCGAGGCAGTCAGCGTTCCACCATGAGGTTCCACCTCTAGCTACAGAGCTGCTGTAGCTGTAGCAGTTGATGGCTGCTCAGAGAGAACTCTGTCTTCAGGGATATGTTCCCTGGTGGTTGACCAAGTTGATGGCTCCATCCAAATGCCTGTATATGGACAACACTAACTGGATTTAGTGAGTTATTTTTTTTTAAAGGGCATGAAAAGGGGAGGGGAAATGGGTAGGACCCAGAAGGAGTTGGTGGGATGAAGTGAGGGTGAATATGATCAAAATTCACTCAAGGCATATATAAAATTCTCAAAGAATTAATTTTAAAATATAACTTTTAAAAAATCACCTGCCAGGCAGTAGTGGTGGTGCACTGCTTTAATCCCAGCACTCAGGAAGCAGAGGCAGGTAATGTCTGAGTTTGAGGCCAGCCTGGTCTACATAGGGAGTTCCAGGATAGCCAGTACTATACAGAGAAACTCTGACTCAAAACCAAGTAAATAAATGATAGATAGATAGATAGATAGATAGATAGATAGATTAAATTTTTTTATTTAAAAATCACCTCTTAACACTGTTGTTCCAACACATGCATTTTGAAAATACATTCATCCATGGCATGTGGACTTCTTTCTGTTTGCAGTTGGGAAAGAAAAGAAATGTCTTGCATTTTCTTGTCTCCTCATAGGGACATAATGCCTATCAGATTAGGATCCTGCCCTCAAGACATCTTATTCTTTAAATTTTAAATATAATTATATCATTTTTTTCTTCCCTTTTTTTCTCTCTAACCCTTCCCGTGTACACCCACACTCCCTTTTGCTCTCACGTGTTCAGATAGACAGATAGATGATAAATAGTCAGATAACTAAATATATAAATACAACCTAAAAAAAATAAATTAATTAATACAACCTGCTTACTCCATAAATGTTCCTTGTATGTATACGTTTTAAAGGATAGCCCTTTGGTATTGAATAACCAATTGGGAGTGTGTGGTGATTTGAATGGAATGCCCCCATAGGATCACTGTATTCATGTCTGAATTCTTGGTCCCCAGTTGGCGGAACTATTTCGGAAGGATTAGGAGGTGTGGCCTTATTGGAAGAGATGTGTCAGTGGGGGTAGGCTTTTAGGTTTCAAAAGCCCATGTCATACCCAGTTGGCTCTCTACCTCCTACTTGAGGATAAGGATGCTCATGAGCTTCAGTTACTGATTTAGTGCTGTGCCAGCCTGTCTGCTGCCATGCTCCTTCTGTGATGGTCATGAACTCTAACCTTCTATAAGCACAATCCCCAAGGCAAATACTTCATTCCTTTGGTCATAGTGTTTTGTAGCTAAGACAGGGAATTCCTCCTTGAGGAAACTTACTTCTCCCACTCTCAGCATTACTTAGTTGCCTGCAATTTTTTTTTTTTTTTTTTTTTTTTTTTTTTGCCCCTAAGATATCTTTTCTTGGTCTACATAGTGGGCTCTGGGACAGCCAGAACTAAACAACGAGACCCTGTATCCAAAATAAATCGTCTTTTGACTTCAATTTTCTTGAAATCTGTCTCAATTGAGACACGGCTCTTATCAAGTAAAGCATGTAATTGGGGCTGGCTCTTAACCACCTCTCAGCCCCATCACTGACAAATTCCTGCTTACAAATGGATGCCCAGCTTCTTCCTGTATTGTGTGATGTTTCCTCCTGAACCACATCATTGTCTCCCAGTAGGCTCTGATTAAACACAAGCACTGAGCATATATTATACAGCCATCCTTTATGTACTTGTTTCACCAAGCGCTCACAAAAGTCCTGTGTATCTGCTGTCATTATTCTCGCCAATGAAGCCACTGAAGCCACAGATTAGAGAGGCCCAAGTTTACCCAACTATAAATTAGTATCCCCATGCAGAGCTGCCTGACCCTGAAAACCAAATTAGGGCTGAAACAGAGCAAGCAAGACCTTTTAAATAAGATAATCATAAAATCAAATATTAAGCACAAATCTGTTGGGAATGAGATGCCTTCTCACGCCAAGTCTGCACGCTTTCAGGAAAAGCACACAATTCTTCAAGCTCAGCTGTCTCACTAATTCCTAGAGAAAGAGCCGAGGACCCAAACATCAGGTTCTCTTGGTCAGCAGTTTAGACAGCCCACTGCCAAGGACCGCTTTGTCCCATGACTTCTTCCGCATAAGAAATTAGAAACTGGAGAGTTCTTTTCAAATCGCTGGGATCTCCTTTCTGTGTTAGAAAAGCCTTTGAGCCAGAGGTGGTGGTGCACACCTTTAATCTCAGCACTCAGAGGCAGAGGCAAGCAGATCAGTTTGAGGCCAGCCTGGTCTATAGAGTGAGTTCCAGGACAGCCAGGGTCTACACAGGGAAACCCTATCTCAAAAAACCAAAAGCCAGAACCAAACCAAACCAAAACCCTGCGTGTTCTTTATAAGAAGCATCTCCTTTGAAAACAGCTTCTAGGGCCTGGGAATACAATTTGGTCAATGTCCAGCCTGCCCAGCATGTATGAAGTCCTGAGTTGGATTTATGGCACTGTATAGATTAAGCATAGGGGTGCACACCTGTGATCCTTCCACTCATGAGGATTGAAAGTTCAAGGTCATCCTCAGCTACACAGCAAATCTGAGGGCAGCCTGGGCTACCTAAGATACTATCTCAAAAAATAAATAATAAATTATAATGGTCTTCTACAGTGTCATACACATTTTTTTTTTAATTGTATGGGCTGGCCATGATGGCATGCTTTAATCACAGCCCTCAAAACACAAAAGCAGGCAGATAGCTGTGTGTTCAAGGCTAGCCTGATCTACATAATGAGACTACACATGCATGCGCGCACACGTGCACACACGTGAACAAGCACATGGCTGCCGCATTTTCTTTAATTAAAAACAAAACAAAAAATTGGGAGACTGGAGAGACAGTTCAGCAGTAAAGAGTACTGCCTGTTCTTCCAGGAGACCCAGATATATGTCTCTATACACCTTTGCATATAGATATGAGAGAGATCAAACAGGAGAGAGGGAGAGAAATGTGAGCCACGAATATATGAATATGTATTCCATTTCTTTATATATATTCTATTGATAAATTATGAAGAAGAAAATCAGAAAGCAGAGCAATGGAATATATATATATATATATATATATACATTTATACTGTGTGTGTCTCTTAAGACACTAACAAGGAATATATAAATATATACATAACATATGTAATAGCTCATTTATATTGTGTATATAATATATAATGTTATATGTGTATATATATATACATATGCTAGTACAATAGAAACAGTCCAAATGCAAAGGTTAGAGCCCTAGCCATATTTAGAACTTAGGGATCTTAGTGAATTAAAATGCTATTTAGAGTGCTGTATATAGTCATAGATTCTAAACATAAAAATTAAAGGGTGGTGTGAAGATAAGTCTCTATGGTTTTGAAAGATTTGAGGTTTTCTCTGCTCATCATAAGAAAACGATTCACAAACACCCATGTGCTTGAAGTAGTGTTAAGTTTGCTCAAATTTTTGTGAGTGTCCTGTTAGTGAGATGATGCAATCACTCTGTAGTGGTCCTGTCCTCCGATACTGACGACTGCAACAGGCAAGAAGTACCCTCCTCTGAAGACAGATGTAACGATGATGTCGGGCGGTGGTGGCGCACGCCTTTAATCCCAGTACTTGGGAGGCAGAGGCAGGTGTATCTTTGTGAGATCGAGGCCAACCTGGTCTACAAAATGAGTCCAGGACAGTCAAGGCTGCACAGAGAAACCCTGTCTCAAAAAACAACAAAACAAACGAAACAAAAACAAAACAGATGTAACGATGACTAGAAGGCTAGAGGGAAGGATGGGACACACAGTTAGGTCCTGCTGCTGATGCTGGATATGGTCGGAATGCAGACTGGGAGTGAAACACGCGAAGCTTAATGGACAGCTAGATTGTGAAGAAAAAAATCAGGAGGCAGAACAGCACACATAAACAGCGTGTGTGTGTGTGTGTGTGTGTGTGTGTGTTTGTGTGTGTGTGTGTGTGTGCAGGTGAGAGGTTGTCTCTGTAGACACCAAAAGAAACTGGTAAGAAGGGAGTTGCCTCCTGGGCCTGGGAGAAAGCTCAGTGGTTAATAGTCCTAGCTGTTCTTTCTGAGGACCTGAGCCTGGTTCCTGGCACTCACATCAGAGCTATAACTGCCATTAACTCCAGCTCCAGGCCATGTGATGCCGTCCCCTGGATCCTACAGGAACATAGGTACATACATGTGACAAGCACACACAGACACGCGCACACACGTTTTCTTTAGTTAAAAAAATGGGGGTGGGGGAGAGCAGCTAGAGAGATGGCTCAGCACTTATAGTCCTGACGGCTCTGCCAAAAGACCCAGGCTTGATTCCCAGCATCAACACGGTGGCTTACAGCCTCTGTAACTACAGTTCCAGGGGATCTGGTATTTTTTCTGGCCTTCACAGTCACTGCATACACATGGAGCACAGACATACATGAAGGCAAAACACGTATACCTGTAAAATAAAAATAAACAAATCTCAATTTTTAAAAAATACTTGCCTCTGAAACATGAGCCTGAAAGTACAGATTCAATTTTTTAGACTGTGTTTTTCCTTCTGTGTGCATATAGTGTTTTGTTTTGATTTGATTACTCATGTGTTTTTAGTGCCAAAACAAAACAGAAATGGAGGCCTATAAAGCCAAGACTCCAGTATTTGTGGCACACTCCAGCTGATCTTGGCCACACTGGATCTAATCTCTTGGCAACAGACCTGGGTCTTACACACAACTCCTGGGTCTTCAGTGTGTCCTCAGTGAGTAAGAACTGGAAATCCTTGGGGCTGGAGATGGCTCATAGGTTAAGAACACTGACTGCTCTTCCAGAGGTCCTGAGTTCAATTCCCAGCAACCACATGGTAGCTCACAGCCATCTATAATGTGATCTGATGTGCACTGTATACATAATAAATAAACAAATCTTTTTTTTAAAAAAAATGGAAATCCAATCCGTGGTGCAACTTGGTGAAAAGGTCAGGGCCTTTGAGAGGGATGAAGCCATGAGTGTTCTGTACTTAAGAGCCATCAGCATCATGCCTGAAGAGGAGGATCACTCACAGGTGCATTTGGGAGGAAGGAATCTAGACCCTTTCTTGTTCCTTTGCTTTCACCATTCAATGCCTCCACTGAGCAAAGAGACAGCAAATTGCAAATCTGTCCTCTTGACCTTTAAGTCCACAGCTTGTGGAACCATGAGACAAATAAACTTCCGTCTTAGAAATCCCCTAGTGTTTCATATTCTGTGACGGCGTACAGAGGACAACAGCTTTAAGAACGTGGAGGCTACAAGCCCAGTGAGCTCCGTGTGAAGGAAGTCTGATGGCTGGTGTGGGGGTCAAGGAATGAGGCGTGGGGAAATTGAAATACAAGATAGCTAGGGTTGGACGCATAGACTATATCCTCACCCAAGTTGGAGACTTGAATCGCTCTGTCAGAGTGTTCCCAAGTAAAGGTAGAAAGCATCTCAGACCACGGCAGAGTGGGCACCGTCCACTTGTCTCCGTGGACTGTGAGAGCGTGTTTCTCGTTAGCATTTGGCTTCCTGTACCTCAGGTTCACAGAGAAGCCATGTCCTAATCCACCCAAGGAAGGTCAAGGGTGCTTTCAGTGCCTTGTGAAGCCACATTTCCATACTACATTCAGACTAATCAAAGATGCAGAGTCATCTGTATAAACACATCGCTCGATGAGTTTTCATTTATTTCCCAGCATTTCTTTCTATTGAGACAGCTGAGCCATTGGGTGGTCACTGGCCCGAGGAAGGTACATGATAATAAAGAGGCACATAAAAGCCCTTTCCAGCTTTCTCTTCAAAAGTTAGCACTGTAGAGTGACAGTGGGCTGTAAAGCAGTAAACACACACAGGCACACATGCACACACGCACGAACGCACGCACACACACACACTCACATGCACGTGCACACCATCTACCTAAGGAACTAGCTAGAAAGGCCTTCCTCACATCTGGTGACAGATGAAAATGGGACTCAGGTGTACTGGCACATGCCTTCAATCAATCCGAGCACTTGGGAGGCAGAGGCAGGAAGATCTCTATTGTTTCAAGACCTGTCTGGTCTACTTAGTGAGTTCCAGGACAGCCAGAATAGTAAGACCCTGTCTCAAAACAATAAAAGACTAAAGTAAAGCAATTTTTCAAAAAATGGTTAGAAAGACCAGAGAGATGGCTCAGCTGCTAAAAAAAAAAAAAAAAAAAAAAAACACTTCCTGCTCTTCCAGAGGACGCAGGTTCAATCCCCAGAACCCAGAGGGCAGCCTATGATCACAGGGACCGCCAGTTCTTTGTGGAGGAGGGGGGGAGTATCTGATGCCCTCTTCTGGCCTCTTTCCACACTGCATGCATGTTGTGACACACAAGGGCAAAATATCCACACACACAAAAATAAAAACAAATACACTTTATTTTAGAAGAACAAGAACAAGAAGGAAGCCAGGTGTGGTGCATGTCTTTAATCCCAGCACTCAGGAGGCAGAGGCAGGAGGATCTCTGAGAGTTTGAGGGCAGCCTGGTCTACGTAGCCAGGGCCAGGACTACAATGAGAGATCCTGTCTATAAATAAATAAATAAAACAAAGAGAATGGCAGTACTCTGACACTAGTGTGACCCGGAAGAAGGGAAACTGAGTCCTGCCTCCAAGCTGACCACCAGGAAGTCATCAAGAGCTAAACCCTAGATGGAATTAGGGAATCTGAAAGCAGAGGAAAACTCCGTCTCAGTGAGTAAGTGGGGTCTTAGACAGACAACAGAAACTCAGGTGAGACCCATCTTGAACTGCTGTTGCTGAGATAGAAAGACCTTCATGCATCCCAGGCAGCTAGATTGGGAGGCTTGTACAGATGGGATTCAACTCGTCTCCATGACAACCTGCTTGGACAAAGAAGGAGCTTCCCCTGAGCTCCCTCAGTGGAGACCAGACTTTCTCCAACCCTGTGCTGATGCTACCAATGCTCCAGAACCCTGTGGAACTCACTCAACCATATAACCGTACAGCCGTGCCCCGTGTGAAGGAGGAGGCAATATTCAACCTGGGTCGGGGTACATTTCTGTTGTACTAGTGGAGCAGTGACCCCCTAATAAATAATCAAATCGGATAAGCACTACGGCATTAGGCTTGAGATGGGGCTTAGCTGAGAACGTTGCCTAATATGAATGACAGACACTCCGGGTTCTATCCCTGGGTACCACCCCTCCACCGAAGGGAAGACGAAAACTGCTGTGTTTCCTGTGCTATGACCTTAGGCTCACAGCCTTCATGTGAACCACACCAGCTTTCTATTAGCTTGAGGGGTTAGTCCTGAGAACATACGCTGAATGAATAAAAACCATTGGCATCTCCACTTCCTCTGCCATCACATATGAGTGTTAACACCCACTACAGGAGGTCACCGTGAGACCTTGATTTGTTAATGTGTCTAAGCTGCCAGGACCAACATGGGTGTCCACACATGCTCTTTCCTTCGTCTCGGTTGGCATCCATAGAACATTACAATTTCTAAGGGTAACGCTGGCATTATTAATTACACTCTAGGTTGGCTTGTTCGCAATGGCATTTTAGCATCTTAATCCCATCAGTAAAACATCCTCATATCACATGGCTTACTTCTGGGAATGATTTCTGTGGCTGGCTAGTCCCACCCAGTGTGCTTTCCAGTAAGTTTCAGTCAAAGAGAGTGTCCCTTCCCTGACCTGAGTATGCTGTCATTTTTCAGTCCTTTGACACAATCAGCTTGGAGCCTGTCTTCGGCACTGTAGCCTCGGTCCCTTCTTAATAAGATGAGTTATGGCCTGTGTGCTCTCAGCCCAGGAAGTGGGCAGTGTGCCCCTGCAGGACTCTCCTCTCGTTACTAAGTAAGCAAATGGGCTGACACCGGGGTGGGTTTGGCACAGTGTCTCACTCTGTCTCCGCAATTACATCACTTTGTAGATGAAAGCTAAGGCTCGAGGAGGCCAAAAGATCTCTCTGGAATCCAAGGACCAGTAAATGACAGAGGTAAATCCAAAGTGCTCCAAGATATAAGCTCTTTCCACCACGTGAACACCCTTGGGGGCGCAGCGGGTGGGGGTGGGGGGGGGGCAGTAAAGCCAGCATCACTTGTGTTCAAGTGATGGTTGCCGGGTTTGCTGAAAAGGAAACATCTTTGCCCAAACAGAAATAATGCTTAGTGGTAGAGGAAAGGGAGAAGGAGGGAGCAGGAGCGAGATAGAGAAAGAGAAAACGAATATCATTATTGTTTTGTGCTATAAGCAATATTTAGGTTACCCAGGCACAGTGGCTCATAGATATAATCCCAGCAGGCCGGACACACAGGCAGGCAAGACTTCAGTTTACTTGAAATGAAAAAGGAAACGGAATCTGGAAGCCAGTTGAACGTAGAGTTGCAAGGGCCGTCTCAGTGTACCAAACTATGTTTAAGGTTGTTCTGGGCTAAATGGTGAGTTCTAGGGACAGCCTGGGCTATGTGGTGATGCCTTTCCTCACATGCATACAAAGAAAAATAATCTAGGGATACAGCTCAGTGTTGCGGTCCTTATCTCTTGTGCAAAGCCCTGGGTTGCCATGTGGTCCTGTAGAAGCGACGGTGGCAGGCATGCTTTGTGCATGTGTGACTCCTACACTGCTTTCCCAAGTCCTGGCATCTCTCTTAAATGACATAATTCTTATCACACTTCTGGTAAGAGCTGCAGGAAAGCATGGCTATGCCCATTATTTTGAAGGAGAAAAGAGACATAGGCTTTTCCCATGCTTCCTGGCAATCTCAGCAACACAGAACCGAAGCCTTAAGCAGTGGTGGACATAGATGTGAGTGCTTTGAGTGGTGGTCGGACATGAAGGGCAGCGTGACTGCCTGCTCCCTGGTGCAGCTCTCCTTAATAACGGCCTTTTGTTTTTTGGTTTGGTTTGGTTTTGGTTTTGGTTTTTTGAGACAGGGTTTCTCTGTGTAGCCTTGGCTGTCCTGGTCTCCCTTTGTAGACCAGGCTGGCCTCGAACTCACAGAGATCCACCTGCTTCTGCCTCATGACTGTTGGAATTAAAGGCCACCACACCCAGTGACCTTTTGTTTTTATAAAGTAAGACTGAGGCTACGGGTAGAGCTCAGTGGTAGAGTATTTCCCTAAAATGTGTCAGGACCTAGGTTTGAGTCCAAGCACTCTCACCTGGTGGAGTTTGGTTATCTACCATGAAGTCCTGGGTACAATTCCAAACACCACAGAAATCGAATACAGTGCACACTGGAAATCCCTCTCAGCACTTGCAGGATGGAGGCAGGAGGATTAGATGTTCAAGTCCATCTTTGGATGCGTGGGTTTGAAGTCAACCTAGACTGCATGAGACTCTGCCTGACAAAGGCACACAGACACAGAGACGCACACGTTTACAGTTTTCTCTTAGCAGGCCATGTATAATGTAAAAAGGAGTGTTGAGAACATCAATGTAGTTTATTATTCACTTATTGTGTAGGGGTACCTAAATGCGTGTGCAGGTTCATTCACTTATCTCTCCACCCGTGGAGGATAAAGGTTAACATTGGATGCCTTCTTTTTTGTAATTTTTATTTCGTTTTTGTGTGCAACTGGTTTTTCCTGCATGAGTCCCCTGAGAAGGCCGGAAGAGGGAGCCAAATCCCTTGGAACTGGAGTTACAGAAAGTTGTAAGCTACAATATGGGTTCTGGGATTTGAACCCGGGTCCTCTGGAAGAGCAGCCAGTGTTCTTAACCACTGAGCCATCTCTCCAGCCTTCTTCAGTGGCTCTTTCCCTCGTTTGTTTAGACGGGATCTCTCATTGGACCAAAGCTCACAGACTGGCTAGAACAGCTTGACAGTGAGTCCCTGGGTCTTCTTGCCTGTGCCTCCCAGTGCTGGGGTTACAGGAGTGTGATGCCACACCCAGCTTTTTACAGGAGTTTTGTGGATCTGAGCTCAGCTCCTCATGCATGCACAGACAGTTCACACCCTGAGCTATCTCTGACGGTGTGTGCTTAAAATATTAATTTGTCAAAATAAGATATAGCAATCAACATGTGTTTAAGGAAAAGCATGCATCCTGTAGCCCATTGACTAAGGCGGTAACTGTGGGTTCCGGTTATCCTTAGATAGATTAATCGTAGGTAAGAAAAAATAAAACTGTTGGCTCAGTTTCTTAACAATTAGACTTTGTTATACAACCCAACTATCCTATACAGGAGGGGAAAAGGGGCTAAAGGGAAACAAGAATAAACCTTCCGGTGTCTGTTCCACGGAAAGGGTCTCTTGGTGTCTCTGTGCCTACACACAGATCCTCTCCCCATCCCATCCGCATCCTCATGGTCCAAACCTGCAGCCTTCTCCTCTCCTCTCCGCCTGCATCTCTCTCTAGGGTGCAATGGCCAGTCTCACCCTGGATCCCTCCTCCCATCCCATCGACGTTCGATTAGAGAAGCACAACAGCCTGACCATAGACCCAGTCCATTTCCTGAATTCCAGACCCAGGGTGGCTCCACTCAGTCTATCACAATGCCAATCTCAGTGGAGTATTCAGTGGTGTTTCCGAGGGGCAAAGCCCACCAAGACTGCTTTCACCTGGGACAAAGCCTACAGTCCTTCCACACTAAAACCATTTCTGTAGCAAAGCAAAATCAAACAAACAATTAGGACAAGTAACAGTTGGCCAACAATTCCACCGATCTCTGTGACACTAATAGCCACATACAATAAAAATCTATGCTTTGATTTGATTGACCATTATACAAACCATGTGATTTAGCTGGACGACAACCATGCTCAAGACCATGGGTTCAGTCCTCAACACTGAAGGACGGGACATGGGAAGGGACACAAATGAGCCAGCCATGCGGCTTGGGTGAAATCCCTTAGCTCATCGCTAAGCATCTTCTTCATCAAAGTGAGGTGAGATGTCACACACCACCCAATGCAGTGAGGGCCAACTTAGGTAACTGTTTTATAAGGAACTATCAAACTCATTATTACAGGGACTATAAAGATGGCCCAGAGGGTAAGAGCACTTGTTGCTCTTGCAGATGGCCCACATGGTAGGTCATAGTCATCTGTAACTCTAGCCCCGGTTATCTGACATCCTCTTCTGACCTCTACTGTCACCTCTCATGACCATGGTGCACAGGTGTACATGCAGGCAAAACACCCATACACATAAAATAATAACTTTATTACAATTAGTAGGTATGATACTTGCTGACTAGCCATAGAGTGTCTGCAAAGTGGTATTTGACGCACCAGGAACATGATTAGATGTGTGTGTGTTATGCCCACTCTAAACTCTTTCCCTTTCATAGCCCTGACTAGGGCAGTATGGAGTGCTTCTTGGAAATGTAATTAGGAGAAACCAATAGCATCATCTACTATTCGGTGAGTGCTTGTGAGGCATTAATACAAACACTTCAAATACTTCATATTTAATTATCAGAATAACCTGGTAAGAGTACTGCTGTTATCTCTATTTGGTGGAAGAAGAAAGGTTCAAGAGTTCAGGAAACTCCTTCAATCCCTGTTCACAATGGTATTAAATAGCAGGTTGCACCTGGTTGAGAGAATCGAGTATTTCCTTGTAGTTGAGTCAGTGCTGTGTGCAGACATACATGTGTTAGATTGTCGTCACTGTACTGAGGTGTCTGAGATAATCAACTTGTAGGAAGGAAAGTCTTATTTGGCTCACAGTTTAGGAGATCTCAGTCAGTGCTTGGCTCACCCGGTCGCTCTGACGCTTGAGGCAAAGCAGTACCACAGGCTCACAGCAGAAGGCAACAGAAGAAAGAAAGGGCGTAGGCCTCAAAAATCACGTTGGAAGACACACCTCCAGTGGCCCAACTTTCTCTTAGTAGGCCCCACCTCTTAATAATCTCCCAATAATATCTCAGACTAGAGACCAAGCCTTTGACATGTGGGCCTTTGAGGAAGCTGTATCCAAGCCACAAAAAACCATATGAATATGGGTTCTCCCAAAACACACAATGAACCTACACTAACTGGCTGACTGAATATACATAAATGCCTTGTTTCGAGTTACCAGAATAATACTGGGTTCTCACAGGGCAGATCATTATTGTCATCATCAGCATCATCATAAGTGATGAGAGAAAAAGAACATTTTCTCATGTCATTTAACAGTGATCTTGGGAGAAATGGGATTTTCAAAAGCAGGCTTCTCCAAGGAGACAGGTGAGCCTTTAAAAGACTAGACTACAAACTTATCTCGATAAAGATCTGAAATATATTAATTTGAAAGTTTTTCTTTTGTGTGTGTATGTGTATACGTTGCGTGCACAGTGCGCATGTGCATGAAAGTGGTGGGATGTACGTGCACACAAGGACAGTGACCTATGGAGCTGGAGTTACAGGCAGTTGTGAGCTAATTGGCTTGGGTGCTGGTAACCAAACTTGTGCCTGGGCAAAAGCAGGATGTGGTTGTAACTGTCGAGCCATCTCTCCAGCCCCATAAATTGAAAGTTTCAAGGCTCATTGAGGAGAGAGAGTCACTGGTCCTCCGAGAACTAAGTCACTCTGAATCCTCAGTGGTCCTTCCCACGTTTTGAGAACTTGATCGTCACTATACCTCCTAGGGCGTGTTGCCAAGGCACATTGTCTTAGGGCCTTACTGCTGCGAGCAGACATCATGACCATAGCAATTCTCATAAAGAAAAGTGTTTAACTGGGGCTGGCTTACAGTTCAGAGGTTTAGCCCATTCTCATCAGGGCAGGTAGCATGGTGGTGGGTAGGCAGACATGGTGCTGGAAGAGGAGCTGAGAGTTCTGCAATCTTTTCCTTTTTTTTTTTTTTTTTTTTTTTTTGTTTGGTTTGGTTGGTGTTGGGTTTTTTTTTTTTTTTTTCATGTTTTTTAAAGATTTACTTATTATTTATACAGCATTCTGCCTGCATGTACATCTGCAGGCCAGAGGGGGACACCAGATCTCATTATAGATGGTTGTAAGCCACCATGTGGTTGCTGGGAATTGACCTCAGGACCTTTGGAAGAGCAGCCAGTGTTCTTAACCTCTGAGCCATCTCTCCAGCCCACGTTTGTTTGGGGTTTTTGTTTTTGTTTGTTTTTGGGGGGGTTGTGTTTTGTTTTGTTTTGTTTTTGAGAGAGGGTTTCTCCGTGTAACAGCCCTGGCTGCCCTGGAACTTGCTCTATAAACCAGCCTAGGCTCAAACTCACAAAGATCCGCCTGCCTCTGACTCCCAGGGTGCTGAGATTAAAGATGTGCGCCACCACTGCGTAGCAAGTTCTACATCTCGATCTGAAGGCAGCAGAAGAAGACTGAGACACACTGGCCAGACTTGAGCTTCTAAGACCTCAAAGCCCACTTGCACAGTGACATACTTCCTCCAACAAGGTCACACCTAATGATAACTCCTTATGGGCCAAACATTCAAACACATGAGTCTGTGGGCCATTCCTCTTCAAACCACCACACACATGTACTTTTTTCTTCTTCCTTTTCTGTTATCCTTTATTACTTGTTTTCTCTTTTCTTGAGTCTTTTCATTTGAAAGTGTCTTATTGATAGGCATGCTGGCGCATCCCAGCACTCGGGAGGGAGAGGCAGGTGGATCCCTGTGAGTTCGAGGCCAGCCTGGTCTACAAAATGAGTCTAGGACAGCCAAGGCTACACAGAGAAACCCTGTCTCAAAAAACCAAAAGAAAAAAAAGTGTCCTAATTTTGCAAAATTCACCCTTTTACTCACTAACCAAAATAAATAATTATAATGAATCAAATGTTCACTGCCCAGGATTTGTCCCATAGACAGCAAAGACCTTTATTTAAAATAGCTTTGGGGTTTATTAAAAAGCACTTTGAGAGCCTGGCAGTGGTGGCGCACGTCTTTAATGCCAGCGCTTGGGAGGCAGAGGCAAGTGGATCGCTGTGAGTTCGAGGCCAGGCTGGTCTACAAAGCAAGTCTAAGACAGCCAAGGCTAACACAGAGAGACTCTGTCTCAGGAGAAAAAAAAAAAAAAGCACTTTGATCTGGGTTATGGTGGTGGCACACCTTTAATCCCAGCACTTAGGAGGCAGAGGCAGTAGGCCTCAGAGCTCGTTCCAGGACAGCCAAGGCCATACAAACAAGCAAACAGAATTGAATAGATTTCAACCTCAAAAGTTGATAAAAGAAGAGGCATTGGGTCTGAGTGGTATGACGTGTTTGAGAGCATGTGCCTGACAGTCAAACTTCATGGGATTTTTGTTGCTTGTTTGTTTGTTATTCTGAGACAGGGTCTCTCCATAATACAGTTCTGGCTGTCCTGGAACTCACTGTGTAAAGACCACGCAGGACTCGAACTCATGGAGATCTGCCTGCCTCCCTGAGTGCTGGGGTTAAAGGTGTGTACCTCTTGGAGTATTCCTTTTTCTGATCATTCATATCATTTATTTTCTCTTCTACTATATCAGACTTCAAATCTAGCACATTTATATTTCAGTGTTTATGTTTTCACTTAGGATTTTTCATGTTTTAGGTTTCCTTTTTGCTTATGTTTATTCTGTAGAGTCTTCTCCCCAGTAGTTTTTTTTTAAATTATCTTTGTTTCCATAATCTTGTCCTTTTGCTCGTTTATCTCCTTGAGCCTTTCAGTCACAATTATAGTAAATCTTACCAAGCAGCTTCAGAGACTCACCCTGGACTCACCTATTCGCTCTTGAATCGGGGTGTGTGGCCTCATGCTGATGTGTTCACAAGCTTTTAGTGTTTTTCTTCCTGTTCCTTCCTCGGGGTCATCCTTGTCTCTCAGCAGAGCCTTGATTAGAAGCTAATTCTAGGGTAGTAGCTTGGAATTCCCATCCCAAGGTGATATTGAAGATTCCCATTGAGGAATAATTAAGCAGCTTGGCTAAATTTTTTATTATGAGATTATATCCGCGGGCCCCTTGCGTTGCCACAGCTTCTTAGAAAGCTGTATCTCCAAGGGGATGTCATATGCTATTGTTGTTTTCCCTTCAGCTTCCACTACTGGGAAGGAAAGACGTTTTAGCTATAAGATTGGATTCAGATACTCATGGAGCAATTCTAGTGCCGTCTGTCCACCAGGAGCTACAAGTCCCAGCCAGTATCTCATGCTCTCTGCTTTTTCCATAAACTGTAACCTTAGCCTACTTGCTTAGTCATTTTTTACTCTGTTTACATCTAGGTGATATTTGCTTTATTGTTTAATCTAGCTGTATCTTTATTCTTCTCTCCTTATGATTTTATATATAATTTTGAAATATTTGTATGAGCAGAGTCACTTATCAAAACTTCAGTGAAATTCAGTGTTTGTACTGGAAGTTTTGGTTCCTTTAAAAACCCAGATATGTTATGTAAAGATATTTTTGTTTTAATCCCAAATTGGGATATGAGGCTGCCTCAGTTTATCAGTAACTGTTAAGTATAACTGCCTCCTCTGGGAGCATGGTCTTCACCGGCTGCAGATAGTTTAATTCTGGAGACTCAGATAGGGTATAAATATCAAAGCCCAGAGAGAAAGAGAGAGAAAAGAATGCTTTGAAGAGATATTGGAGAAGGGAGAAGGCTGCTGGTTCATCCTTCTGCTGCATTTGTTGTTTGCTGGGTTGCTGGTCAGTGGACTGCTGGATATCTTTATTATGACATGGGAATTGCCCGCAAAGAACTAAGTCTGAAGAGCTCTACATCCCCTGTCCCTTCTAACTTTCTTTCTCTCCTACCTAGTGTTGAAGGATTGGTGGAAGGGTGGTAGAGGTCTAAGAAACAAAAATAAAAATAGATTTAAAAGTGCATCTACAAATAAATGTTTGTCCAAAAGTTGCACCCACCTGCTTCACCTTCTCTCCAGCTACAAAAGCCACACCCTTCTCTCTGTGCATCCTTTGTCATCCCCTCTTTCTTCCGTTTCTTGTTTTATTTTATTTTTTAAAGATTTATTTATTTAGTATACAGTGTTCTATCTGCATGTAACACCTGCAGGTCAGAAGAGGGCAGCAGATTTCATTGTAGATGGTTGTGAGCCATCATGTGGTTGCTGGGAATTGAACTCAGGACCTTTGGAAGAACAGGCAGTGCTCTTAACCTCTGAGCCATCTCTCCAGCCTTTTATTTTATTTTTTTAGACAAGGTTTCTCTGTGTAGCCCTGGATGTCCTGGAACTCACTCTGTAGACCAGACTGGCCTCCAACTCACAGAGATCCGCCTCCCTCTGCCTCTGTCTCTGCCTCTCAAATGCTGGGGTTAAAGGTGTGCACCACCACTGTTTATCCTCCTTATTCTTGAGGGCTTTCCTCTTGCAATTACTCACACTGTTCTCTGGTTTTCTTCTCTCCTAGACCATTGCCATGATTACGCAAGCAGACTGATATTTTCCTTACTTTACATACAGAATACTCCTTAGAGTGCAAATCCTCTTCCAGCTACTGCACATCACTCTGTTCTTCTCTTTCTACCAAAAGCAGAAAGTTCTTTCAGTGCTCTCGTGCTCTTACTCGTCACTCTTTCCCTAGCTCGTTCCGATCAATCGGCGGTTCATCCCTGAGACATATTACTGGGGCCAGTGTTCTCTTCCTCTATGATTTGAGTTACCAAGTGAACATCCACATAGAGAGCCAACACTCTGGAGGCTCAGCACAGGGCAGGCCATTTTCACGTAGAACCCACTGTATACTGACGTTATGTCAGGGAGCCCTACGTGTTTGCCTTTGTTTTTGTTTATCTTTCTCTCTCTCCTTCCCTAGTATATCACTGCCTGGAATTAAAGCCACGGTTCCATCCTTCCGTGAACAAGATATAAACACATGCCCGGCTCTAGCCACTAAACCAATGAAGCAGACACGGGAGTGTCTGTTGGCATAGGGGGAAGGACAAGAGGGACCTCTAAGGAAAGTTCACTGAAAGGGCTTCTTTGTTGAGGCGATGTCGTTTCTATCTTCCTCCTGTCATAAACATGTGGAGGATGCCTCTAGATATCTTAGCCATGACAGACTGTAAGGTAGACCAGTTGTCAGATCTTTAGTGTTCTCTCTACTGCTTTCAGACTTGATCTGTGACATCTGAGATGAAACTTGATGGCCACCTTTCCTGTACGAAATAGACCAAAAATAAACCCACAAATATAATTTTAAAATGAAATTTACTCACCCAAAACGTGTTTCAAGTTAATACTAAATTAATGTTAGAGAAAAACAGACACAGCTCCAATCTAAGTATCTAAGCCTAAAAGATTTATCAGCAAGACCAAAGGGTTGCTCTCCAATGGCGATGCATGGTTGAACTGCATGGCTCCCTGGGAAGGCGCTGTGGTGACCCCTGCTGGGAGAATCAAGTGCGGTCATCTTCACAGAGGGCAAGACTTCCAAAAGGAAAGAAATTACAGATTCAAGAGCAGAGAGGGCTGGCCAGATGGCTCAGTGGGTAAAGGAGCTTACTCTTGAGCCTGGAAGTTCAGTCCCCAGGACCCACATCCTGGAAGGAGACCTACAACTTGTCCTAGAACTTCCACAAGCATACTGTAACACACTTGCACCTACTCACATGTACACACACCAAAGAAAAATCAGTAAAATACAATGTTTTTTAAACACAGAGGAATAAAGATTAGAATGAGGAAAGAAAAATAATGAAATAATTAGCCCAAAATAGTTGGTCTTCTGAAAAAAAAAAAATTAGAATAAGAACAGGGGAAAAGGTTACAGCAAGGAAAGAATATGTCACCCACTACCAGATGCAGTAAGGACTGATTTAAGTTACACGATGCCATGTCATTCTTTTGGAAATTATAAAGATATATCAAACTATCAGCACATTGGATGGAGAGATAGCTCAGAGGCTAAGAGCACTTGTTATTCTTGTAGAGGGCCTGGGTTTTGTTCCCACCACCTATATGGTGACTCAGGGTTATGTAACCCCAGTTATGAGAGATTTGAGGTTCTCTTCTGATTTCCACAGTCACCAGGTACATGTCTGGTGTATGTATGTATGTGTGTTTGTATATATATATATGCACATGAAATAAAATAAATAAGTTATGGAGGTTTCTTGGGGGTGGGGGTTGGTATGTGAGACAGGGCCTCACTATGTAAACCTGGCTGTTCTGAGACTTTCTATATAGACCAGGCTGGCCTCAAACTCACAGAGGTCCTCCTGCCTCTGTGTCCTTAGTGCTGAGATTTTTAAGGTATGCACCATCATGCCTGTCAAAAAATAAACTTTAAATATATTACCACAATGAGTAAGTGTGATATGTGCTCACTATCCACAGTGTCTGCAAAGTGGTGTTTGGAGAATTAGGTACATGATAAAATGCATGTTAGGACTGGTCTAAACTATTTCACTTTTGTAATCTAACTAGGACAGTATCGTTGTCTTTTTTGGAATTTTAACAGCAAATTAAATAGGGGTTTTGGGTTCTAGGATCTTCTCCATGGCTGAAGGACTAGCAGCGCTTGTCAGCGCATCTCAGATTTATCCTTCGATAAAGGCTTTGGCACCCAAATCCTTTCTGTTCTATATCGTCTGTGTCAGAGAATAAAACACTGTTTACGATCACAAAGGTGTCAACACATGCGCTATCAGCACCCTTAAGTCTCTCCTTTTCAAGCCGTTTTGGTGGTGGTGGTGTTTGTTCTGAGACAGGGTTTCACGTAGCTCAGACTGGCCTTGAAATTACTAAGCAGCCAAAGGTCACTTTAAATGTCTGATCTTCCTACCTCCACCTCCCTCCCGAGAGCTGGACTTACACTCTGAGCCGCCACTTTGGGTTTATGAGGTTCTGGAAGGCTAGGCAAACACTGCCAACTGAGCTGCATCCCCAGCCCAAGGCCTAGTCAGTCATAAGATGTCGGGTTAAAACGGTGGAGGTTGGGCCGGGCGTGGTGGCGCATGCCTTTAATCCCAGCACTTGGGAGGCAGAGGCTGGTGGATTGCTGTGAGTTCGAGGCCAACCTGGTCTACAAATTGAGTCTAGGACAGCCAAAGCTACAGAGAGAGACCCTGTCTCAAAAAACCAAAACCAAACCAAAACAAAACAAAACAAAAGAAAAAAAACGGTGGAGGTTTAGGATCATAGATAGCCCTCTGCTATTGGTTCTTGAGAATCATGGATCTTTCCCCTGTAGCAACTTTATATGTGTGCTCACACTTAGCATTGGAATTCCCCGCTAGACCGTGGGCACAATAGAATCAGACCTAGTCCCTGTGGAGCTGATCATTGCACATCTGGCTCAGAGCACACTGCCTTTCCGAGTGTGCGTGCGTGTGTGTGTCTGTCTATCTGTGTCTATGTGTATGCTGTGTGTGTTTAGACGGGTGCCTGTAGAGGCCAGAAGAGGGCACTAGATCCTGCGGAGCTGGAATTACAGATGGTTGTAAGCCTCCTGGTGTGGATGGGACCCGACTCTGATCCCCTGCAAAAGCCATATGTGCTCTTAACTGCTAAGGCATCTCTCTCCAGCCATCCTGTAACTCTCCGGTAAGGAGCATTGTGTGCTCAATTTTCTTAACCAATATATTTTATTAAAAACTTAGTGACCAGCCGGGCGTGGTGGCACACGCCTTTAATCCCAGCACTTGGGAGGCAGAGGCAGGCAGATCACTGTGAGTTCGAGGCCAGCCTGGTCTACAAAGTGAGTCCAGGATGGCCAAGGCTACACAGAGAAACCCTGTCTCGAAAAACCAAAAAAAAAAAAAAAAAAACCTTAGTGACCGAGCATATGTCACTTATAACCCAACTAGCCAAAACAATAGAAAATAAGGATTAATAGACACAATAACAAAACCAGAAGGATATCAGTTCTGAGGAATGATTCTCCTGGCATGAGCAGCAGGATTTCTTCTGCTGGAACCTGGAGTAACCAGAACCCAGAACCTCAGCAGGAGCCAGAGCCCCGAAGCCTTCCCTCGAGCGGTTCTCTCTAGGAGCGTCTCGAAGTGCAGCGATAAACAGCCAAAACGATCCCAATTCTCCAAAAAGCCCCGCCTCCAGTTCTGGGCTCATTTATATATCTCCTCCCAGAGTCTGGTCACGGGATCTTTTCAGCTGGCAACAATCAAGCTCCCGCACGAGGTGGTCGGTCTGCTAGTGGATTAACCTCACCTGTTCTCTCACAAGACCGTTCCAATCCCGCACTTGGAACCCTAAAAAGCTCTCCTTCAGAGCATTTAAGGTATTGCTGTCTGAGAGAGTAAAATTGTGTTAGGACTCAATCTCGATGTGTCCCTCTGGACTGACTATCCTTCTAGCTACACAGAATACATAGGGTCTGGCCCCCGCCTGTGGCTTCCAGGTGGCAGGAACAGGGCCTGGCTCACTTTCTGCAGAGCCAGAGTGCGGCAGCTGGTGCGTGTCTCCACCTCCCTTCACTGTGTCAGCCCTTGCCAGTTCCCGGTTCCCGGTTCCTGGTCGTTCCCATGGCCCCTTTATCCCCAGCACTGGCAACGGCTTCTTCACATCATGGCACCAACTTCTATTTCCTTGCCCTTGACCACATCTCAGCAAACAGTCTCTTCCTTCTAATATCTCAGTGACTAATACCCATCCTCTCTTTATCTGTTAAAACAATGAGATCTGGCCCACTTTCCTGGTACGTGAAGACTTCCATGGGACATGCCCCTTGTGTTAGTGTCTCGATATAAGTAAGTTATATACCATTTTACTCTTTTTGCTTCTGGATGAAGTCACTCATTATGATAATTTCTAGTTCAATCCATTTGTCTACAAATTTCAGGAATTCCCTGTTTTCAATAGCTGAGTAGTATTCCATAGTGTAAGTGTACCACAGTTTCTTTATCCATTCTTCTACTGAGGGACACTTAGGCTGTTTCCGTGTTCTGGCTATTATGAATAAGGCTGCTGTGAACATGATTGAGCATATGCCCCTGTTGTGTGCTGGAGCATCTTCTGGGTATATTCCAAGGAGTGGAATAGCTGGGTCTTGAGGAAGCCCTATTCCCATTTTTCTGAGATAGCACCAGATAGATTTCCAGAGTGGTTGTACTAGTTTGCATTCCCACCAGCAATAAAGGAGTGTTTCTCTCTCCCCACATCCTCGCCAGCATGTGGTGTCACTTTAATTTTTTTATCTTAGCCCTTCTTATGGGTGTAAGATGGAATCTCAAAGTTGTTTTGATTTGCATTTCCCTGATGACTAAGGAGGTTGAGCAGTTCTTTAAGTGTTTCTCAGCCTTTTGATATTCCTCTGTTGAGAATTCTCTGTTTAGTTCCAAGCCCCATTTCTCAATTGGGTTACTTGGTTTGGTGGTGTTTAATTTCTTGAGTTCTTTATATATTTTGGATATTAGACCTTTGTCAGATGAAGGGTTGGTGAAGATCTTTTCCCAATCTGTAGGCTGTTGCTTTGTTCTGTTGGCAGTGTCTCCTGCCTTACAGAAGCTTCTCAGCCTCATGAGGAGAATGGGGAAATAGAAGGATCCAGAGGGTCCTAGAAACCTACAAAAAGAACATTATGACACACAGATCTGGGCCCAGGGGTCCCGCTCAAACTTGGCACCAGCCAAGGACAATATAGGCAGTAAACTTCAAACCCTTACCCAGATCTAGCCGATGGACAGGACATTCTCCACCGTTGAGTGGAGAGTGGGGTCTGACTTTCATACGAACTCTGGTGCCCCATTTTTGACCACGTCCCCTGGATGGGGAGGCCTGGTGTCACTCAGAGGAAGGATAGCAGGCTACCAAGAAGAGACTTAATACCCTATGAACATATACAGGGGGAGGAGGTCCCCCTCAGTCACAGACATAGGGGAAGGGAGTAGAGGGAAAGCGGGAGGGAGGGAGGAATGGGAAGATACAAGGGATGGAATAACAATTGAGATGTAATATGAATAAATTAATATTTTTAAAAACAAAAAACAATGAGATCTGGTGCCCTCTTCTGGCCTACAGGTGTACATGCAGGCAGAACACTGTATACATAATAATAGATAAATCTTTAAAAAAAAAAAAAAAAAAGACAAAGTTTTTTATCTGTTCTGTGCCACATTCCTCTCTCAGTCTCATGGCTTCATGTAACCCGGATACTGCAAAGCAAGCCTTCTTGGATTTCCTGTTCTCTCCTGTCACCAACCTGAGGGTTCCCCAAAACACCAACTCAAAGAGGATCGGGGAGGACTGAGAATGTAGCTCAGTTGACAAAAAGGTCATGCCTCAAATGCATGAAACCCTGGGTTCAATTCTCAGTACCATGTAAACCATGTAGTACTTGGCTTTCTGGTGTTCTGGTACATCCATAGAACTCCAGCGTTTTAGGGTGTGGAGTCAGGAAGACCAGAAGTTGAAGGTTATCTTCAGCTACACACTGAGTTCAAGGCACACCTAGGCTGCATAAGACATCCCCCTCCCCCACCCCACCCCCCCAAAAAAAGCATCATGAATAGTGATGATTCAAAACATGTTTACCTGGCCATTCTTTAAAAAAAAAAAAAGAAAAACAAAACAAAAAACAAAAAACACTAGAAAGTTCTATCGCCCAAATTTTACCCAAATAACCCATTTTAAATCCATCCTAATGCTCTTGTGCTGCTATAATGAATACCACAGACTGGATGACTGGTAAACAACAGCGTGTGCCGAGTTCAGAGACTAGTGAGGCCACATTCTACCCCACAGTCATGCCATAATGAAAGGGCAAAGGGCAGGGAGCTGAGGCCTTCTACCAAGTGTCTGGCGCTACTTGTGGCTTAATCTCCTGCTCAAACGCCCAGCTGGTAATGGTATTGAGTGGGGAATTATGTTTCAACAGGGATTTTGGAGACCACATAAACGGTAGTATTTCTTTCCAAAGCTCATCCCCAAGGACAGCCTTCTCAGCCTCTGAGCTCTCTGAAGAAATCATCTGCCCTCTAGACAGCTGCTCCAGCCTTTCTCTTCAGTCTCTCTTCACACAGCACACACGCACACACATTTACACACACTCACACACTAACACATACACACACCGACATACTCGCACGTTCGTACATACACACTCTCAACACATTCACACATAAACACACACACACACACACACACACACACACACACAGACACGCGCACACATTCACACAAGACAAAGACCTCTAACCGTCCCCCTGCTTTCATTAGCTGGCCCCATGTTGGGCTCCAGTGAGCACGGAGAGGAGTGAGAGAGCAGTAAGTAGCAGCCCCAGTCACCACACCGCCTCTAGACATAGCTCCTGTATCCTTTCCACCAAATCAGTAAAGACCATTTTGAAAGCAGGATTGAAATTGAAAGCAGGATTGAAAATGAACGACAAGAGCCGGGCGTGGTGGCGCACGCCTTTAATCCCAGCACTCGGGAGGCAGAGGCAGGCGGATCGCTGTGAGTTCGAGGCCAGCCTGGTCTACAAAGTGAGTCCAGGATGGCCAAGGCTACACAGAGAAACCCTGTCTCGAAAAACCAAAAAAAAAAAAAAAAAAAGAAAATGAACGACAAATCTTTTTCTCCTGAGAAAAGTCACGTAGCGGTTGGAGAGATGGCTCAGCAGTTAAGAATGCTCGCTGTGCAATCATGAAGACCAGACATCAGATCCCAGCAGCCTTATGACAAGCCAGGAGTTCTGCACACACCTAAACTCCAGGGCTCAGTGGGGGCCGAGACAAGAGGATTGCTGGGGTGAGCTGGCTTCTGGCATAGCGAAGAGAACGCTGTGATCAGCTAAGGCCTCAAGGTAGAGGTGAATACTGATGGAGGAACACACCAAGCTTTGGCCTCTGGCCTCTGGCACACTCACCTGCACACACATGCACATATACACACACTAATTAATTAGTTAATATATTTAATTTAAGTAAAGAAATGTCTACTCATCTCCCCACCACCACCAAAAAAGAATCAAACATGTTAAAAAATGCATTACATGAGCCAGGGTGTGGTGCCACATATCTTTAATCCCAGCACTCAGGAGGCAGAGGCAGGTGGATCTCTGTGAGTTTGAGGTCAGCCTGGTCTACAGAGTGAGTTCCAGGACAGCCAAGGCTATGCAGAGAGATCCTGTCTCAAATAAACAAATGAAAACAAAAAAACAAACAAACAAAAACAAAAAACAAAAAAAGAAGAAGAAAGAAAGAAAGAAGGAAAAAAAGAAATGCATTAATTGCATTATTGAAGAGGATGGCTCAGTGGTTAGGAATGCTGACTGCTCTTCCAGAGGACTCAGGTTCAATTTCCAGCACATACACCATGGCTCAATCCATCAGTAACTGCAGTCCCAGGGAATCCAATGTCCTCTTCTGACCATCACATGCGGTACACATGCATACACGCAAGCAATACACACAAAAAAAATTTCAATGTAAGTACAATTTTTAAAAATGTATTGCCTCCAAACTCAAAGTCCCCTTTGATTTTTATCACTTCTTTAACTCTAACTCAAGATCTTTTTCAGCGTATATACTAGCTGAGAGATATGTGTTTTGTTTTGTTTTTCAAGACCGGGTTTCTCTGTGTGTTGTTGACTTTTCTAGAACTCACTCTGTAGACCAGGCTGGCCTTGAAATCAGGGATCCTCTTGCCTCTACCTCCTGAGTGCTGAGGATAAAGGTAAGTGCCACTGCCCAGCCTGGCATTATCTTTTCATTTTTATATATACAGCAGAGTTTTTGTTTGTTTGGTTTGTTTGTGTGTGTGTGTGTGTGTGTGTGTTTGGGTTTTTTTTTTTTTTTTTCAGTTTTTTTGTTTTTTGAGACAGGGTTTCTCTGTGTATCCTTGGCTGTCCTGGACTTGCTTTGTAGACCAGGCTGGCCTCAAACTCACAGCGATCCACCTGCCTCTGCCTCCCAAGTACTGGGATTAAAGGCGTGTGCCACCACACCTGGCTATACAGCAGTTTTTAATTGGCAAAAGATTTGAACAAACGAATGTCAAATATGAAATGATGCTGTATCATTTGAAAAATAGAAATAAGGCCACAATGATACTACCACAATATGCTGTTTAGAATGGTTAATACTGATGCGACTTGGCCATACAACGTGTCAGCCAGGGTTAGAAGATTGGAGCTTTCCCACACTGCTGGTGGGAGTATAAAATGGCACCGCTCCTAACTGGGGGTAATCCATATGCCCATCAACGAAGGAACAGGTCAACAAGTCATGGTCTGTCGATGCAGCGGTGCACAACTCAACAACACAAAGGAGGAGTGCTGTGCTGTGCTGTGCTGAGCCGAAGAAGCCGAAAGAGAAGCGGGTTCTCTGCCTCCTCCCCTTTACAGAAAACTCTAGAACTAATGTGACTGGGAGCAGATGAGGGATGGGTTGTGTGGGTAGAAGAAAGAAGAAATAGATCATCACGTCTGGGCACGACTTGTGAGGGGTTTAGCTGTTTTCACTACCTTGATTTTGTAATAATTCCAGAGGTGTGAAGATGGTCCCAAAACTTGTCAAATGTTCACTTTAAAAATATGTCATTAGCTGGATATGGTGGAGCACACCTATTTAATCCCAGCACTTGGGAGGCAGGGACAGGTGGGTCACTGTGAGTTTGAGTCCAGCCTGGTCTACAAAGCGAGTCCAGGATAGTCAAGGCTACACAGAGAAACCCTTTCTCAAAAAACAAACAAACAAAACCTGCCATTAGCCAGGTGGCATATCCCACAAAGGAGGCAAAGACAGGCAGATCTCCGTGAGAGTTCAAGGCCACCCTAGTCTTCAGATTAAGTTCAAGACAGCCAGGGCTTGTCTCAAACCTTGTGTCAAAAAAACAAAAACAAAACCAAAAAAAAAAAAAAAAACCATGTGGTGTGGGCTGGATCGATGACTCAGAATGTAATAGCACTTGCTGCTCTTGCAGAGGACGTGGCTTTGGTTCCCAGCACCCATGGGAAACTTATAATTGTCTGTGAATTTTAGTTCTAGGAAATCCAACACTTTCTGCCTTCCATGGCCACCAAGCCAAGTACACACACACACAGTACACTAAAAATGAATAAAAATATGTTTTAAATATTTGCAATGGAGGGCTGATGGTGTAGGTCTGTAGTGGATCACTCCAGCCAGACACCACCCAGTAACTTGTTCGTCAGTTCTCCTGGTCACCCCTTCCCTTGCTCAGCCCCAAATAAACTAATTACAAATTCATTATAAAAATCATTCAAAACTCCCCAACAGTAGTGGTGCATGCCTTTAATCCCAGCATACAGGAGGCAGTGGCAGATGAATCATTGCGTTCAAGGCCAGCCTGGTCTACAAAGCGAGTTCCAGGGCAGCCAGGGCTACATAGAGAAACAACAAAACAAAACAAAACAAAGGAAATCTTAAATAAATAAATAAATAAAGCTGTTACAGTTCGGGTGTACATGTAGAAAAGGAGGCTGGCAGGACCTCTCGCGTGGTGATGTGCTGCCCACACACCCCGAGGTCCTGTGTTTGATTCCCCAACAGCTATGTAAAAAGCCAGGCAGTCCCCACGGCACCTCGTTCCTGGGATCCCAGGGCTGGGAAGGTGGCGAAAGGAGCATCCTGATGCTTGCTGGCCAGCCAGCATGGCCAAATTCTCAGGCTCCAGATTCAATGAGAGACACCATCTCCAAAACCAAGGAGAACAACCCCTGAGGAGCAAAGCCAGAGGCTCACCTCTGGCCTCCATGTGCATACGTATGCACAGGTAGACACAGGTACTTATGTACATAAAATATGGCAAAGGAGGGCCTGGAGAGATGGCTCAGTGGTTAAGAGCACTGTCTGTTCTTCCAGGGGTCCTGAGTTCAATTCCCAGCAACTACATGGTGGCTCACAGCCATCTGTAATGAGATCTAGTATCCTCTTCTGATGTACAGGTATATATGGAGGCAGAACATTGTGTATGTAATAAATAGATAAATAAAAATTTTTTTAAATATGGCAAAGGAGATTGATTATTAATGGCTAAAATTCATATGCGATTTGAGACTATTAAGGAGATAAAAAGTGATTATTAATGGCTAAAATTCATATGCCATTTGAGAGTATTAAGGGGATAAAAGGTGTGGGAATTCGACCAGACTCAAAAGACATTAATTTGGGGTAAGCAACCAAATGATTTTCAGACTTGACTGAACACTTCCTGTTTCCATTTTATGTACAGAGGAGCCATGATCTTGGTTGTGTCATTCACTAGCTGTGGAGTTAGGAATATTTTTTTTCTTTTGTTCAAGAGCTCTGAACTTCCCATTCTGGGCCAATAAAATGGAAATCATCATGCTTATTGGTAGTATGGGTTCTTATAAATATCATTTGAATGTAAGGCTTTTGAAATTTTGTTAACCCCACTCCAGACACTATAGGAACACAATTTTCTGTGGAAAAAAATTCAAAATGCTAGCACATACACCTTATTTTTCATTGATCACACAATCACAGTATATTGGGTATTAATATTTAGGGGCGGGGCTAATGATTTGAAGAGCTGAGATTGACAGAACCACTTACTCGAGGGAAAGGCTCCCCTCCCTGTTCCCTGTGGGAAAGTGATGGAGTGAGTTGCAGAGTTTTCTTCCTGCTTTCGGGGCTCTTCTGTCTCGTTTGTAAGAGAATGTGGTCTCATGGCTACACGAAGCTGCTCTGGGAGCCAGGCGACTCCAAAACGGATGGAGGAGGCTAGCCACAGTCACCAACTCTCAGACCATGACCTCCATATCCTCAGCTAAACCCTCAGCAGCACAGCTCGCTCGTCCACTGCAGTCAGACCCTGTGTCCCTGAAAGTGAAGCCTCTTTGTGGGGGTGGGAGGAGGGGTTGAGACAAAGTTTCTCTGTGTATCCTTGGCTGTCCTGAAACTCCCTCTGTAGACCAGGCTGGCCTCGAACTCGGAGATCTGCCTGCCTCTGCCACCCAAGTGCTGAGATTTAAAGGAGTGTGCCACCACGGCCCACCTGAGAGTAAGGCATCTTTAAAGGGACCAAAGCAGATTGTAAATGAAAAGGAAGGAAGGAGAGAGGGAGGGAGGGAAGGAGGAAGAAGGAAGGAAGGAAAAGCTCACGTGAAAAGCTATTACCTCAAATGAGACAAGAGGTAGTTTATTCCGGAGCCAAACATAGGGGACCGTGGCCTGGAAACAGAGATTTAAGCTGTTGTAAAGTCTATGTTCCAATATGGTTACCATTGAATTAAGTTTTATAGTAACAGAACAAAGAAAATAATAAATCAAGACACTTTTCAAATGCATCAGCTGAAACATCAGGAAGGCAGGTCACGGAAAAAGCAGGGACTTCTCAGCAATTGGCCACAGATGCTATCTGATGGCATTCTTAGCTTTTCGGTTAGAGACAGCTGGGGTACATTCCAAAGGATTTACGTAATTGTCACAAGATGTTAGGTCACACACGAAGTCAATACTCACGTTAAGGAGGCTAAAGATGACCCAGGGTAATTTGGCTCTGGACTTGCAATGTTCCATTCTCTCCTAGTCAATCAATTTTGCAGAAGGCTCGATGGAAGGTGTGGGTCTCTCCAGGAAGTTTAGTTCACGGGAGGGGAGAAAGGAAAGAGAAGGGAAGGGAAGGAAATAGAGGGGAAAAAGGAAGAGGGGAAGGAAGAAAAGAAAGGAAAAGGAAGTCTTCCAGCAGAAGCTAAGAACACAGACACTGCTGTCTGACGGCAGCATCCAAATCTCAGAATCCTAAAGTTGGCCACTCTCCCACATACCTCATGCCGTGTAGCCTCGGCTTCCGTTATGCTGAACAGAACTGTAAATTCTGAAGTCTGTTGACACAGAAAAATGTGTCTCAGATATTCCTTACACACATGAAAGAGCTCTGAAGTCTCACCACATGTGGATGAACAGTACGTAGTCTCAGTGTCTCTGAGGATCTAATTTGCCTAAGGATTTAATGCCACCTAAAGGCAATGGTGGCAAACTGCACAAAAAGAAGAAAGAAGGAAAGAAAGAACTTTTCAGTTTGGATATGAAAACGAAAATATGTGTCTGGCTTAGTGTATTTCTGAATTAATTCCATACATCTATTGTGCTAGCTTTTTGTTAGCTTGACTCAAGCTAGAGTCATCTGGGAGAGATGGAGCCTTAATTCATATCCTATCATAAATGAAAAAAATGTCTCCACCAGATTGGCCTGTAAGCATGACTGTAACTCATTTTTTTTTTTTTTTTTTTTTTATTGATTGATATGGAAGGACCAAGCACACTGTGGACAGTGTCACCCCTGGGAAGGTGGTCCTGGTTGGTCCAAGAAAAACAAATTGAGCAAGTTATGAGAAGCAAGCCAGTAAGCAGCACTCCTCCACGCCTCTTAATCAGCTCCTGCCTCCAGGTTCCTGCCCTGGATTCCTGCCTAGACTTCCCTTGGTGACAGACTGTGTAGCACATGTAAGCCAAATAAACCCTTTCTCAGCCAAGTTTGATCTTAGCAATAGAACCAATTGACATATCAATATTATTAAAAAGTTAATTTCATTGACAACAAACCTGGCATAAGCAGTACTAAAATAAAAGTCTTCAAAAGGGATGTGTGTGTGTGTGTGTGTGTGTGTGTGTGTGTGTGTGTGTGCTTGTGTACCCATGTGAGAGCATTGTTGGCATGCGGCTAGCCTGGTTTACAAAGTGAGTCCAGGACAGCCAAGTCTACACAGAGAAACCCTGTCTCAAAAAAAAACAAAAACAAAAATAAATAAATAAATAAAAGAATGGCATTGATATGCTGAAAGATCTTTGGAAGCTGCTTTGATACAAGCTTCTTCTGACTTCATCTAGCATCTCCACCCCCCTTCCCCACAAGCCAGTCTGGAGAGTGACTTTCTGAAAATTCCCATATCTACTTGATGAGCTGCTCCCTAGCCCGAGTGCAATTGCCTTCAGTTTTTTTGTTTGTTTGTTTGGTTGGTTGGTTTTTTTTTCTGGATGCAAGATTTATTACTGAACATGATTTGGTAGGGTGCAGAAAAGCATCACAGTGAAAGGCCTCCTCAGGAATGCAGGGCTCTCCACTTGTCCGAGGGGCCGCAGTTGGGGGTATATTTGACCCCACAGCCACCAGGAGTGAGCTGCCCCTTCTCAGCAACCCTATCTTCAAATCCATCTGCATTAAACTTGTGCAGCCCCACTTCTTTGAGATGTGGCTCTTCTGGCGGCCAGGGAACTTGAACTTGGCTCTATGCAGAGCCCTCAGTCACATGCTCCTTATTCTGCAGCTCAGTGGGGATGGACGTGATGACCCGACTAACATGAACTCTGGCCGCTGTGCCCTGGGGCTTCCCAAAGGTGCCACGCATACCTGCCTGGAGCCTGTCAGCCCCAGCACAGAACAACATCTTGTTGATTCGGATGACATGGGAAGGGTGGAGCCTCACTCCAATGTGAAAGCCATCCTTGCTTTTTACTATGGATTTGTTGGCACAAATGCGAGCAGCCTCCAGCACTTCAGAAGAGAGTTGCTCTTATTCACCTGACACGATGTAAAGTGGGAATTCATCAGCCTTTGCCTTCTTCTGCCCCACATCAAAGTTGCTGATTTTAGGCCAGCCTGGTCTACAAAGTTAGTTCAGGCCAGCCAAGGTTGTCCCCCCAAAAAAACCTGAAAAAAAAACAAAAGATGTTGATTTTAGCATCAGGGACACCCTGGCAGAAGTGGAGACTTTGGGTATGGTTTGTTGTCACAATACCGATAAGGGCGGGACGGTGGCCCATAACGATGCTAGGATCATCGGTGGCACGCTGGAGGCAAAGAGAGCCTTCCGTATTCTCATGGAAACTTCATTAAGCAGCAAGGATTCAACTCCTATCATAAGTAGAAATTCTGTGGATCGCTGTGAGTTCGAGGCCAGCCTGGTCTACAAAGTGAGTTCAGGACAGCCAGGGCTACACAGAGAAACACAACAACAACAACAACAACAAAACAAAACAGAAAAAAAAAAAAAGAAGAAAAAGAAATTCTGAAACTCAAGCACCATATCCAGAGCCTGGGAAACCACTGTTCCAGGCCACTGTCTGTTTTTTTCTGGCTACATTTAAGCGACCCGAAACACAATATACTATCTTTTTTTTTTTTTTTTTTTTTTTGGTAAAGATTTATTTATTCTTATGTATACAATGCATGTACACCTGCACACCAGAAGAGGGTATCAGATCACATTCTAGATGGTTGTGAGCCACTTTGTGGTTGCTGGGAATTGAACTCAGGACCTTTGGAAGAGCAGGCAGTGCTCTTAACCTCTGAGCCATCTTTCTAAAGTTGTCCCCATCCCTGCTTCCCTCTCCTCATGGTCTAATTTAACCTTCTTTTTGTTTATTTGGGTCTATTTCTTTCTTTGAGTCAGGGTCTCACTGTGCTGCTCTGGTTGGCCTGGAACTCACTATGTAGATTAGGCTGGTCTTGAACTCACAAACATCCGCCAGCCTCTATCTCCTGGGGTGCTGTGATTAAGGGTGTGTGCCACCAGGCATAGCTTCCATCTAACCTTTCTTTAATCTCACACTTTCTGTCTGATTCCTGGGTGCTGTCAAACCACTCCCATGAACATTATAAATGTGTGTGTCTTTTCTCCTACCTAATCTGCTACTGTAACTTCATTTTTGTGAACCTTTCTGTAGAGGGACTATCTTGTGTATTGTGTATTGTATGCCTGTCAATTAAAACGAAACAAAACAAAAACCTACGGCCTATAGGAAAGGGTAGAAGAGAAGGTGGGACAACCAGCAGGCAGCAAGGATTCTGGGATAGAGCCAGGGATGGGAGGTTCTCCCGGGGAAGATGTGAGGCGGACAGACACATGGTACCTGATCAAAGGTAACCAGCCATATGGCAGAATGTAGATTAGTATAAATGGGTTAAGTTATGAGCTAGTCAGAGAAGAGCCTAGCTATATGGCCTAGGAATTTGTAAATATATCCTGAGTCTCATAAGTGATTACTCAGGGAGCTTGGGTCAGGGAGAAAAAAACACATCCTACTAGACCCTTCCAAGGGTAGAGGGGATATTTCACTCACCTCTGCAAGTGTCTTTGTTCAGCATTACAACAAATTATAGTTAAAAGCCATCATGTGGGTACTGAGAACTGAACCTGGGTCCTGTAACAAGTACTATTAACTGCTGAGCCAACTCTCCAGCACCCTAAAAAAAAATCAAATAAGTATAGGTAAAACTCCACAGGGAAGCGTCAATGCTGGACATGGAGGAGGGAGGGGGCTCGTGAGCCCTTACACCTAGCTGAGGGATTATTGGGAATTGATGGCTCCCGAGGGAGGGGAAGTCAGTTTTCTTTAAGCATGTGGCCCTTTCGATCCACCATGCTCCAATGACTGGCCTCATGACCCTGAGTATATATGAGCAGCACAAATTACACTCAACGGATTATTAAGAAAAAAAAAAAAAAACGTAAGGTTGAGAGTGGGTGGGAGGGAGGTGGGTGGATCTGAGAAGAGTTATAGGAAGGAGTGGAGGGTAAATGTGATCAAATAACATTTATGAAACTCCAAAAAAATTAACAAAATATTATATTTTTAAAAGCCCTCAGTGCTAGCCGAACACAGTGGCACTTGCCTATAATCCCAGCGCTCATGGAGGCATAGGCAGGTAGATCTCTGTGAGTTCAAGGCCAGCCTGGTCTACAAAGTGAATCCAGGGCAGCCAGGGCTATTACACAGAGAAAGCGAGTCTCAAAACAAAAACAAAAACAAAACAAAACAAAACTAAAACAAACTGAAACAAAACCAAACCATCAGTGCTAGAGAGCCAAAATATAGATGGGGCTCAAGTGTACATTGACTGATGAGTGGATAAAGTGTGGTACATATGCCCAGACAGTGAGCCGTATCCAGCTGGAAAGAGGAGGGAGACTGGGCTGGGCAAAGTGGCTTAGGGGGCTCTGCAAGCATGAAGCCCTAAGTTTGAATTCCCAAAACCTATGTGAAAAGCTGGGCATGGTGTTGTCCACTTGTAACCCCAGAATTGGGGGTTCGGAGACTAGTAGGTAGTCCTAGGGATTACTGACTAGCAAGTTTAGCCCAGACAGGAACTTCATCTCCAGTGAGAGATCCTGTCTCGAAGAAACAAGGAAGCTAGCCGTGTTAGCACATGCCTTTAATCCCAGCACTCATGACGCAGACCTCTGTGAGTGTGAGATCAGCCTGGGCTACAAAGCAAGTTCAGGACAACCTGGGCTGCAGAGTGAAACCCTGTCTCAAATAGTACAATACCGTGGAATTCAGTAGAGGAAGACTCCCAACATTGACTTCAACACGTGACAGAGGAAGACTCCCAATATTAACCTCTATTTCCAGATCTATAGATGCATGTTCACAAACACACACACACACACACACACACACACTGAGAGAATATCTTGTATCTGTATGGAAGCTTCACTCGTCAATAATAAATCTGATGGCCTACAGCTTAGGCAGGAAATAGGAGGTGGGACATCCCTCAGGCAAAAAGGATTCTGGGATAGAGATGGGCATGGGGTTCAGCCTGCAAGATGTGAGGTGGACAGACACACGGTACCTGGGCAGAGGTAACCAGCCATGTAGCAAAATGTACATTAGTCAAATGGATTATTTTGTGTCGTGAGCTAGTCAGAGAAGGGCCTACCTACGTGGCTGAAGTATTTGTAAATAATATTTTGAGTCTCATTAATCATTATTCCAGGGGCTTGGAATTGGGAAGAAAAACCCCTGCAATACACAAACACACACACACACACACACACACACACACACACACACGGGGGTGGGGGATTTTAAAAGAAGAAAATTCTAATGTGTGCTACAATATAAGTGAAACTGGAAGACATTATACTGTCAAAAAAAAAAAAAAAAAAGAGGGGGCTACAAGAAGACAAATAGTATATGATTCCACATAGAGCAAATGAGTTTTAGAGGAAATAGAATGAATGGTGTCCAAGAAGGGGGAGGAAAAGCATTCAATGGTTGCAGTTTAGGACCATTAAAGGGCTCAGGAAATGGATGGTGGCGGTGATCTCAGAACACTGTGAATGTACTTAGACGTCACAGAACAGCACACCTTAAGACGGCTAACACAACAAATGTTCTGGTGTGTGTGTATGTGTGTGTATGTGTGTGTGTGTGTGTGTGTGTGTGTGTGTAATCATAATGCAAAATGACAAAACCATCCCAACTGGTGGGAAAGAGATGAGTTAGTGGAAAGAAAAGGTGATGCAGAATTTCTGGAAAATAATGTGACAGAAGAGAATTTTAGGCTTTTATCTATTTTTTTTTTTTTTTTGCATGTGTATGTTTGTGGTGTGCATGCTGCTTGTCTGCTTTGCTTGTGTCTGTGTGCATGCGTATGTCAGCTTGGAGTTGCCATTTGATATCTTTCATCATCACTCTCCACTTTGGTGAAACAGAATCTCTCTCAGAACCAGGCGCCTGCTGATCCCAGTCTAGTTAGCCACCTTGCTAACAATGCCTCGGCTTCCTTCCTGAGTGCTGGGCTTGCAAGCAGCCTCCAGCCCACCCAGCAGTGCCCATGGGTGCTGTTGGTCCAAGCTGCAGCCTCCAGCCCACCCGGCAGTGCCCATGGGTGCTGTTGGTCCAAGCTGCAGCCTCCAGCCCACCCGGCAGTGCCCATGGGTGCTGTTGGTCCAAGCTGCAGCCTCCAGCCCACCCGGCAGTGCCCATGGGTGCTGTTGGTCCAAGCTGCAGCCTCCAGCCCACCCGGCAGTGCCCATGGGTGCTGTTGGTCCAAGCTGCAGCCTCCAGCCCACCCGGCAGTGCCCATGGGTGCTGTTAGTCCAAGCTGCAGCCTCCAGCCCACCCGGCAGTGCCCATGGGTGCTGTTGGTCCAAGCTGCAGCCTCCAGCTCACCCGGCAGTGCCCATGGGTGCTGTTGGTCCAAGCTGCAGCCTCCAGCCCACCCGGCAGTGCCCATGGGTGCTGTTGGTCCAAGCTGCAGCCTCCAGCCCACCCGGCAGTGCCCATGGGTGCTGTTGGTCCAAGCTGCAGCCTCCAGCCCACCCGGCAGTGCCCATGGGTGCTGTTGGTCCAAGCTGCAGCCTCCAGCCCACCCGGCAGTGCCCATGGGTGCTGTTGGTCCAAGCTGCAGCCCCCACTCTTGTGCACTAAGTCCCTTATCCTCTCTGCCATCTCCTCTGCCCCAGATGTTTCCATTTGTGGACTGATTAGTCCTTTACCTAAGACTCTACCCAAAATGCATCTAGAGAGTCAAGCACAAGAAACTCACCCAGGGAAATTGCCCACAAATCTATAATGGGGAACTATAAAATTATATCGAGCCATTCGGATTTGCACACTACAATCACAACATGCTTATTTCTGAAGAACAACAGCATGCTTCATTAAGTGATACAGAGGAGCTTTCTGTTTCACACACATTCCATAAGTGTCTTTAACTACTAAGTGGCAAAAATGTGCATGCAGATTTTACACATTTTTTTGAATTATGAGAGTTGAAAGAATTTGAATACATATCACAAGGTTTTCTTATTGAAACAGAGCCATATAGCCACATTATGCTAATGGTAAAAATACTACATTTTGCCTTAACTTACTAAAAAAAAAAAATCTGTTGAAAATATGTTAAAATGTCAAAGTGTGGGCCAGGCTGTTATTGGCAGTGTTAGCAAAGAAATGTATGTAGCTCATTAGTAGCCTGAGGAGCCATTCGGATAATACTGATCCCAGCTAACAAAAAACCAAACATGTTTTGGAAGGGATCGTTAGACTCCAGAGGGCTTCTCTACCCCAGCCAGTTCCCAAATGACCAAGGCAGAGGCCTCTTGGATTTATATAAGCTTTAAAGCACAGTAACTAGGCAGATATTAATCCTTTAAGCTATTTTGTTATTTCCCAGATACACACAGCAAGTTACTTGCCATAATTGTTCCGCCTGGGCTGCTTCTGCTCCGTCAGGCCGGCCCTCATGGCCACATGCTCATGGTCCATAACTTTGATGCCTTCTCCTGCAGGCCCTGCATTCATGATACCACCCCACCCTGGACATATAAATACATAATGAAATAAATCAGAAGGGGGGCCGCTGGAGAGATGGCTCAGCAGTTAAAAGCACCGACTGCTCTTCCAGAGGTCCTGAATTCAATTCCCAGCACCCACATGGCAGCTTATAACTGTCTGTAGCTCCAGAATCTGACACTCTCACACAGACATACATGCACGCAAAACACCAATGGGCATAAAATAAAAATAAATAAGTTAAAAAAAAAAAAAAAAGAGGGCAAGGATTGTGGTTCAATTGATAGAATACTTATCTAGCATACATGGAGCCCTGGGTTGGTACCCAGCACCGTATAAACCAGCGGTGTGGTATAGAGCCCACTCTCCGAAGGTGGAGACAGGAGCATCAGAAGTTCCAACACATCCTTCGCTATGCAGTGACTTTGATATCAGCCTGGGATGCAAAAGGAAGGAAGGAAGGAAGGAAGGAAGATAAGGAAGGAAGGAAGGAAGAAAAGAAGAAAGGAAGGAAGAAAAAAGGAAGGAAGGAAGGAAAGAGGAAGGAAGGAAGGAAGGAAGAAAAAAGGAAGATAAGGAAGGAAGGAAGGAAGGAAGGAAGAAAAAAGGAAGGAAGGAAGCAAAAAAGAAAGAAAAAGCCGGGCGTGGTGGCGCACGCCTTTAATCCCAGCACTTGGGAGGCAGAGGCAGGCGGATCTCTGTGAATTCGAGGTCAGCCTGGTCTACAAAGAGAGTCCAGGACAGCCAAGGATACACAGAGAAACCCTGTCTCAAAAAACCAAAAACAACAACAAAAAAGAAAAAAGAAAAGAAAAAAAAAGAAAGAAGGAAGGGGAAGGTTTTTTCAGGATTTTGGTGGTGGTGGTGGTGGTGGCTGTGGTGGTGGTGGTGGGTTTTGGTAAAAGCCTTCTATTTAAAATGTATTTGGGCATTGAGGTTTATTAAAAACCCCATGCTCTCACACTACTCTATCTTTGTGAGTTTTCTACATTGTGAGTAGAATTGTAATGTGCCCTTAACAAAGGAAGTAAATAACAGGTTTTCTCCGCCTACGAGATAAGCCAGTTCAAGCCGAATTAAAAGTATAAAGGCGTGTTTATTGGGGGCAGGTCTTGGGCTGGTTCACTGAAGAAAGAGGTCCAGAGAAATTACCATGTAGACAGAGGGTGGGGGGAGGGGGCTGGGGCCAGGAGGGGGTGGGTGGGAGGGGGGAGGGGGAAGAGAGCATGTGTGTGCAAAAGAGAGAAATGCAGAGAGAAAGAGACCAAAATGTCTGCATTGGATAAGGAGGAGCCTCTGGTGGAGGGGAAGCCCAGCCTCTGGCCTGGTGTGGTCAGGGTAGAGGGCAGGGTATGTCAGCCATGCCTTGTAACACGTAGGGACTGAGGGATGCTGGGAGAATCTGGAGGCCAGGTCAGCTTTGATATCTTAAATAGGCACCTCAGCTGCTTTTTCCTGGGTACAGAAACCCAACAATAAAATTTAAATGATCTCTCCAGCTACCCCCAGGTTGTATTTACCCTTAATAACATGACATGACTTATAGACGAATAAACTGTTTTTCCTGTTGCCACTGGCAGCGGGAGGCAGAGCGGGAGACCAAGGAGTTCTATTCTGGCAGTAGTAGATGGATTGCAGAAAAGCATTCCAAGAGTAGTCAGTATGAAACCAAGTTAGGACTATTAAATGTGCTGATGGGTATGGCTTTCTTAAGAAAGGGAGCTAATTATTTTGTTTGCTTGTTGTTTTTTCCAGATAGAATTTCTCTGTGTAGCCCTCGCTGGCCTAAAACTCACTTTGTAGAACAGGCTGGCCTCTAATTCAGAGATCCAACATCTGCCTCTGTCTCTTAAGTACTGGGATTAAAGGCATATGCCACACCACTTGGTAGGAACTAAATATCTTAACAATTACTGCAATATGATTTTTGTGGCTTTTAAAGTTACATTGCTAAAAGGATATAATTTATAGCCAGTTCCAAAGATTACTCAAGGTTTTAAAATTACTTAAAAGCTGGGTGTGGTGGTGTGTGCCTTTAATTCCAGAACTCCAGAGGCAGAGGCAGGTGGATCTCTGCAAGTTCAAGGCCAGCCTGATCTACAAAGTGAGTTCCAGGACAGCCAGGGCTACACCAAGAAACCCTGTCTTGCAACAAAAACAACAACAACAAAAACAAAAACCAAAACCAAAAACAACAACAAAAAACACAAAAACTTATGTATAAATTAGACTTGGGTGTGGCACACAGCTATAATTCCAGCACAAGGAAGGCTAAGCAAGAGGAGGGTCATTGTAAGTTCCAGACCAGCCTAGGTTATGTAGCAAGGCCTGTTTATGAAAACAAAACAAAGGAGCTGGAGAGATGGCTCAGCTGTTAAGAGCACTTATTGCTCTTGGAGAAGACTCTGGTTCAATTCCCAAAACCACCTAGTGGCTTACAACCATCTTTAACTCCAGTTCTTGGGCAACTTCATGCCCTCACCTGGCTTCCATGAATGCACATGGTGCACAGACACACATACCAACAAGACACGCATCCACATAAAATGAACATAAATAAACAGGTAAAAACAAAATTGAAAAAAGGGGCCAGATGTGGTGGCACAGGCCTTTAATCCCAGCACTCAGGAGGCAGAGGTAGGAGGATTACTGTGAGTTTGAGGCCAGCCTGGTCTACAAAGTAAGTCCAGGACAGCCAGGGCTACACAGAGAACCATCTCGGCCACCCCCCCCCCCCCCCCCAAAAAAAAAGAGTGAAAAAACAAAACAAAACAAAACAAACAAAAACTAAGGACAAAACATATAAACTAGTTTACCTACTTTTCTTTTTTTTTTTTTTAACAAGCATTTTGTTTTGCAAATGAAATTGAATGATAGTCTGTGAGGTTCACTGCCCAGGTTTACACTGGGGGGAGAGGTATCCCAGTGAGGTTAAATTTAAAGGCCAAATCTATTCTAGCTTTATGCTGTTTTAATATTGTCATTTGAGATACCTCTTAGGAAAGAAAAAATGGTATTGTGTCTGTGCAGGCAAACTTGTTTGATTTTTCCAATAAAGAGGGAGTCAGATGCTGGGGTGAAAGCACCTCGCTGACCTTCCTCCTCACCCAATGTCCCAAAGGAAAAGGAAAAGGAAGCCTCCTTCCCCATATTGTCTCCAAAAAAATCTCTCAAACTAAATGTCCCTCCCTTCTACTTCCTGTGCATCTCTCTGTTCTCCTCCAGACTTCCTCCTGCTCTCTACGGTTTTTTTCCTATGTTCACTCCTTGTCAGCTGGTTGCTTATTCCACCTCTTAACCCAGCATTAACTTTATTAAATCCTACTTACAATACTTAAGCAGAAAGCTCTTGGATTAGAGGTGTGCACTAGGGATGAGACACACCACAACAAGAAACAGGCTTTTTTTCTAGGAAACAACACATTCTGGAGGCTCACAGTGTGATCAAATATCCTGCAACAGAAACTGCTTACTTTTTTTAGTTTTTCTTCCCCCCCCCCCCCGCTTGTGTCAAAGTTCTTGACTCTCAGCTGGCAAGAAACACAAACCATTCCCTAGAGTGAATGGCTTATTTCCTTGTCCCCCCCCCCACCCCCTTTCTACCCTGCCTCACCCTGGCTTGAGACTAACACCAGGAGACCTGAACAATCGTGTGCCCCTACCTCCCCCACCCCCCACCCCCTGTGCACTCCTCAGTGTGATGGTAGCCTGAGGAGGTCAGATCACAGAGTGACTGGGAAGGTCCGCATTCTCATTCCCTCCCTCTGCCTGGGGATAGTTGGAGAGGACATTTTTGGCGCCTGCAGAATCCTCACATGAGATTGATAAGGCAGAGTGAGTGGGAAAAAAAGGTGATATTTTGCTCAGCCTTTTCTCCTCCATCAAGGTGACTGATGGCATAAACAATCACTGTAGTCACAAGGATGGAGTCTATAACTGAACTCAGTGACAGGACTTCCCAAAGCAAGCTATCTGCCTACAGCCATTGCTGAGGGCCCAACGTGCCAACTGCAAAAAGCCATGCTAAGCCACCGGCACAGGCTGTTTCTGGGATGAGAGGCCAAGCACTCACACTAATGGAAAGTAGACAGGCAATGCTGAGGTCCTTCCATTACAGAACACAGTGGTTGCACGGTCCAGCTGTGTAGTTCCAGCTGTGCGCTCCAGCTGCCTAGTTCTAGCTGTGCACTGCCTCCATGTCTGCAGTGCACCTCCCAGCTCCATCTGTAGGCTCAGGAAAGGCCTTACTCCATAGCCTGGCATTCCATACAAAATATTACTTTTGGAAACAAGTTTATATGAGAAAAAAAAAAAGGAGCAGTTTCTTATAGTAATGGGACTCACTAGTATCACTACATAAATCATCATCCAAAAACAACTGGCCTAACAGAATGGAGGAATAGCTTCCTGAAAACTAAGTATGGCACTGACATCTGCGCTGGAGGCTGTAGCTCTCTAAAATGGCCCTCAGTGTGTAGATCGATATCTCTCTCTCTTTCTTTCTCTCTCTCTCTCTCTCTCTCTCTCTCTCTCTCTCTCTCTCTCTCTCTCTCTCTCTCTCTCTCTCTCTCTCTCTCCCATGAATGTAGAAAGCGGGACAGCCCTATGGACAAAAAATGAGGATGGCCATTTCTAATGCTCATAATCAATAGCCACGTCTCAGAGGTTTTATGTCCCATTCTTGAACTATACTCAGGACTTTGTTCTCTTGGGGCTGGAGAGCTGGCCCAGCAGTTAAGAATGGATACTGTTGGGCAGGACAGATGGCTCAGTGGTTAAGAGCACTGGCTGCTCTTCTAGAGGATTGGGCGCTCAATTACCAGCATCGACATGACAGCTCACACCTGTCTGTTAACTCCAGTTCCAGAGTAGCTGACACCCTCACACAGACATCCATGCAGGCAAAACACCAATCAGTGCTCATAAAATAAAAATAAACACGTTAATTTTTAAAAAAGTAGATACTGTATCGGGCATGGTGGCCCATGCCTTTAATCCCAGAGCTACATAGTGAAATCTTGTCAGGGGGGAAGAAAGGACTGTATTGGCCCAGGAGGTGATGGTACACGCCTTTACTCCCAGCTCTTAGGAGGCAGAGGCAGGCAAATCTCTGTGAGTTGAAGACCAACGTGGCCTACAAAAATGAGTCCAGGACAGCTAGTACTATAAGAGAAACCATGTCTCAAAAAACAAAAAACAATACAACAACAAAAAAAGTAGATACTGCTTTTACAAAGGACCAGAGTTCAGTTCTCAGAACCCATGTAGGTCAGCTGACAACTGTAACTCCAGCTCCAAGGGGATCTGACACCCTGTTCTGGCTTGCATGGGTGCTGCAACCATGTGCCCAAATCCACACGCACCCGCTCACACACACACACACACACACACACACACACACACACATGCACACGCACAGGCACACACACACAGGCACATATACACAGTTTTAAATACAATTAAAAATAAAATCTAAAGACTTTGTTCCCACAGAAGAATGTTGCGCCCAGCAGATCTACTACTAGTCACATCAGGCTGGAAACAGAAAGTGACTACAGAGAGAGGACCAGTAGTTGAAGGCCGATCTTGATTACTCATAGAGTTTGAAGACATTCTTGTTAAAGTAACTTTTATTCTCCTGGTATGATTGTCAGCTCGGAAGCTTATAGCCTCTGTCTGCTAATCTAGGCCTGGTCCTGGAAGCTGCTAGCCTCAGTAAATCTAGACCTAGAATGTTTTCAGCCTCTGGGACTTACTGTAGAATATGTTCACCCTTTCTAGCTCTTTCTGAAATCTGGCTGGCTGATTCATCCCAGCTGTTCTGGTTCAAAATCCTCTCCAAGCTGATTCAACATGGCTTCTCTCAGTCTGTCATTGAATTTCTCTGCTTGGCCTCACTAACTTTAACAATCTGTTCTAATCTTCTGGCTCCTTCTTATTCTGTGCCTCTGTCTGCCTTCACCTGTGTCTAACTTGTTCTCTCTTCGGCCTCTCTCTGGAAAACTTTCCTGGTAAAAACTGCCTTTCAACTCACTATTTCAATTGAACCGACTGAACAGAACTGACTAGAACTTAGAGATTTGCATGCCTCTGTCTCCAGAGTTCTGGGATTAAAGGCATGTACCACTATGCCTGGATCCAAGCTTTTCTCCACTTGGAAGTTGCTCTATACTAGGCTGATCTTGAACTCAGAGATCTGCTTGCTTCTGTGTCCTGGGATTAAAGGCATGTCTGTATTTCAACCAGATCACACAGACCTAGAAGGTCTTTGGATATGATCCCTTGTCAAAGGAGCCATGTTCTGAATTAAAATTCCTCTACACATCCTGGGCTGCATGAAGCTCAAAAACCAAAAATAAATTACAGGTAGTTTAGGTGGAGCTGTTTGTTTATATTTAGCTGCTCAGTCCCAAGTATTTGATGCTTTTCAGATATCTTTACTCTTTAAAAGTCAAAATTGAGCCGGGCAGTGGTGGCACACATCTTTACTCCCAGCTCTTGGGAGGCAGAAGCAGGCAGATCTCTTTGAGTTCGAGGCCAGCCTGGCCACAGACTGAGTTCCAGGACAGACAAAGCTACACACAGAAGCCCTATCTCGGCGGGGGGGGGGGGGGGGGGGGAGAGTCAAAATTGAAAGCGCTGAAGAGATGGCTCGGTGTTAATAGCACGCTGACTGACCTTCCAGAGGACCTGGGATTCCCAACACCTAAATGGCAGTTCACAACCATTTCAGGGAATCTGATGCCCTCTTTTGGCCTCTGCAGGCACTGCATGCAAATGGTGCTCAGGCAAAACATCCAAACACAAACAAACAAATAAACAGGTAAGTGAGTAAGTAAGTAAATAAATAAATAAATAAATCATTTTGAGCCAGGTGTGGTGGTGGATGCCTTTAATCTCAGCATTTGGGAGGAGAAGCAGGCCCCTCTTAACTCTCTGAGTTCGAGGCCAGCCTGGTCTACTAGTTCCAGGACAGCTAGTCGCAACACAGAGAAACCCCGTCCCAAAGCAACAACCACCACAACAGGAAGTCAAAGTTAAGCTCCAAGAAGAGTAAGTGAAACTTGAGCTTCTCAAGACTCAAGTTCAGAGAACCCAAAAAGTTTTGAATCTGCACATAGCCCAAAGCTGATGTTTTCACATCTGGCTCTAGAAACTGTGCCACCGAAGAAGACGGCAATGTTTTCCCCCTGATGGTTAATTCTACTCTTGTTGGAGGTTTTTATTTAGTCACAAACCATATTTAATAACTTGTGACTGACCAGATGGCTTTGAGATTACACCACATTGGAATGCAAGACTGTGGCCAATGTATTTGGCCTCTTCACTCGAAACATTTTTCACTGATCAAATGAGATAACCAGTCATCAAATAACACAGACACGTTTACCCTCGTTTATCCAATTAGAGTGTTCAGCCAAAGGTCCTTGAAGAACTCTGGCACAGCATTTACCAAAAGGAAAAAGAGACCAGCCGAACGACAGTAATTAAACACAAGTCAGTGAGACCTGAGTCCTGGGTCTAGTCCCCAGCCATGCTATCTTGAGTCTCTCCCTATAACATGAGATAATAATATGAAATTGTGAGGACTAGTGAGAACATACATGTAAAGAGCTGCCACACGTGTCAAGGAGCCACTTGACAACATAGTGTGTGACCACTGAGCCATTACTACTGCAATATAGTCTTTAAATCCCCTTTGCTGTGGTAAAAAGCCTGGGTTCGGTTGGGTTTGGTTTTTGGCATGTATCCCAGAATGCCTTTAAACTTACAATGTCCTGAAGCTGGCTTTGAACTTCTGATCCTCCTGCCGTCGCTCCCCTTGTGTGACGGGTGTGCCTGGCCCCGAAAATCTTTTTTTACACAAGATGAAACATGGAGATGGATGCTCTGGAGTGAGGATAAAACTCATAAAAGCGTCACTGGGGCCGTGATCAGCCTTGCTCGCCTGTGTGATGTGTGTACTATGTCAGAGGCACGAACAAGCACGTGTATGTCTTTAAGAACACCAGAATTGGGCCTGCGGAGATGGCTCAGAAGCTAAGAACACTTGTTGCTCTTCCAGAGGTCCTGAGTTCAATTCCCAGCAATCACCTGGTGGCTCACAACCATCTAGAATGAGATCTGGTGTTCTCTTCTGGCCTGTGGGCACACATGTGGGCAGAAAACTATACAAATAACATAAACAAAATTTAAAAAACAAACAAACAAAAAACAACAACAACAACCCAGAATTTATCAGCAATGAGTTCAGAAGCTGCAATTAATCAGGTGATTCTGATTTCCCTTGATAATGTGTGTAGTCACAGGCAAACATACTTTCTTTTGTCCCAATCCTAATTACTACTATTAACTCTCAGATCCCACGTTATACTTCACACAGAATGTCTACAAACGCTTAAAAGAGTCTACAGAGAGAACCACCTAGGTGGCTGTGTGGGTAAAGGAAGCCTGCTGCTAAGCCTGATGACCAGAGTTCACTTCCCAGATCCCCATGGTGGGAGGAGACAATGGAGTCCCCCATTTGTTCTCTGAGCCGGAGCACTCTGCAATGTAGTCAGGTCCTACACGAGACAATTTTTCTATCTTGGACATTCCAAAGGAAGGTAAAATATTACGTCCTACAGGAAACTCATGAAGACGCAGGAAATAAAAAAAGGAACAAAACAAAACAAAAACCTCAAAGGCCCCAGAAAAATCCTGAATCTGACCAGAAGAACTAAAGCCTTTCTTGCCCAAAGTTACTTAGGCAGTTAAAACTGTTGCAAGGCCCTCTCTGACCAGCGTGGCTGCCTGGAAAAGGCAATTCAGCCAAGTGGCCTACACAAGGCTCCGATCAGCCTAATTGCCTGGAAGGGAGAAACCAGCTGAGTTTCCTGCATCAGGTATAGGCTTGTCACGCTGCTGGCTTTGTTCTCTGACCTGTTGACTTATCTACAAGTCAAACCCTAAGCTCCAGGGTTCCTCTTTCACTAGCTGTCTCCCATGCGGGAGTCCACTTTGGCTGATGCAGCTGCATTTGAGTCAGTCCCGCATCTGTAAGTAACCTCTCACCCGTATTCTTGTAAGTAACCCAGGAAAACATCTGGCTCACCGAGTTGGACTGCACAGATTCCTAACTTTGGTATGCGGTTGTTTGGTTCTCTATCTGGGACGAGTAGATGTTTGTTCATGTCTTCCAAGGAATGGTGTCACACAACACACACACACACAAATGAATGTGTTTTGTTGTTGTCGTTGTTGCTGTTGTTCAAAGAGGCCTTACTGGAGGCAGAGGCAGAGCTGGCATATGGATACAAAGAGAGTCACTGAAGATGACTCAGTAAGATAGTGAACGAAAACCCAGCTGGATTGCTGCTGGAGACCAGCAAGCTTCTGGTTCAAAGTGACTTGTATTTGTGGTGGGCGTCTCTGCAAACGCTATGGCTGGCAGAGTAACAGTCCGTGTGAGGCAAAAAGGAAATCCAGCTCAACATGACATAGCTAGCTAGTGTTGGTTACAACTTCCAGAATCTGACACCAGGCAGGCAGGTTCTTTTCAGACATATTTTCAAAGTGCAGCACGATTTTGGGGGAAAGTTGCCTGGTAACATTATCTCAATCCCATGTACACAATAGAGCTTACACATGAGTACATCAATAGTCTTTTGCAAAGTGCCTGTGACCTCTCCCACAGAGATGGCTTCTACAGCGTAAAGGCCTAGGATCTGGTGCGATCTCTGACTGAAACAGCGTAGAGGTCACCAGGCCATAAAGTGCATGTGACATCTCCCGTAAGGATGGATTCCATTGACTGAGAAACAAAGCTGAAGATCTAGGGAAAGAAAGAGAGTCTGGAATAAACCTAATAGTCTCGGGGGGGGGGGGCGGGGCGGGGAGGGGGCGCTTGGTTGTGGCTTGGCCCTACAGATAGCACAGATCACCAGGCTATTAATAACCTGCACTCCCAGCCTTCTGGGTAGAAAGCAGGTATACACATCCTTCTGTTGAAGAGACAAGTCTGAGTGCTTAACATTCCTGGTTTCCCTCATCCCTCTACCATTTGTAAAATGGAGTGAGTCATCCAGCACAAGGCACAACCTGAAGCTGCTGTTTGATTCAGTAAGAAGTGCCTTACAGCAGGGTGGACCCCAGCATCTAGGTCGGGCTTCTTGATATATTTTATTTCACTCATTTTTAGTAGCGCATTTAAAAATATTAAAAAAAGCAGACAGTAAAATATAAACACTGAAAAGAGCCCCTCCCAGCTCCAAATAACAGTGATGTATTTCCATTCCACATAAAGCAAACCTGAGTACCCTACAATACATCCTCCCAAAGTACAGTACACATCATCCTGCACACTTATCTTTCACTATGAATATAATATGCCTTATATATGAGAAGCAAATGGCCACAGTATTCCATCCTTTATATAACCCATCTCACTCTATACTTTATTTAACCTGTCCCTTATTAATAGAAAACTGGGCTGGGCAGTGGGGCCTGTAACCCTGGCACTGTGGAAGCAGAGGCAAGTGGATCTCTGGGTTCAAGGCTAGTCTGGTCTACAGAGAGAAACTCTCCAAAAATAAAATAAAATAAAAATAAAAATAAAAGAGAAGAAAAAACAAAACTCGGAGTATGAGAGTTTGAGTGAGAACGGCTCCATAAGCTCAAATATTTGAATATTTGGTTCCCAGAGGGTGAACTGTTTAGGATTAGGAGGTGTGGCCTTGTTGGAGGAGAGAGATCACTGGGGGCTTTGAGGTTTCAAAGTCTACACCAGGTGCACTCTCTCTCTGTCTGTCTCTGTCTCTGTCTCTGTGTCTCTGTCTCTGTCCCTGTCCCTCTCTCTGCTCCCTGTGAATAAGATGTAAGCTCCCATCTACTGCTCCAGTGTGTGGATGCCTGCTGCCATGCTCTCCGCCGTGATGATAATTGACTAACCCTCAGAAGCCATGAGCAAGCCCTCAATAAAACGCTTTTTAAAATTTATTTGTTTATTTTATTATATACACAATGTTCTGCCTGCATGTGTGACTGTTCACAAGCTCTCATTATAGATGGTTGTGAGCCACCATGTGGTTGCTGGGAATTGAACTCAGGACCTCTGGAAGAGCAGACAGTGCTCTTAACCACTGAGCCATCTCTCCAGCCCCTAAAATGTCTTTTCTTTTTTTTTTTTTTTTTTTAAGTAAGTTACATTTGTCATGGTGTCTCTTCACATCAATAGAAAAGTAACTAAGACATGAGGCTAGCGAGATTACTGGATAAAGACATTTGCCACCAACTCTTGTGTCCAAGTTTGCTTCTCTACTGGTGTGATGAAACACTGACCAACACCAACTTGAGGCCAGAAAGTATTTGTGTAGCTTGCGGGTTACAGTTCACCCCTAGGGAAGCCCAGGGAAAGAAGCCCAGGCAGAGACTGAAGTGGAGACCACAGAGGAATGTCACTTAGTAACTTGCTCCCGATGGTTGGTTGGTTGTTTGGTTGGTTGGTTTTTCAAGACAGGATTGCTCTATTTAATAGATCTATGTGCTTCTGCCTCCTGAACATTGGGATTAAAAGCTTAACTAAGTCAAGCATGGCAGTGTACACCTGTGAGAGGCAGGCAGAGCTCTGTGAGTTCAAGGCTAGCCTGGTCTACAAAGCAAGTCCACAACAGCCAGGGCTACACAGGGCAACCCTGTCTCGAAAAACTAAACAATAAAAGCTTAAATAAAGGCGTGCACTGCCACACCTGCCTATCTGTCTTTCTTAGACAGACGTGTCACACCTGCTGGGCCCTCCTACATCAATTAACAATTAAGGAGATGCCCACAGACACGCCCGTGGACCAATCTGATGGAAGCGAGTCCTCAGTTGACAGTCCCTCTCCCAAGATGCAGCAAGTTGACAACAATCAAGTTATTCATCACCCCGGAAAGCCTGAGCTTGCTCTTCAGCGCACACACAGTGAAAAGGGAGAGCCCATGCCTGTGGGTCGTCTTCTGCCCTCCACACGAGCACCATGGCTCATTGTACGTACATAAACAAGCAAAAATAAATGTAAGAAAAACTTAAAAATTTAATGTCTTGCCATTACAAATAATATTATAACTAAATAACCTCATGTACACATCACTGTGTGTGTGTGTGTGTGTGTGTGTGTGTGTGTGCATTATACCTATCTATAGGATGAAGTCTAAGAAAATCTGCAGTGCTATGTTTATCTGTTTGATGGTGATTCATAAATTTCTCTCATTAGAAACTAAACCATTTTATTCTCTGATAAACAATATATTTGAACTTTTTTTTTTTTTTTTTTTTTTGGTTTTGTGAGACATGAGACAGGGTTTCTCTGTGTAGCCTTGGCTGTCCTGGACTCATTTTGCAGATGAGGCTGACCTCAAACTTACAGCGATCCGCCTGCCTCTGCCTCTCGAGTGCTGGGATTAAAGGCGTGCACCACCACACCCGGCTACCTGAACATTTTTTTTTAAAGTTTTTTGAGAACTAATAACAGACTCAGCAAGTCCAAGCGTCCCTAACTGCACCTAGGCATCCTTGGAACTCCGCATCACTTTTTCTAGTGATACATGCCACGCAGAAGGAGACCTCAGAGAGGTTTTGTTTCGTCTCCATGACAACACTTACCTACTTTGAAGCTTCAAATTATTGTTCCTAGGTTACAAGAGTAAAATCTTGGGATTAAAACATCCTTCCCACTCCATGTTTTAAATAGGAAAAAGATCAGGAAGCGCTGTGAGGGAACACAGTGGTACCCCACTCTGCTGCAGGCTCTTTGGGGTCGCTCAGTTTAGCATTTGTGTGTGTTTGAGGTTTGTTCACTGGTATCTGAAGCTGCCTTCACTTATTCCCTTTGTCAAAGAGACTCTAATTTGTTTTCCTTCTCGCAAAGTACACAGAAGGTGTAGGAAGGACGTGAGGTATTGCGAGTTTGCCTTCAGTCACTAGCTTGTTCCTTAAGTACAGAACTTGGCATGACACTTTGTATCTTTTTTTGGGGGGAGGGTGGGGTTTCGAGACAGGGTCTCTCTGTGTAACCTCGGCTGTCCCGAACTCACTTTGTAGACCAGACTGGCGTGGAACTCACAGCGATCTGCCTGCCTCTGCCTCCCAATTGCTGGGATTAAAGGTGTGCGCCACCAAGCTCAGTTTGACACTTTGTATCTTAAGTGTGTGGGGTTTTTTTGTTTTTTGTTTTTTGTTTTTTTTAGTTTATTTTATGGCTGTTTTGTAGCAAACTACTTTCCAAAGGGAGGGATGTCTCTGTCTAGTGTTATTTTCTTTTTTTATTTCATTCATATTCAGGAAAAATGAATTCAACTGACCTGGAAAATCTCACCAAACCAAAATAAACACATATACATTCTTTTCTGTCATCACTCAAAGTGGGGGTGGGGTGGGGTGGGGTGGGGGCAGGGTGGATGGGGTGGGGTAGGGTGGGGCGGGTCTTAGTTCCTTCTCTCTTGCTGGGGGGAAACCATGGCCAGTCTATTTTAGGCTTATAGTTCCAGAGGGTTAGGACCCCTGACCGCTGACAACAGACACGGTGGCAGCAACAGCTGAGGCCTGAGAAATCACTTCTTGAACCACAAACAGGTATCAGAGAGAATGTTCTGGACACAGCCCAAAGCCTGCCCCAACTGACACAGCTTCCTTTAGCAAGGCCACCCCTCCTAAACCTATGCAAACAGTGTCACCAACTGGCAATCAGGAAAAGTGAATTCAACTGACCTACTGGAAAAATCTCATCAAGCCAATGTAAACAAATTTACATTCTATGCTGTCATTACTTAAATTATTCTTATTGGACCTTATTATCCAGAAACCCAGAAATGTGAGAGACATCTCATTCAAACACCAGGAGTGGGCTCTGGACAGGGCTCAGTGGGTAAAATGCTTGCCTCACAAGCATAAAGACCTGAATCTAGAACCACAGTACCCAGGCCAGCAGGTGGTGCCTACCTGTACCCCTAGTGCTGGGGAAGTAAAGATAGGAAGAACCTTTGGGCTTGCTGACTAGCCAGTCAGAAAGTTCCAGGTTCAGTGAGAGACCATGTCTCAAGAAATAAGAGCTAGAAGACACCCAACGTCAACCTTTGGCCTCCACATACCATGTGTGTACCCCCATACACACACAGACACACACAACGCACATATACACACACACGTGTGTGTGTGTGTGTGTGTGTGTGTGTGTGTGTGTGTGTATCAGAAGTATGTATGTCCTGCTCCTGTGACTTGGGAATCCATATGTCAAAATACACCCATTTGCAAAAAGTATTCCTTTAACAATTAATGTATTTGTTGACAATGCTGAGAACCCTGCTTGTATATACGTGTCCATCTACAAGTGAACTGTGGGGCCAAACAAGAGGAAAGGGTTGGAAATACGATGGTGCTACGAGTTTAGATTTTTCCCACAACTCACCTTCTTCCACAGCATCGATTCTAAACTCAGACTGGATGCTAAGTGAGATCTGACTTAGCTGAATGGGCTTATAGCGCTTTTCAGACGGAGGTTTTCATGCTTGGAAAGGTCTTAGATGTTGGTCTCGAGAGGGACAGACTGTGGGGGTAAGAAGTCTATTAGAAGAGTTTACTAATGCCCGGGGAAGGCAGGCAGCTGGCGGGGTGGGGTGGGGTGGGGTGGGGGGCTCTGAAGAGGAATCAGGCCTCCATGGCTGAGGTGGGTCTCCTCTTATAGGTCTCTGAGAGGAAGGGGGACAGGTTCACAGCTGAGCCTGCCCCTGGCCTTTCAGACTCCCCAGCAGGCAACAAGGAAAGGAGTAAAGGGCAAATATGATGGAATCTGCAAATGCTCTTCCTGCACTGAGAAACCCAAGGATCTAAAGCCTGTTGGCTGGGGATTCACACAGAGGCTCCCAACAGCTGCAGGTCAAGATGTGTGCAAGTACCGTAGCCTGAGCAGCAGTGTAGTCTGGATTCTAATGTATTTATTCTCTTTTATTTCCTTTCTTTGTTCCTTCCTTCTTTTTTTCTAGACAGTGATTCTCTCCCTTGGCTGTCCTGGAACTCATTATGTAGACCAGGCTGGCCTCAAACTCAGAGAGCCTCCTGCCTCTGCCTCCCAGGTGCTGGGATTAAAGGCATGAGCCACCACCTCCTGGCTCAACACAGTCTGTTTTTTGTCTTTTGTTTTTTTTTTAATGACAGGATTTCACTATGTAGCCCTAGTTGGCCTGGCACTCACTATGCACTATGTAGATCAGGCTATCCTTAAAGTCAGATCTGCCTTTGCCTCCTGCGTAGGATTAAAGGCATGCCCCACCACACCTGCATCTATTTGCTGTTACTGTACAAAATTTATCTTTGAACTGTGGGTGACTCAGTAATTTCTGTTAAGAGAAGAAGGAAATGGTGGCACTCAGAGGAAGGACAGCAAGTAGCCAAGAAGAGACTTGATACCCTATGAGAATATATAGGGGGAGGTAATCCCCCTCAGGAACAGTCATAGGGGAGGGGAATAATGGGAAAAATGGGGGGGGGGGAAGGAATGGGAGGATACAAGGGATGGGATAAACATTGAGATGTAACAAGAATAAATTAATAAAAAAATAAAAAATTAAAAAAAAAAAAAAGAGAAGAAGGAAAGAGAAAAAGGAAAGGAGTCAGCTTTGTGGCAATAGCATACATCTACTATTTGCTGTGCTTGAGAACCAAAATTTGACTGATGTAAATTGTGATTTTTCACCTGTTGTAACATTTGAAACACAACCCCAGAGATAACCACCTCTTTATGTAGTCAGTCAGTACACCCACATGGAGCTGAAATTCAAACTGTAGAAAATGAATTACTTTCAAACATAACAGTCACTTTAAAAACTGGTAAGAGCAGCCAGGTATGGTGGCAAATGCCTTTAATCCTAGTACTCGGGAGGCAGAGGCAGGCAGATCACTGTGAGTTCGAGGCCAGCCTGATCTACAAAGCAAGTCTAGGACAGCCAGGGCTACACACAGATAAACCCTGTCGTCTCAAGCAAACAAGCAAGCAAGCAAACAAACAAACAACCAAAACCCCCAAAGCCAGTAATAGCCAGGCTGGTATAGCCAACTGGTGGTCCACACCTTTAATCCCAGCACTCAGGAGACAAAGGCAGGCAGAACTCTGTGAGTTCCAGGATGGCCAGGGCTACATAGAGAAACTCTTTTTCTCAAAAAGCAAAAACAAAACAAAACAAAACTAGTAATAACACCTTCAGCAAATAGGCTTTCAAAGTAGCTTAGGACAAAAGACTGTTACAGTAAACAAAACAGTCTTAGGGAATTTCAGCTGTATTCTCCTTGCTTTTGAGGCTGCCCCACACAAGGGTATTCATGCCTGGTCCAGCAAACCTGGCTTTCGCATCTGTAGGCAGGGAGGCCTCCGGTGGAGAACCTTCCTGTACTGTTTTGCCAAATGAACACGGTGTCGAATTGCCTTTCTAAGTATTTCTGTTTACACCCATGGATTAGTGCTGCTCAGCCCTGGACAAAGAAGGGTTCTGGGTTCAGTGAACAGCAGTGACTGCAGAAACTCAGAACTTAGTTAAGCACTAAGGGCAGTTGTGTGCTCAGCCCCTCCAGGGCTCACATAAAAGGAGACAGAAAGAAGGCAAGAGGTGAAGACGAGGGAAGAGTGCTGTGCACCGCTCTCTTCCAGCTCTTCTCCACGCGGCCTGGCCGTGGTGATGTGCACAAGATAACTCTTATTGACATCATCAATGGCCAACATGACCCCTAGGACCCAGGCCTCCACGAGAATCATTGGCAGTTAATGATTGCTGGGGGTGGTGTGTGTGTGTGTGTGTGTGTGTGTGTGTGTGTGTGTGTGTGTGTGTGTGTGTGATTTTTTTCCAGTGGAGTAGACACAGGTAAATTGTCAACCTGCCAGAAGTAAATAACCCCTTTCCCTGTTGGTGCAAGCAAACTTAATTAAACTCAGCATCTCTCTCTCTCTCTCTCTCTCTCTCTCTCTCTCTCTCTCTCACACACACACACACACACACACACACACAGAGCCGAGAGAGATGAGGAGCGAGCGAGAGAGAGGAGAGAGGAGGAGAGAGGGCTGATTTGTTTGTTGCTCAGGTCAGCAGGAGAGGGAGATGATGAGAGGCTAATAGGGGTGAAAAAAAATCAAAAGAGATCAGAATGGGACATGGTGGCATATGCCTTTAATTCTAGTCGTCTGCATGCAGAGGCAGGTGCCACTCTATGAGGTCAAGGTAGGCCTGGTCTACACAGAAAGTTTCTGGCCAGCCAGGGCTACACAGTAAAACCTTGTCTTGAAAGAGAGACAGAGACAGAGAGAGACAGAAACACAGAGAGACACAGACACACAGAGAGAGACAGAGACAGAGACAGAGAGACAGAGAGACACAGACACAGAGAGAGACAGAGACAGAGAGAGAGGGAGGAAGAGAGAGACAGTAGAGAGAGAGAGAGAGAGAGAGAGAGAGAGAGAGAGAGAGAGAGAGAGAGAGAAGGAGGGAGGGAGGAAGGAAGAGAGAGAAAGAGAAGGAGAGAGAGAAGAGGGAGGGAGGGAGAGAGAGAGAGTACAGAGCACTTCATGGTTATTATGTCTAAATAATTTCTTAAATCTAGAGATATAAATATGTTTTATAGACTGTAAGAGGCCTTTTCAAATGTACTGTACACATGTCACCAGACTGTCCGAGTATCCTTTTCAGGGTTGGTGATGCTGCTGAGAGAAGTCTAAAATTGGTTTAAGAGAAGGCTACAGACTATTCCACCAGTGTTCAGGAGAAACAACAACATGGCAGGCAAGTTGTAAATCTTGGCAGCTGCCGGGGAGGATGGGGATGAGTAAGAGGACAACGAGCAAGCCATGCCCTCTAAATGACGGTCTAGGAAAGCAGGCACGGTCTGCAAAGGAAGCGGACAAACAGCTGCGGGGGGGGGGGGGGGGGGGGGGGGGGGGAGGACAGTCTCAAAGAGGGAGAACCGCCAGTGTCAGGGCAGACAGAGGGCTTGGCCAGTATCTGAGGAAGAGATAGGAAGAGGGCAGAAGAAAAGTTATGCTTTCTGAGTTAGATCTTAAAAAGCAGGCAGGCTGAGCAGCTAAGATCTAAGAGCGGCTGCGCCGAAGGAGGGGCACCTGGGTGTGTAAACCTGGGGTGTGTAAGTACATTGTATCATTTGGCTGCACCGAAGGAGGGGCACCTGGGGTGTGTAAGTACATTGTATCATTTGGCTGCACCGAAGGAGGGCCACCTGGGGTGTGTAAGTACATTGTATCATTTGGCTGCACCGAAGGAGGGGCACCTGGGGTGTGTAAGTACATTGTATCATTTATGGGTCCTTATTCTTCCCTTTTCCTTAACGTATCTTCTGATGAGTCTGATTTCCTGAGGAGTTACCTCCCGGCTAAGTGATGGGCAGCCCAGATTGGATTAACACCCCAGGGAAGGGGCAGAGATAGAACTAGCTTTCCTTTAATGGGCCTCAACTGCGCCTTGCCATCGTCACCTTCTTCTTTTCACATGGGAGTTTATGACTAAGGAGCAGTGATTGTGACACTTGTCTTCTTGAGCGTTATCAGGGAAATAGGAAGTGGAGGCCCAAAGCTGATCCCGAGGGCGGTGGCCAACCCTCTGCAGTGCCGACCCCTAATGCGTGCCCGGGTCCTAACACTCCACCATAGGTGGACAGTGCAACACAGTGGAAGGCTGTTAGCCTGGCCTTAAATCCCATCTTCACATGGGCTTCAGTACTCTGGTCTTGACAATAGAAACAATCATACTTTCTAGTGTCACAATCACATGAGATAACATACATGAAACATAGTTCCTGTAAGTAGGACAGGACGTTAATGGAGGCCATTGTTACCCCAGTCTGCTATCTGAATAGGTCTTAGGTAGCATGGTAGTTGAACAAGGTCCTCGGAGGGGAACGGCTGAGTACATTTGCAGACTCGTGGCTTTGGTGTGAAGATATTCATGTAATTGGCAAAAACACCCATGTGCCCCAGGGGCCAAGCACTGTGTATATAGTAGGAAATGATTAGCACAGCTAACATGTGCTAACGAATGAAGAACAGAAGTAGGAAGTAGCCAGGGGTCTGGGGGAAAGGGAAGACTTTAAGATTCCGAGTTGAAAGTGCAAGAACTGCAAGTGTCATCAGTTATTAGGACCAGAGACGGGGCTGGCAGCTCTGACCAAGCCAGGCTCAGGCCCGGATCCTCAAGAGGTCAGTTTAAACAAACAGGGCACAGAGCAATGCAGAAAGAGAAGAGCTGTGCACTGTGTTCACACTGGAAAGAGGAAGAAAGAGACTCAGTAGCCACTGCCCAGGTCCATCTTCATGTTCCTAACGTAAGCTTATGTTTAAACAGAGAGCAAAAGAGACGCACAGGTAAGCACCCTGGTCAAGGTGCAGCGCCACCCACATCATTGTGCTGGCAAACTCTGTCCTGCACAGTAGTATGACAAACTATCAGAGGGCCTTTAATCCCAGCACTCGGGAGGTAGAGGCAGGTGGATCGTTGTGAGTTCGAGGCCAGCCTGGTCTACAAAGCGAGGCCAGGACAGTCAAGGTTACACAGAGAAACCCTGTCTTGAAAAAGAACAAAAACAAAACAAAAGAAAAACTCCTGCACTCCTGCCAAGACAGCTACAAAAACCAGCAACTAAACTTTTAGAAGAGCCAGAGGCACATTGTGCCTTTCACAGTGAAAACTAGACATTCGCATTTTTAAGGTTATTTCTTTTTCATCCTGTTGTTAGCTAGTATTTCAATGTCATTTTTTTTCCTTTTTGTTTGTTTGTTTGTTTGTTTGTCTTGAGACAGTGTGGTAGTATAGCTTTACTTGCGGACAGAACATGATTATCTTGTTATTGGCATTAGTAAGTGTCAGACCCTGGCCTGACACGCTGTTCAAGGCCAGCCACCCTGTCCAATAACAAAAGCAGAAGGAGATTTATTCATTTGGGAAGAGGAGGGGCAAAGAGATCCAGTGATTTCCCACTCGAGTCCATCTGGGGTCTTGGCACTGGGTTTAGGTCCAACTGTCTGGCCAGAGTTCTGCATAATTACCCAGTCCTGGTGCCCATCACTGACCCACCATTGTTGCAGCTCCTGTCTCTCCTGCAAGGCAGTCTGACAAGTTGCAACTGTTCCTCAGAGAGCAGTTTGTCCTCTGCCTGACCTAGGCTCTAGCCTTTTTATTCCCCCCCCCCCACCCAGCATGAAATTCCTGGGGGAATTCCAATTTCTTGGTGTCCATTGTTTCAATAACGTGATGGCCAAAGTAAGGGCCTGAAGTGTCTCCTCAGTGTCTCCTCATCCTTTCCAGGAACTCCAGTTGCAGTTCCATCTCTGTCCTGGTGACAAGGTAGAAACCACCTCTAGGATCAGCAGGTGAGCATCAGAGAGGAGCCATCCCTTCAAAGGAACAGATGAGTTCTCCCGTAATGGTGAGCAGCACGCAGGATGGACAGAGCCGAGGATGCTTGACAGTTACCTGGGTATCGGTAACACACAGGAGGCGGCAATGTCTATCCGATAACGGGACTGTGAATGTAACTCTGTTAGTACAATGCTAGTCTAGCATGCAGTCTAGGTCCCAACTCCAACACCATCTGCGTGAACTCCGTGGTACACACCTGTAACCCTCCTTATCTACGTACTGGGTTGGGAGGCTCGCCCGGCCCGCCCCCTGTGCCTTGTGTATGAGATCCTGTCTCCAAAAAAAAAAAAAAAAAGGTTGGGCAGAGAAAGAAAAGGCCAAGGAGCATCTTGGAGAGGCGCCAGTCTCTAGAGATAGACACAACAATGTGGACAAAGTTCAATACACAGAATTGTCAACTATGCCAGAAAATAGTGGAATAGGGGGTTGGACAGCCAGAGATAAAGAGTCTCCAAAGGATACACAAACAGCAGATTTAGTGAGCAGCCAGCACCCGCTGTCCCAGCTGAGACAAGAGAACCCGTAGTATGGCTGACTTCCAGACTCCAGTGGAAATAGCACAGACTTGGTTCACCAAGGGTAGAGAAGTTTAGTGAGGTACATTCCAGAGTGTCTCGCATACTGACTACTGACTGAGTTGAACATCGTACCCAGCTTTATTATTGGACAAGCCTTGGAAGGTGGGTGGATTTGAACCAGAGAGGTAAAGATGTAGCAAATAGCTCAGAGTATTTATAGGATTATCTTAAATATTTATCTTAAATCCATATCATCCATCAGTCTTATTTATTCATCTTTGAGTGGTTGGGGGGTGGGGGGGTTGAGCCAGGGTTTCTCACTGTAGCTCAGGCTGTTTTGGAACTTGCTCTGTAGACCAGGCTGGCCTCGAACTCACAGAGATCTGCCTGCCTCTACCTCCCAAGTGTTGGGGATAAAGGAATGCATCACCACAGCCTCAAGTTAGGCCATCTTAACAGGAAAATGTTGACATAATTGTTTACTCAAGCAGCAAGACTGACGCCGCTGCAGTGTAGGTGTGGACTGGCTGGCTGGGAGCAGAGTAAAGCGTGATGTGAGCTCCACAGTAAGTCAGCTGTACACTGGGTGCACGCCGGCGTGCAAGCCCAAGTGAGTGTGTGAGGGGCATGGTATCGCCCATTGAGCAGGCTGGGAACTGACTGGTTCATGAGGCACCATATTAATCTTTAGACCCCTTACCTGGTACTTTTGGGCACCAGGCACTGACTTTCCATGATGTGTCTGTGACATTCCTAGGCAAATGCTCAAGCACCACTCCCTATTTCATTCCCTTCTAGGAATTTCTTCCTAGTACCCCTCGCCGTGCTTTTTTTTTGGGGGGGGGGGGTTGAGACAAGGTTTCTCTGTGTAGCCTTGGCTGTCCTAGACTTGCTTTGTAGACCAGGCTGGCCTCGAACTCACAGCGATCCACCTGCCTCTACCTCCCGAGTGCTGGGATTAAAGGCGTGCGCCACCACGCCCGGCTTCACCGTGCTTTTTAAAACCCAAACTAATGTAATATAAATTTTAATAACCTTTTACAATCACATCTTTGTGGCCTTACATCTGTGCTTACATTAATACCTTCATTTTATTTTAGGTGTGTGTGTGTGTGTGTGTGTGTGTGTGTGTGTGTGTGTGTGTGTAGAGGTACACATACCATGGTGCACATATGTGGAGTTGATTCTCCCCTCTCACCTTTATGTGTGCTCAGAGGATTGAACTCTGGTCATCAAGCTTATGTCACAAGCGCCTTTATCCACTAAGCCATCTTGCTGACCCTAGCACAGGCTTTAAACAGGCAGGAAAAACACCTTGTTTTTTATAGTCTCCAGAGTGTCGACACAAATGCCTTCTTCTCTGGAATGTTTGTTACAAAGAACTGGAAAGAAAACATGAAAACGAGTAGAAAGTTCGGGCCCTGCTCTGCTTTTTTCTCATTCTACTGGCATTATGTGGGTTCCCCTCCCCCAGCATGTTAATTATCTATTTTTACATCTAAGATCATGGTAGAGAAGTTATATTGAAAAAGAGTGGTTGGGGACTAAACCTGTATTTGTAAAGCTGTGGATATTTACTGTACAAAATAATCCAAGGTAAACTGATACTATTAGCAACCTTATGAGTGGAAACATGTTAACTGTTTTTGCTAATTGACAGAAATGAAACAAACAACTAAATTAATTGGAAACAACAGATGTTGGCACAAGGAAATGTTACTTGGTTTATAAAACTAAGTCTCATGAGACAATCCAAAGGCAAATAATAAGATCCACTCACTTTTAGCTTTTATTTTGTTTTTTATTTATTTTATTATTTTTAATTTTTGTTTGTTTGTTTTGTTTTGTTTTTTTTGAGACAGTTTCTATGTATAGCCTTGGAAGTCCTGGACTCACTTTGTAAACCAGCCTGGCCTGGAACTCACAGTGATCCAACTGCCTCTGCCTCCCAAGCGCTGGGATTAAAGGCATGTGCCATGACACCAGGTTTATTTTGTCTTTCTATGTTGTTTTTTAAAATGAAAAACAAAAACCTCTTCATCTTTTTAAAGCAAAAAATGCACAATTTTCTTCTTTTGTTTTTGTTTTTGTTTTTCAAGACAGGGTCTCTCTGTGTAGCCTTGGCTGTCCTGGACTCTCTTTGTAGACTAGTCTGGCTTTGAACTCACAGTGATCCGCCTGCCTCTGCCTCCCTAGTGCTGGGATTAAAGGTGTGCACCACCATGCCTAGCTTTCATTTTATTTTTTTGAGACAGAGTTTCTCTGTGTCCCTTATAGAACAGGCTGGCCTTAGACTCACAAAAATCCACCTGCCTCTGTCTACTGAGTTCTGGGATTAAATGCATGCCCCACCAAGCATGGCCCAATTTTTTTATATACAACTTTATAGTATAGTTTGTGTTTTATAAAACATTACAGTAACACTTGATACACTTTAGGGTTTTGTTTGTTTAACAGTGTTCCTGTTCCAGTGATTGATAGACCCACATAGATACATTTAAGGAAGTAGAAAGCAATTTGTTCTTTACCAGAAAGTCTCCTCTTAGAGAGCACTCCTTTTAAAAAATAATTTTAAGACCAAGCGTGGTGGCACACACCTTTAATCCCAGCACGCAGGAGACAGAGGCAAGTGGATCACTGTGAGTTCAAGGCCAGCCTGGTCTGCAAAGCTAGTCCAGGACAGCCAAGCCTACACTGAGAAACCCTGTCTCAAAAAACCAACTACAACGACAAAGAATTTTTTTTAAAAAATCTATAAAAATAAGTGCTTTACCTGAATAGCCTACCTTCTGTTCAGTCACAGCCCATCTACCTGCCACACTTTCTCCCAGAAGTCAGGCCATGCTTGACCCTAGTAATCTCTTTCTTTCTAGATAGAGGATTGATTAGCCTGACTGTGGTCTTGTAGCCCCTTCTTCCTCCTGGCAACTGCAAGTTAAGCTTATAGCCCTACCTCAGTGCCCCTTGACATGTAGCCGAGGCTAGGCCACGTGGTATGAAGCTTGCCCACCCCCTTTAAAAACCCTTAAGAGCCAGAAACTTGCTTTGTCCTAAGGAACCGAAGGGTCTGTTTCCTTCTTTTCAGGCCCCCCATCACACCACATGTTGTAAGCAAGAAGTAGATATGTGCAGTTAGTGTAACAAAGGTTCTATCTTACTGTGCTGAGGGTCACCACACTCTAAATTCCCAACTACGGTCCTAGGCCATCTCCCCAAGGCTGCTCACCTGTGTGATGTATCTTAGCTAAGGGTCAGGTCCAGTCGCTAACAGAAGTCTCTGATTCGTCAGGATCCTGGGGGAGACTCTCCAGCTGCAGGGCAGATCAAGGTCTCTCCAGATGTGCAGAGCAGGGCATTGCTCTGGGTCTCTGCTCATACGCTGTCCTGTGGGTGTTGTGGGATTCTAGGACTGTGTCCGGGTATGAGTGAGTGATGTCACTGGATTCTGGTTATCAGGAGCAGCCTTGGGTGTAGTGGGGATCCTAAGCTATCCCCAGAAAGCTGCAATGGACTTCTTCTGTCATGCTGGGCCCACCATGATTTCTGTTCTAAGTAGGTGACTGTGGCTGGGATAAAACACCAAGGCCAAAAGCAGCTTGGGCAGAAATGGGTTTATTTGGTTTTTCATGTTCCAGTCTGTCACTGAGGGAAGTCAGGACAACAAATTGTGTGGGGTGGGTGTGGCAGGAAAGAAACTGTAGACATGACTGCTCCATTGCGGGGGGGGGGGGGGGGGGGGGGGGGGGGGGCAGGGGGCGACTTTCTTGGGAAATCGAGGATGAGAGAGAAAACATCTGAGGGCATCTAGATGAGTCCAGAGCATGGAGAAAGGAAAGCAGTCTGGATGTGCTTAGATCTATGCAAGAGGGGATGCAGGGGAGAGTAGTTTAGATATCAAGCAATAGAGCAGAAGGGGGGTGGGGGAGAGCAGAGAGAAGGGGGTTGGGGAGAGCAGAACGAAGGGGGTTGGGGGAGGGCAGAGAGAAAGGGGGTGGGGAGGGCAGAGAGAAAGGGGTCGGGGAGGGCAGAGAGGAGGGGGTGGGGGAGGGCAGAGAGGAGGGGGTGGGGGAGAGCAGAGAGGAGGGGGTGGGGGAGAGCAGAGAGGAGGGGGTGGGGGAGAGCAGAGGGAAGGGGGTGGGGGAGAGCAGAGAGAAGGGGGTGGGGGAGGGCAGAGATGAGGGGGTGGGAGAGAGCAGAGAGAAGGGGGATGGGGAGGGCAGAGAGGAGGGGGTGGGGGAGAGCAGAGAGAAGGGGGTTGGGGGAGGGCAGAGGGGAGGGGGCGGGGGAGAGCAGAGAGAAGGGGGTGGGGGAGAGCAGAGAGAAGGGGGGTGGGGGAGGGCAGAGAGAAGGGGGGGGGGGGAGAGCAGAGAGAAGGGGGTTGGGGAAGGGCAGAGAGGAGGGGGCGGGGGAGAGCAGAGAGAAGGGGTGGAGGAGAAAAGAGACAGGGGTTGGGGGGGGGGGAGAAGCAGAGAGAGGGGGAGAGTTGTGAGCCCAGAACAGGAAGCTGAGAGGGACTGATGCAGGGAATGGCAGGTGTTGAAAGAGGCAAATGGAGAGCAAATATAATGTTTAATAACATACATGCTTGCCATTCTCAAAATTAAAGATTAAAAGAGAAAAGATTAAGTTTTGGTTCATCGTGTCAGGGTTCTCAGTCTGTGCTTGATTGGCCCCATTAGCTGGAGTCATGTGGCAAGATGACAGCAGCCGAGGGCATGTGGCAGCATAAGTGTCCTTGAACTCAGAGATTGCCTGCTCTCAGTACTCAGTAAGCAAAAGGAGAGAGAGGAAGGTGTGTCCCATGGTCACACTTCCTCCGTCAGGGCCTGCCTCTTAAAGAGTCCACCATCTCCCTACACACACCGCAGGCCAAGCAACAAGTCTTGAATATACTGGTCTTTGGTGACTATTTCAGACCAAGTTTTAGCAGATATCAACTATTGTATGTTAAAAAAATAAGGTATTGTTAATAAAATATGCCAAAATATAGCATAAAATTTTAAGCTAGCATACTTGTGGAACACAATACTTTGTTGTTGTTTTTTTGTTTTGTTTTGTTTTGTTATGTTTTGTTTCGAGAAAGGATTTCTCTGTTTAACAGCCTTGGCTGTTCTGGAACTCACTTTGTACACCAGGCTGGCCTCAAATTCACAGAGATCTGCTTGCCTCTGCCTCCCAGAGTGCTGGAATTAAAGGCCTACCACACCCACTGGAGATGGAACACAGCACTCTGAAGAGACATTTTAAACTTGCATGAAAGAATTTTTACAAATTCTGTGACACAATTGACGCTGAGTAAGCTATACAAATTCTGTGACACACTTGACGCTGAGTAAGCTATACTGCCCAAAGCACACAAGTTGATGTTTCAATACTCAGGAAACCATTACCCAAATCAAGATAACGAATACATCATGACAGGATATTGTTTCTCCTAAAATGGTGGGGCCACCTTCATATCCATTAGCTTGTAGGTGGGTAAACAAACATAACTACATAACTTGGAGCTGGAGGGATGGCTCAGTGGTTAAGCATGTGTAACTGGTCCTCCAAAGGGCCTGAGCTTGGCTCCCAGCACCGGGTCAGGTAGCCCACAACTGTCTGTCACTCCTGCTCAAGGGGAGCTTTGTCTGGCGCCATGTGGAAGACACAAAGCTAAAGGAGCTTGGGAAGTCAACTCTTTTTAAAAAAAATATACTTTATTGATTTATTCATATTACATCTCAATGTTTATCCCATCCCTTGTATCCTCCTATTCCTCCCTCCCTCCCGCTTTCCCCTTACTCCCCTCACTTATGACTGTGACTGAGGGGGACCTCCTCCCCCTGTATATGCTCATAGGGTATCTGGTCTCTTCTTGGTAGCCTGCTATCCTTCCTCTGAGTGCCACCAGGCCTCCCCATCCAGGGGACATGGTCAAATATGGGGCACCAGAGTTCGTGTGAAAGTCAGACCCCACTCTCCACTCAACTGTGGAGAATGTCCTGTCCATTGGCTGGATCTGGGTAGGGGTTCGAAGTTTACTGCACGTATTGTCCTTGGGGGAAGACAACTCTTTCTGTCAACACACTGGACCTTCATGGTGCTTGGTTTTCTTCTGACCTGGGTGTGACTGTGTCTCACCCCCACTGGTGAGTGTTGTTTACTTCACTAGTAGGTTTTCTCCACCGACAAAAATGAGCCAATTCAAGTCAGGCTAAAGCATAAAGGCAGGTTTATCGGGTGCAGCTCTTGGGTGGGTTCACTACTCCCAGGGAAGGAGGCCGTGGGAGTAGCCATGGGGAGCAAGACAGAGAAAAGGGGGAAGAGAAAGAAAGTGCACAAGCAGGGAGAGACAGAGACAGAGAGAGAAAGACAGAGAGACAGAGAGAGGAGAGAGAGACAGAGAGGGGAGAGAGAAGAGAAAGAGAGAGAGAGAGAGAGAGAAGAGAGGGAGGGAGAGAAAGGAAGGAGGGATAGACGGAAGGAGAGGGAGGGGGAAGGGAATGAAGGAGGAAGAGAGAGAGAAGGGGCAGGAAGGAGGGAGGGAGGGAGAGAGGGATGCTGGGAGAACCTGTAGGCCAGGCCCACTTGGTATGTTAAGTATGCACCTCAGCTGCTTGTCCTGGGTCTGAAACCCAACATTCACACTGTGATAAAAACTTGCTAATTGTGTTTGCTTGTTTTTTGGGGTTTTTTTTGAGACAAGGTTTCTCAGTGTAGCCTTAGCTGTCCTGGCCTCACTCTGTAGACCAGGCTGGCCTCGAACTCACGAAGATCTGCCTGCCTCTGCCTCCATGAGTGCTGCAATTAAAAGCATAGGAAACACTGAGTCCTTGCCTAGCTAACTACCTTTGACTAGAAACAACAAAACATTTTTCACTTGTGGGCACTGCACTGTGTGTGTGTGTGTGTGTGTGTGATATTAGTCAACACACACAACAGTCCCTTTAGTCTCGGCCCTTGAGAATATGCCTTACACAATGGCCTCTCTGCCCTACACTGTCTGTCGACTCTGTTTTCGTCCCTCTGGTTGGTGTCACCCTTGAGAGTGCCTCATGTTGTCTGCGAGGGGCTCTGGCTGCCTTTACACTCTATGGGGGTCACGTGGATTAAACTGGAGGAGGGTAGGGGAGCCAACGGGAAGACACAGATTCCAGTAGCATCACCATGCAGAGGAAGCTAAATGTGAACACAAAAGGACAGCCAACAACTTTAACATTTTTGATCTGGGCAACACAGGCCTTCACAAAATACATTAAAAAAAATACTGTGTAACAAAACGAAAACAAACAAACAAACAAAAACAAAATGAAAATATGTTCAAAAATTGAAAATTTATTTTTGAGGCGATAAAACATTGAATGTTTAAAAAAAAATACTGTGTGTGTGCATGTATATTTGGAGCATGTTGCGGTCAGAGGACAACTTTGGCAAGTTGATTCTCACCTTGTTGAGGCAGGGTATACTTTTATTTCTGTAGCTGCTATGTCTTTAGAACTGTCTGCCTTCTTAACAGTGCTGGGATTACAAGTGTGTGCAACCTCATTTGACTTTGTGTGAGAGTCAGGTTGTCAGGACTGTGTAGCTAAAACCTTTAGCCACTGAGCCCTGGCTCAGTGTACATTTTTACTAGGATTCCATTACTTGGTTTTGTTTTGGGTTTTGGTTTTTGGTTTTTTGAAACAAGGTTGGTTTCTCTGTGTCCTGGACTCATTTTGTAGACCAGGCTGGCCTGGAACTCACAGTAGTCTGCTTGCCTCTGCTTCCCTAGTTCTGGGATTAAAGGCATGTGCCACCACGCCAAACTCACTTGGTTTTGTTTTGTGTTTTGTTTTTAAAGATTTATTTATTAAGTATACAGTGTTTTGTCTGCACATACACCTGCACACCAGAAGAGGGCACCAGATCTCATTATAGATGGTTGTGAGTCACCATGTGGTTGCTGGGAATTGAACTCAGGACCTTTGAGGACAGTGTTCTTAACCTCTGAGCCATCTCTCCTGCCCCTTGGTTTTGTTTTTAAACAGGAACTCCCGTAGCCAAAGCTTGAATGTTATGTAGCTTAGGATGGGCTTCAACTCTGTCTTCCTGACTCCTCCTCCCTAATACTAATTAGAGGGATGTGCAACCATGCCCAGTGCTATTCAATTACTGAAAATTTTATAGTAAACAAAACAAAATACTATGTGGCGATAAAAACCAATGTTATGTGTATGGATGTGTATGCAGGTGTGCCACCTGCAGGCCTCATGCCAGTGAAGGCCAGAGGAGGGCATCTGATCCCCTGGAAATGGAGTTACACATTGGTTGTGGATGCAGGGAATCAAACCTGGGTCCTCTGGAAAGCAGTAATCTCTGCTGAAGTCCCCTGAAGCCAATTTTTAAAGACCTTTAAAAAGGTGTTTTTGGCCAGGCGTGGTGGCACACACCTTTAATCCCAGCACTGGAGAGGCAGACGCAAGTAGATCGCTGTGAGTTCAAGGCCAGCCTGGTCTACAAAGCGAGTCCAAGGCTACACAGAGAAACCCTGTTTCAACGGCTCCCACCTGCCCCCGCCAAAAAAAAACCCCAAAAAACTAAACAAACCAAAACCAAGCTGGCCTAGCCATTCTGACAGGTGATAAAGTAGATCTCAAGCTAATTAGTCAGAAAAGATAAAGTGACTGCATTAACAAAGGGACAAGTCAATCAAGATGATAATTATTTATATAATCAAGATACATATAACAAGAGGATAGGATGCTTTTATGTATACATCACACACACACACACACACAGACACACACACACACACACACACAGACACACACAGACACACACACACACAGACACACACACAGACACACACACACATACACACACACACACAGACACACACACACATACACACACACACACACACACAGACACAGACACACACAGACACACACACACAGACACACACACACACACACACACACACACTGGAGTTCCCTACTGGAGTCAGTGCCTGACTATTGATTTGTTAATACTTTTGTTTTTGAGATAAGGTCTGGTTGGGGTGATCTTTTTGTGCGCTGTGTAAAGATTACAGTTTTCAAATGCTGATTTCTGTGCCAGCAGAGAGCTGAGTACAGACAGGACCTTGGTATTGTTAAGGGGCACCTGCCTCAGTGTTTTGTAAGCGCAGACTCTCTCTCTCTCTCTCTCTCTCTCTCTCTCTCTCTCTCTCTCTCTCTCTCTCTCTCTCTCTCTCTGTCTCTTGGTTTTTCCAGATAGGGTTTCTCTTTGTAGCACAGGCTGTCCTGAAACTCACTCTGTAGAGCAGGTTGGCCTCAAACCCAGAAATCTGCCTGCCTCCACCTCCTAAGTGCTGGGGTAAAGGGGTGTCCCACCTCTGCCTGGGAAAGAGATGTCTGAAAAGAACGTTTCCCATCAAAGAAAAGCCGAGGACTAGGTAAGATTTTTCTGCCAGAATTCTACCAAAGAGATCACAAGGAAGAGCTTAAAGGAGGAAGGAGGAAAATGGAATCCGTGTGGCAGGGAGGCGGAAGGAGCTAAGGAGAAAAAGAGGTGGGGAGGGGCATGAGTTATCCGGTGGAGAGTGGGAGTGGAGAATGGAAGCACGAAAATGGCATGATGGAACTCAGCCTATGCCAACTTAAAGACTAGTGGCAAACGTGGTGTTGACCCTGTGAATCTCCGCATTTTGTCCAGCTGCAGGTTCTACAGCAGCTTCCGTCCGCTGCAAAACGAAGCTCTTTCATGAGAAACATCTTGTTTAGACTCTCAGAGCTTCCCTTGTTGAGGGCTAGGCAGGTCTGAGCTTGGCTAGTGAGGGGTTTGCTTTCAACCCGATGGAGAGCCACTAGCTCCTCGCTAAAGGAACGTCTGTCTGTAAACCGGCTACAGTGCAGACAGCTTGCACCAGTGGAGGGCGAGGAAGGGTGCGGGGAGGGGGAGCATGCCAACAGAGCAAAATGCACATCCACAGCACCTAACCTCAGATATCAGTTTGAACTATTTTTTTTAATTGTTTAAAATATATTTTAGAGCTGGGCGTGGTGGCGCACGCCTTTAATCCCAGCACTCGGGAGGCAGAGGCAGGCGGATCGCTGTGAGTTCGAGGTCAACCTGGTCTACAAAGTGAGTCCAGGATGGCCAAGGCTACACAGAGAAACCCTGTCTCAAAAAACCAAAAAAAAAAAAAAAAAAAAAAAAAAAATATATATATATATATATATATATATTATTAATTTATTCACATTACATCTCAATAGTTATCCCATTCCTTGTATCCTCTTCTTGGTAGCCTGCTATCCTTCCTCTGAGTGCCACCAGGCCTCCCCATCCAGGGGACGTGGTGAACTTTTTCTTTTCTTTTTCCTTTTTTTTTTTTTTTTTTTTGAATTTAGGCTAATCTTCCCACAAAACAAATGCCATTAGAGAAATGTGTGAAAATATGGCCTGGAATCCTTGTGGGTTATCTTAAAGGCTGTTTAGCATACTATCTAATCTTAGGCTGGGAAAACTCTTCCATACTGGCATATCAAGTGCCAACCTCCCAATTAAAAACAAAACAATCGGGCTGGGCCAGCTGGTGCACAGCTTTAATCCCAGCCAGCACTGAGGAGGCATGACATAGGCTGATCTCTGCAAATTCAAGGCCAACTTGGACTACATCACGAGTCCTATGACAGCTGGGGCTACATAGTGAAACCCTGTCTCAAAAAGCAAAATTTAAAAACCTGAGAAATTCTTGAGCTGGAGGTGTAGTGAGTAGTGGAGTGCGTTGCCTAGAATTTGCAAGGCCCCGTGTTTGAACCTTTGTAGAGAAAAGGCCAGGCTGTGGTAGTGCATTAAGCCTCTAATTCCATGTAGCACTTGGGAGTGGCAGAGGCAGGCCTCTGTTAGTTCAAGGCCAGCCTGGTCTATATGGTGAGTTGCTAGCCAATACTGATTAAGAACCCCTCTACAAAATAAATGAACACCCATAAATTTATCTACCATAATTAACCCTAAAGTGTGTCAACAAACTAACTTGAGGTATTAACTTATACAAGGAAAAGCAGTTGGATGACACATTTGCAAAAGATTAATTTTTAGTAATTTCTTCTTCCCCTTTCTCTTTGTTGTTGAGGGTTTTTCAAAACTGTTTTAGCCTGATGTAGTGGCACATGCCTTTAATCCCAGCACTCAGGGAGGCAGAGGCAGGTGGATCACTGAGTTTGAGGGCAGCCTGGTCTATAAAGCGAGTCCAGGACAGCCAAGGCTACACAGAGAAGTCCTGTGTCACAGTGATCTGCCTGCCTCCTGAGTCCTGGGATTACAGTCATGTGCCACTGAGCCCAGTGAGCAATGCAAGCTTATCAATACATATTCCTCACAAATACATATGGAATATGAAGTTAATCCCAGAAGTCCTTACTGAAGGACCATGCAAGTCGAAAGGCATGACCTCCTCTGTGCATACTTGGTTGGTTAATAAATTGATCATATAACCATCTACTCATTTTAAAAGTTTTATTTAAGCATTAGTTTAGATATTACTAAAAAAAACCCCGCAGGTCTATAAGGGCAAACTATAGTTTTGGATCTTAGTTGGTGGAATGCTAGCTAAGCATGCATCAAGCCTTGAGTTTCATTCCCAGCATAAACAGGATGTGGTGGCATACCAGTAATCATAGTATTGGGGGAGGGTGGGTGGGAGCAAGAGGACCAGGAATTCCAGGTCATCCTTGGCTATATGGCAAGTTCAAAGCCAGTCTAAACCAGTTAAACAAAAACAAAACTCCTAGAGTTCTCAAAGCGTTTCCCTCTACAAGTCAAAAATTTAAAATTGGGGCAAGAATGTGTTTTTCATTTAGCTCACAACATATTTTATAAAAATAGCACAATTACGGGAACATTTAGATGTTAATAATTTACGTTTTCAGGAACTTGTTGGAATCCTACCAGTTGGCTTGTCTTGGCCCCATTCCCACAGCTGCCCCCACCTTAAACCCAAGGTAATTTACCACTTTTCTCCTTCCAGCATGACCTCAAGACCTAAGTTTTAATAACTTGAAGGATACCAGATGCTATTGTATGCTAGTAAAAGAAAATTCTGGTGTCTCAAAAGGATGTTGAGTAAGTTCCGGATTCTAAAACCCAACCGGACTGCCTGTTTCTCATGTAACTTTGGAGGGTAAGGAGAAAGAAGCCTCTAGCTCAGCTCGGATTACACGTAGCACGTCTCCGAACTTTAAAAAAAAAAAAAAAAAGTTTCTTCGAACAGTGACAGCTCTCTGTGTGGCGGTGCGCAGCTGCGGTGACAGAGAGAGCAGGCGTGCCTTTGGCAAAGGCGTGCCTCCTCACAGAGTGTGAGCTGTCCCAATTTCTAAAAGCAATCAGCTCTCAGCGCTCGACCCGGGGTCAGAATCGGTCAGCCTCAGGCTGGCAGTTCCAAGAGCCTCCGCCAATTAGCCGGGGTTTCCGCCCGCTCAGGGTGGCGAGCCACCTCTAAAAGGAAACGCCAGGAGCACAGGCCCGGGGTGGGGTGCAGACAGGTGCGCCCTCTGTTTGGAATACACAAAGGGCCCGCGGCACTGCCACCGTGTCCCTAGCAACTCCACGCACGCCGCGCGCTTTCCACCGCCCTGCCGCGCTTTGGGCGGGAGGCTCGCTGGGAGGGCGGGGCGGCGTGCGCAGGTCGCCGGCCGGCGTAGGCGACAGACAACCCTCCGGCCTGCTCGCGGCCCGGGCCTGGGAAGCGCGAAGTCAGCTCCTTAGGTTCGGCGCCGCCGGCGTTGTCGGGATTTGTAGTCCGTTAGCCTTTTGGGGGGGGGGGGAGTCCCTCCCTCCCCCTCCGGGTTGGCCGGCCCAGGCGTCCCCTCCCTCTGCCGCCCACTTCCTGCCGTTGCTCAAACTACAACTCCCGTCATCCTCAGCGCTGCGGGCTGAAAGCGAAAACAAATTCTAGGCTGCGAGGTTGCTGCCCTACCGCCCGGGCGCCCCTTTCCCGTTCCCCGCCCCCTCAGGCGCCCTCCCGCGAGGTGGTGGTGGTTGGAGGGGAGGGGGCAAGAAAAACCGAGAGGCCTCGGCTTTCTCTCCGGGTTTCCTCGGTCCTCGGCGTGGAGAGAGCGCGCGCGCGCGCGCGCGGTGGGGGGAGACGCAGGCCTCGCTTCAACCTCAGCCGGCCCGGCAGAGCGCGCGCCCCGGCGGGGCTTCTCGCCCGACACCGGTCGGGACCCGGAAACTTGTGGGGGCGGCGACCCCCCGGGCTTTTCTGTAATTCTCGGGCGCGTGTCCCTCCGCGGAGGCGGCCGCGTGCGGATGGCGGTGCACTAGGCAGGGCTCCCCTATGCTCCCGGTGAGCAAGGGCCGCCGTCGCCGCCGCCGCCTCGGGCCACTGTCGCCGCTTCCTGCCGCCGCTCGCCGTGTCCGCGTCGGAAGAGCCCGAGCCGCAACCTGCCCCAGGCCCGGGCGTCGAACAGCCGGCGGCGCGGCGGCCATGTGGGGCTAGTCCGCGCCGCGCACGCTGCAGCCGACCGGCAACATGGAGGCAGCCGTCGGCGCGCCCGACGGCGGGGACCAGGGCGGCGTGGGGCCGCTCGAGGATGCGACGCCCATGGACGTCTATCTGCACAAACTGGGCTTGTATCGGAAACTGGTCGCCAAGGACGGGTCGTGCTTGTTCCGGGCGGTGGCCGAGCAGGTAAAAAAAAAAAAAAAAAAAAAAAAAGGAGCCGGGGCCCGACCGGGGCGGGCGCGGGGCTGGGTGCGACAACTCCACCCGCAGCTGCCTGGCCGCCCCCGGCGGGACCGCGCGTGGCTCGCTGTCGTCACAGCGGCCCATTGTAACGCCGGCACGGGGACGGAGTGAGGACATCTCTCGGGCGGGCCTGCTGGCGGCGTGGCTTGCCAGCGCACCCGGCGACATGCTGTTTCTGAGTTGGGTTCCGCATTCACCTGCGCCCGGTTTCTAGCAGCCCCGCGTTCACACCCGCGTTGAACACCATGTTGATTAGAGGAGGTGCTGCGCCCCGTAGTGCTGGTGGACCGCATTTTTTTCTCTGCTGCTGGACTTTGGAATGTGGGGTAGTTGGTCTCACCGGTGGTGTCACGCGAATCAGGAGGCCAACGGGGCTGTTTAAGGAAAGCAACCTCCCTCCCTGTATAGGTCTTCTTAGTGACTTTTCTGAGTAGGTCCCACGCTATAGCATGTGGGGATCCCGCAAGGTGTACGAAAGAATTTACTCTTCTAAAAGTCCTTTATTAAATAGGACGATATTAGCTTGGGGGGTTTTCAACGTAGGCACATGTCCGGTTTTCTTCTTCCCAATACAGAGTGGACATAGATTTATCAAAGAGAAGTGGAGATAGCATTCTTGAGTGGGAGGAATACTCAAGTTTTTTTTTTTTTTTTAAAGAGTGCTTTTCCCCCATGTTATGTAACCAGATGTTGTAGGTGTGGGGTCACCAAAACCCATCCTATATTTGAAAACTGCTGCTGAAGAAGTTGAATTAAACATTACAGCCTTGTTGTGTATTTCATGCCATTTACAATTTGCTTTCCTTTGGCTTAAACTGGAGTTTTTGTGGTTTTATTTAGTCGTCCCCCCACCCCCACTTTTGTGCATTAATCAACTTTTAAGGTCTGTATTTTCCAAAGATGTGTAAATGTAGAACATTAACACGAGAGACCCTTGCACTGTTGTATTCATTGAAACATTGTAATACCTCCCAAATCAGCCTACCATGTTGAGCTCAATAGACATCTCTCAGTTTTCAGAAAATTAGGAAGCTCCAACGTGGGTGGGGTGTTTTCACCCCAGTCCTTACGGTTAGGAGGTAAACAGTCTGCTCCATTCGTGAAGTTTCCAGATGGAGAAGATTGTTTCCTTGTCTCAGCCTTCGCAGAGCTGGGGAAGTGAAGTCATCCCACACTGCCTGTTTACACAGTGTTAGCGTTAGCAAGTCTGGGTAGAAGGAGGCAGAGGCTGACGTTTGCAGCCGATTTTTCCAGTTCCTAGTTAAACTGGAGCGGAGCGGAGCGGTGTGTCTGTGAGGTGTGCCACGGATCCTTGGGACATAGGACTGAGGCTTACAGGGGGCTCGCTGTGTGCGCAGTGGGCAAGGTCTAGTTGCACTCAGAACTCATTGATGTGGGTAAGCCCCTGTTTTGCCATGGGATTTAGCTTAGTCATAACCTTTACAAACGTGGGGGTTTATTTTTAATGTATTGAGCCTATATCTGGGGGAAGCTCAGTTATCCTGTAGATACGGACTAAGGAATGGTGAGAAAGAATGCGCTGCCAACTTCCACTGACTTCCACAAATATGTAGAGAGGGGTTTTGGGGGATTTTCTTTCTTGGTAAAAATTACAGTAGATATTTTTAAAGAGTCAGCTAAATAGCAGTCTTAAGAGACAGGGAAGAGACTTCACTTTCCCCTTCAGATTACCTGATTTAGATAGGCTCTTTCTTTTCTTTTACACTTGTGGATTTGGGCCTGCAGGAAGCCTGACCTGAATCAGCTCCTAGCCTTGCAGCTAAAAATAGGGCACTCTTAGAGGGCGTGCTAAAACAGTTCTCAGCCCTTCCCAGTGTTGATCGCTGCCTTGTCTTAGCCTCTCTACCTTCAGCCTGTTTTCATGCAGCAACATACCAGGCCATTTGGATTGTGAGTGTTCAGGGAGTTGAGTGGTTTACTACTTGAAGAGTTGTTATCTCAGCCTTGCTTTTCTTGCATTGGTTGGCTTAGTAACTTACTGGCGTCCTACAGTTTATGGACGTTGATGAGAGTTTTGCATCTGGGCAGCAGGTTCAGATTGATGCCATCTTCTGAAGTCTTCGTTAAAAGGAGAAAAAAAAGGAGAAAAAAAAGTTAGGTATTCCTGACATTGTTCCTGATGACAAACAAGCTTTACTAATATGTCTGCCACCTGTTGTTAGGTGAATGGCTTTAACAGCGAGGCGCTCTGCTGATGGTAGGAAAGCCCTATCAGGTGACATTGCGGCTCACTCATATTAATAATGCTTGATTCATAACAGTGTCTAATGTAGATGCTGGGTAAGATAGCTTGCCAAATGTGGTATGTTGAAATGGCAAACTGTTGGTGCTTTTAAAAATATGTGGATGGTTCCTGTGATGCAGGAAGCTTGGACTGTTTAAGGCTAAAACAGTAAGGAAGGTTCACCTAGTTTAAGGAAAGTTTGTCTAGTTAGGACGAAAAGCAGCTGTTGGATTGAAAAGCTGACCTCAAGGAGTGCGTCTTCCGGCGTAATAGAGCATACTGGCTGTCAGTGGAAGTTGTATCTTCTAGGGTATCAGTGAGCCTTGGCTGTTGTCAGGAGAGGTGTAGTGTGCAGCTGGAGCCTCTCTTTTCCTGACTCTCTCGGTTTAACATTAGGGAGGACCCAGTTGGAGCTGTAACCCTTGCGGCCACATCCTATTGTAAACTTACAAGCAGCATTCATTGCTGACGTGACGCTTATTTCTAGTGTATGAGTGATGGTGTGGGGTTGTGGGCTTTACCCTTGAATGTTGGAGTCCTGGGAATATCTTCATTTAAGATACCTGTTTATACAAACTGAGTTTTACTTTATTTTCTTTAAACGTGGTGAGAGCACTGGGGATTAACATTTGATAAGAAATTTAGTTTGCTTCTTTTCAGAGCACAAATTTTGGTAAAATTGCAGTGAGTCCGTTCTTTTTGTTGTTGTTGAACTGCTTGTTTAGGGAGTTAACAGATGAGAGATTGAACATACTTTATGATTTTTGTTTGCTTTTATTTGTGTGTGTGTGTGTGTGTGTGTGTGTGTGTGTGTGTCTGTCTGTCTTTGAGTACACCACTGCATATATGTGGAAGTCAGGCAGACAGTTTGTGGGATCAAACTCAGCAAGGGCCTTTACCAGCTGAGCCATCTTGCTAGCCCTGGGTTTGCATGTAAGAATAAATGTACTAGCTCTCGGGATGACATCACTCAGTTGAGCATGGCTGCTCATTTGGGTATTTTGAATTTTGTAAGTTTGATAAAGTTACACATAATTATTTTGAAACCATAGTGGGCTTACATTTTCTTTTCTTTCTTTTTTACTTTTCAGACAGGATAGCCTTGGCTGTCCTGAACTGCCTTTGTAGACCAGGCTGGCCTCGAACTCAGAGATCCACCTGCCTCTGCCTCCCTGAGTGCTGGGATTACAGGTGTGTACCACCACGCCCAGCAGGTTTACTTTTTCAAATAAGGCTGTTATTGATGAAAATAACTTTTTCCCTTGTATTGGGAATTGAGCTAGGGCTAAGTATGTGCTGGGCAATCTTTCATTGAGTGATAGTCCCAACGCTTTTTTTTTTTTTCTTTCTTCATTATCTTTCTTGTTTGTTTTTTTGAAACAGGGTTTCTTTGTATAGCCCTGACTGCCCTGGAACTCACTCTCTAGATCAGGCTGGCCTCTAACTTACTCTGCCTCCCAAGTTCGGGGATTAAAGGCATGTGCCACCGCCTTAGGGCTCTTTTATTTTTTTCTGTTTTGGGTTTTCAAGGCAGGAATTTGCAGTGTAGCCCTGGCTGTCCTAGAACTAGGTCTGTAGTCTAGGCTGGCCTTGAACTCAGAGATCTATTGCTTCTGCCTCCCAAGTGCTAGCTAGGACTAAAGGTGTGCACCACCACATCCAGCCCCAACTAACTGGTTTTAAGTTATTTATTTTGAGCGAGGTTCTCACTCAGTTGCTTGTACTGACTTTGAGTTCTTTTAGTAGACCAGGCAGGACTTGAACATGCAACTATCCCACCATAGGCTTCCTAGTAGCTGGATTATGTCTGTGCTACTGGGCCTGGCTCTTATCCTATTAACAAGCATAGGATGAGCCCCCGCGTTCCGGAGCATTCCAGTCTGCCTTATGAGGAACAAAGTTAATTGTAGAAGGCCTGCAACAGAGGAGAGCCTCTTAGGAGTACAACAGTGTCCTCAAAGGAGTCATTTTAGGAGAAATGGTGACAAATACTTTAGAGACTGACATTGGCGGGCTGAATGCTGTGATGGTTGGATGCCTTTAATCCCAGGACTCGGGAGCAGAGGCAGGCTGATCTCTGAGTTTAAGGCCAGCCTAGTCTACAGAACAAATTTTGGGATAGTAAGAGAAGCCCTATCTTGAAAACAACAACAGCAGCAGCAACAACAACAACACATTAGGCTTATAGAATATTGTTATTTTTTTATCTTTGGTTTTTCGAGACAGGGTTTCTCTGTGTAGCCTTGGCTGTCCTAGACTCGCTTTGTAGACCAGGCTGGCCTCGAACTCACAGCGATCCGCCTGTCTCTGCCTCCCAAATGCTGGGATTTAAGCTGTAGGCCACCACCGCCCAGTGAATATTGTTTTTATATGTCTTAGTCACTACTCTAATGCTGTGAAGAGACATCATGCCCAGGGAACTCTAATGAAAGAAAGCGTTCAATTGGGGGCTTGCTTGCAGTTTCAGAGGGTTCTTCAGTGCATGATCGTGGTGGGGAGGCACTGGAGCCAGAGCTGAAAGCTCCATCTTGATCTGGGCTTGGGAGCACGCAGTGTGGGGCCTGGCACGGGCTTTTCAAACCTCAAAGCCCACCCTCAGTGCTAGCTCCTCCAGCAAGGCCACACTCCTTGTCCTGGTCCTTTTAAATAGCTTTACTTCCTGGCCACTAAGCACTCAAATATACGCGCCTGTGGGTGCTGTTCGTGTCAAACCACCAATGTGTCATGTCCTAGTGCTCAGAGAGGTCAGAATGAGAAAAGATAATAAGTTACAGAAAGGGAGAGGACAGGCTTAATTAACTATTGGTTGTCACATCACTTTGGGGGTAAAATTGGCATTAGTTTGTAACTTAAGTTTGTTTTTAACATACTTAATGTGTTGCCGTTTTGTTTCAGGTGTTGCACTCTCAGTCTCGGCATGTGGAAGTTAGGATGGCCTGTATTCGCTACCTTCGAGAGAACAGAGAGAAATTTGAAGAGGTAAATTTTACCTTAGATTTGATGGTGTCTTTACTTGGATTTACATTTTGACCGTTTTGACCATTGGAAAGACTCTAGTTACTATTTCTTAGGCTAGACATTTAAAAAAAAAATTATGTATACCTGTATGTCAGAAGGGGGCATTAGATCACATTACAGTTGGTTGTGAGCCACCATGTAGTTGCTGGGAATTGAAATCAGGACCCCTGGAATAACAGGCAGTGCTCTTAACCACTGAGGCGTCTCTCCAGCCCACAGGCTAGACTCATTGCATAGCTCCTCAGCTAGAGTAGAGTCTTGTGAGCCCTTCTTCTATCCATGCTGGAGTGTGACGATTTCAGTCATGTGAGTAACCACAGTTTCGGAGTGCAAAAATCTGTGTTGTGTCTAGAAGACATATGCTGCTCTTCATCCTTCCAGCCCTGTTCTTTCCTGTGTGACAGGGTGTCCCCTGAGCTTGGGGGGATGTCGATGTGGAGGTCACGTTTAGGGTAGACCACTCACACTTACTCTTGTCACTTGCACCAGTTATGTGTCTGTCCATCTCTGTCCACTGCATAGAGAAGCTTCTCTGACCCATGTTGACAACACATAGACATAGGTAAAGACACAAGGATTTATAAGGCAGTTGGGTACATGTCTGTCTAGCCAAACCAAAGCTGTAGGGTCATTGTGGGACCTGTGACCTCCCCAGCCATGAATTTTTGTTCAGAAGGAATAGATCCCTCTGGTGCAGTAGTTCTCATTTAATCAAAGAGCATGTGGCTATTCCCAAACAGCTATGCCTCTGTTGGGCCAGTGGCTAATCTCTTGCCTGCCAGGGTTCAGGGCTAGGTAAGACCATAGTTTTTTCTCCCCCAGCAGCCTATGTAAGTAACATCTTCTGGCCTCATGAAAGCTAGCCAGCAGGGAGGAAGTTTCCCAGCCAGTTTGAGTGCGGTGTCTTTGTGTGCTTCATTCAGCATTTCTGCTGTATTCAGCAGTAGGTCTTGCCTCCTGATTTTGGTGGGCAATGAAGAGCAGTGGCAATAGCCTCTGGTTTTTGTTTTTTCCTGGAGACATAGTTTCTCTGTGTAGCCTTGGCTGTCTGAACTCTTTTTGTAGACCAGGCTGGCCTTGAACTCACAGCGATCTACCTGCCTCTGCCTCCTAAGTGCTAGGATTAAAGGTGTGCACGACCACATCTGGCTTAGGTAGAGTTTCTGATAGAATTTTTTAAAAAGATTTTAAAAAACTGCATATTTGCTTCCGTGTGTGTATGTATAACATGTACAGGTATGTTAGCCAGGAGCTGGCATCAGGTCATCTGGAGCTAGAGTTACAGGTGGTGTGTACTGCACGGTGTGAGTGCTGGGGACGGAAACCAGGTCTTCTGCAAAAGCAAGAAGTGTTTTTACGTGCTGAACCACTTCTAGGCCTCTAACAATATTTTTCTTGCAGTTTATAGAAGGGCCATTTGAAGAATATTTAAAACGTTTGGAAAATCCACAGGTATGTAGTAATCGAATTTCTGCTTATGTATATCCAAACATATGAAAACTTACTGATGGAAAGTCTGTAGTGTGTGATAGTTGGAGTGACTGTACCCTTTGTGCAGTATTTAATTGAAAGATATTTGGGTAAGTTGGGTGTGGTGGCGCACGTCTTTAATCCCAGCACTCGGGAGGCAGAGGCAGGAGGATCACTGTGAGTTCAAGGCCAGCCTGGTCTACAAAGTGAGTCCAGGACAGCCAGGGCTATTACACAGAGAAACCCTGTCTCGAAAAACAAATCAAAACAAAAGACCTTACCAGAGATACAGATAACTGGAATGTCTCTTTAATGGTCAGGAAGGCAAATATAAACTAGGAAAGTGCGTGTGTTAGAAATACAGATGGAGTAGCTGTTAATAGGCCTCAGACTGACAGGGCTGTGAAAGTTGCTCAGTCTAGCAGGGTTCAGATGAAGGGTGCTCTAATCAGGAAAACCTGAGGAAGGCAGAGGGAGAGGACAGTCACTCTGAGTGGAGCATGGAGAAGACAGTAGGAAGCAGTGGGGAAAGCCGGACGTGGTGCACACCTTCAATCCTAGCAGGCAGATCTCTGACCAGCCTGGTCTATAGAGAGTTCCAGAACAGCCAAAGCTACACAGAGGAAACCCTTTCTGGAAAAATGTAGATAGGCCAGACATGGTGCCACATGCCTTCAATCCCAGCACTCGTAGGTGGGTCTCTTTGAGGACAACCTGATCTATAGAAAGAGTCTAGGACAGCCAGGACTACAAGAGAAATCCTGTCTCAAAAAAAAAAAAAAAAAAAAAAAAAAAAAAAAAGAAAGAGAAAACTGTAGATAGATAGGTGAGTGAAGTATCGAGATAAGTTGGAGGGGAGACTGTGCCCATGAATTAGTTGCTGTGTGGTATAAATGTTGATTCTCTGGCTCCCATCCTATATAAGCCGCTAAGGCCTTGAAGTCGGCCTGTCTATCATGAGAAAGACATTTAAGGGTTTTGAGGTAAGAAATGAGAATTGCGGCTACCCTGTTCAACGTTTTGTCTGTATTCATCTGTTTTCTCTCTAGTTGGATTCATCGCTTTGATCTTAAGAGTTCTGTGTGTTGCATTCAGTGGTGCTACCTAGAAGCCAAAGTAGTGCCCAGTGTTTTTGTTGCCCAGATGCATGGTGTATAAAAATGTTTGTTGTTTTGCATCCTGAGCACAGAGCCCAGCACCTTGTGCATGTTGTCAGGCAAGGACTGTACCAGGGAGCGCAGTCCTCCGCCTGTCTTTTCCTCTGGAGGCCTTGCACTCACTGTACAGCACAGGCTGACTTTGAACGCAGTGCTCTCCTTTCTCCCGCTTTCAGAGTGCCATCGCCCTGCCAGGCTGGAAACAGCTTGTGCTGCCTGAGGCCAGGCACATTTCTTTTTAAATAGCGGGGGGAAAAAAGTGTTGTGTCCGTTCCCCCCCCCCCCCCCCCGACAGGGTTTCTTTGTGTAGCCTGGGCTGTCCTGGACCTGCTTTGTAGACCAGGCTGGCCTCGGACTCAAAGTGACCCACCTGCCTCTGCCTTCCAAGTGCTGGGAGTAAAGGCGTGCGCCACCACTCCTGGCACAAAAATATTTCTATATGATATACAACATTTGTCCATATTTTTGAGGCATTTCTGTACCTTTCTGTAGGTGTGTGGTTATAAGGTGTGATGATCACATCTGGTCGGCTGGCCTGTTGCTTCAGTCATCATGTCTTGGGTTTGGGAACATTTGCAGTGGTCTCCATTAGTATTTTGAAATACACAGTTAAATGTAGCAGTTACTGTGCTCACTGTGTTAGGTACTGGGAACCTACCCCTCCCCCCTAGTTTTCTGTGCACTGATGTTTTTGCCTCCTTGTGTATTTGTATGAAGGTGTCAGATTTTAGCGTTTCGGACAGGTGCCAGCTGCCATGTGGGTACTAGAAATTGAATCTGGGTCCTCTGCAGTGCTTTTAATCATTGGACCTTTGTTTTGTTTTGTTTTTTGAGACAGGGTTTTTTTGTGTAGCCCTGGTTGGCCTTGAGCTCAGAAATTCACCTGCCTCTGCCTCCCAAATGCTGGGATTAAAGGTGTGTGCCACCACACCTAACCCCGCCCCCCCAGGGTTTCTCTGTAACAGCTCTGGCTGTCCTGGAGCTAGCGCTGTAGTCCAGACTGCCCTGCCCTCGAACTCATGGAGATCCGCCTGCCTCTGCCTCCCAAGTGCCGAGGGTGTGCGCCACACCACCCGTCCCCAGCTCGTTTTCTTTTGGTTTTTTTCAAGACAGGGTTTCTCTGTGTAGCCTTGGTTGTCCTGGGACTCTCTGTAGACCAGGCTGCTTGGAATTCATAGAGATCCCTTGCCTCTGCCTCCCGAGTCCTTGGATTAAAAGCCTACATTACCACCACCTGGCTCACTTATTTTCTTCTGAGAAATAAAAGTTTGCATTTGATGGTTGATTTTTAGTTAAGGAAGAAGATAATATTTTGTGATGGCAGTTGTTTACTCATTCAGATTAGAGTAGAATTTATTTGGAAGGTTACCTATAGGAAAGGCTATTCTTAACAGATAGGCTATTTTTTCCTAAAGATTTTTTTATGTTAATGATCTAATTGCATGTATATATATAGTCCACTGTGTATGTGTTCTGGACTGTGGTCTGGGTCTGCTGCAAGAGCAGCAAGTGCTCTCAATGGCTGAGCCCTCTCTCCAGCCTGTTTACAGTCTTAGATTCAGTATGGCCCATATTGCATAAAGAGGGCATCACATGGGAGGATGTGTGAGAAGCCCACTAGCCCTCAGGCTGTTATTAGTAGGCCAGGGCCTAGTTCAAGAAGTCCGTGTTAGTATGTGGCACCTAGATTGTCTTGGAAACCAAGGCCAATGTGGAGGAGCTAGTGAAACATAGTCTGTTCCTGAAGCCTCGACACTGTCTAAGCTGCTCATCTGTGTGCTTCTTTGTGTTGGAAGTTGTAGCAAGCAGTTTGTCACAGTGCGTTCACAGTGACTCTTAATATTAAGACTATTACTTTTACAAGCAACCTCGGGCAAATTTCTACATTATAAGATGTTAAATATAGGTGCAAGTATTTGGGTTTTGTCTTGAATTTCCTGTCTCTGTTGTGAATTTATGTTTTTCTTGTAGCTATGACCAAATATTAAGAGAAGAGGGGTTTGTTTAAGGCTTGAGGTGACTTTGTGGTAGTGAGTGTGTGGCAGCTGCTTGCTCACAGCTTACAGGACCCAGAAGCAGTGATGGAGCAGGCCTGCCTCCTCCTGCTGACTTTGTCCAATTAGGGTCTACAACTCCTGAAACATCATCACCAGCTGGGGACCAAGTGTTGAAACATGAGCACCCCAAACCACAACACACCCTTACAGTTCTTTATGCACACATGTATACAAATATATAGCTTTCTTATTAAACAATATGGCTATTTTGATTTCATGTTGTAACTTACTAGACTTGAGTGATCTTTCACATTGCTTCCTGTGTGGACACTTCCTTCTTTGCAGTACATGCAGCATGTTCTACAGAGTGGACAAATCAAAATTTATTACTTGAGGTTCTTGGGACCGTTCCTTTTTTTTTTTTTTTTTTTTTTTTTTTTTTTTTAATACTTTGACAAATACGTTGCATCAATACCTTTGCGTTTTGTGGACATAAAAACATCCCATCAGGGTAGAACTGTACCAGAACAGGGAAGACCCTCTGGAACTGGAGGCATAGACAATTGTTAGCTGCCTTCTGGGTCCTGGGAACCAGGACTTGGGTCCTTTGCATTAGCAACAAGATGGTTATTCATTGAGCCATCTCTCTGTTTTCTTAGCCGATTTCATAATAATATGTTAATGGTGTACTGTATAAAGGGTGTTATGGCTGGCTGGTGGTGGCACACACCTTCAATCCCAGCACTCAGGAGGTGTAGGCAGATGGGTCTCTGAGTTCAAGGCCAGCCTGGTCTACAAGGAGTGTCTAGCACAGCCAGGACTACACAGAGAAAGTCTGTCTCAAAAACAAAAAAGGAGATGGGTTATAAAGTGTATAATGTATGTTGTAAAAATTAAGATATTTACATGCCATCTTTTTTTCTCTCAATACAGGAATGGGTAGGACAAGTGGAAATAAGTGCCCTTTCTCTTATGTACAGGTAAACCACAGAACTCCTAAGTAAAACAATAAAAGTAAAATAACTGGAAAATTAGTATATCACATTGAACTAAAAATGTTAACATTCAAAGGTGTTTTATGCCTCAGTTGTGAAAGGCCTTCTCAGAGGTTGGAGCTTGAGGCCGGGCGCGGTGGAGCACGCCTTTAATCCCAGCACTCTGGAGGCCGAGGCAGGGGGATCGCTGTGAGTTCAAAGCCAGCCTGGTCTACAGAGAGTTCCAGGACAGCCAAGGCTACACAGAGAAACCCTATCTTGAAAAACCAAAAAAAAAAAAAGGGGGGGGGGCTTGATGGTTAGATATCAATGTTTAAATGAAATGTTTTAATTCTTGAGGGATTTTTGAAAAAAGGCACAGAAAAAAATAGACTATGCCCTATAAGCTATTGCGTATCAGTTTTTCTAGAGAAAGGCCTTCCTCTCAGGGCCTGTAGCATTGCGTGGCCTCAGGGAAGAGCTCAGTGCCCCTCTTCCTCATTGCTGCCATGTCTGTGAGAGCAGGGTTTCCCTGTAGAATTATCTCTGAAGTTATCTGTGTTGTATATCTTACATAAGAATTATTTTGAGATTTTAATTCTTTAGAAAACATACTTCAAGTCTTTACTTTTTTTTTTTTTTTTTTTTTTTTTTTTTGGTTTTTTGAGACAGGGTTTCTCTGTGTAGTCTTGGCTGTCCTGGACTCGCTTTGTAGACCAGACTGGCCTCGAACTCACAGCGATCCGCCTGCCTCTGCCTCCCGAGTGCTGGGATTAAAGGCGTGCGCCACCACGCCCGGCATACTTCAAGTCTTTAATTGTGCAGTTATTTCACTTTATATCTTCAGTGCCTAAAACACACTGCCTAATATACAGATAAATGATTAATTTCAATTCATGAAATACATGCTTTTAGAAGTAATATCTGAATTTTATTTTCAGGAAAGATTTTGTAATATACCAGGAGCCAAATGTTTCTCCTTCACAAGTAACTGAAAATAATTTTCCTGAGAAGGTAAGAATTCTTTGAATTATTAAAATATATTTAAGGTAAAGAGCTGCTTAGTTGCTACTTTGACCTCCTAAGCTATAATTTTAAATGACTCTTGAAATGTTACTATATGAAAGTTACACTTTTTTGCTTGAATGTATGTCTGTATGAAGGTGTCAGGTCTTGGAGTCACAGTTGTGAGCTGCCATGTGGTTGCTGGGAATTGAACCTGGGTCCTCTGGAAGAACAATCAGTGCTCTTAACTGCTGAGCCATCTCTCCAGCGCCTGTTTTTTTTAAAGTTAGGTTAATCATCAACATGTTGATGACATCATGAAGTAGTTAAATGGCTTGTGAAAGTGCTCTGCTTGTGTACAGATACACCAGCGTTTCTGTTTCCTGTTGAAAGGTAATTTTAGTAGCAAGAGTGTCACTGAATCATTGCCATAAGCTGGAAAGGAAACAGTGGAAAAGTTTTAAGAAGCCTAGAAAGAAAAAACCCAGCTGATTCACTGTAAGAGAATTTTACTTTAGTGGAATGATGCAGGCCATGGCGAAGGACATTGTGTGTTGCTTGTGTGTAAGAGAGGGAGAGGAAGTGAGTGGAATGCTATCTGTCCTTTCAGGATGGAGACTGTTGTGGGCTGTGGTATGTTTAAACTGACAAGCAGGGAAAGCTTATCTTTGATTCTGTCTCATAAAAGTTAGCATTAGTATGGCTTTAGGATGGCTTCGTTCCCCTTCCCTTTCCCTTCCCCTTATTTATCACTTCCCCTCCCCCTTTCCCATCTTTCCTCCTTCCTTTTTCTTTACCCCTTTCTCCCTCCTTCCCCTCTTTCTCTCCAAAGTCTTGTTGTGAGGTACAAGCTGAGCCCAAATTCTTAAACCCTGTTTTTTTTTTTTAAAGAAAAATGCTATTAGTATTTCATGGTATGATGAGTATGTCTCCTGCATGTCTGCCTTTGCACCTTGTGCGTGCAGTGCCTTAGGAGGCCTGAACAGGGACGAGCCTCTGGTGGGTGGGTGTGGGTGTGGGTGTGAAAGTACAGATGGCCCATAGAGGCCAGAGTTACCTGTGGTTGTGAGCTGCCAGACATGGGAGCTGGGAGACAGACTGGTTCTCTGTGAGAGCAGGAAGTGCTCTTAGTCACTGAAGTATCTCAACAGTCAGACTTCCTTTAAGTACTCAAATTACATATCTGGTGGTTTAGTTTTTTGAGATAGTTTCTTTATGTAGACTGGCTTCTGCCTTGAGATCTTCCTGCCTCAGCCTCCCTAAATGCTGGGATTACAGATATTTGCAACCACTTGTGACTACTTACTGTGTCTGGTTTGTTTTTTTTTTTTTTTTTTTTCCATACTAAAAACATTTTCAGAATGGGTATGGCAGTGCTTACCTCTAACCCAGCACTGCAGAGGTGAGCACCGGAGGATAGGACTTTCAAGGCCAGTTTCCACCATACAGGGAGTTTGAGGCCAGCCTAGGATACACGAGACTCTGTCTCAAAAACCAAACAAAGCTTAGTGTGGCTTTTCAGCACGCTGTGCTGGACTGTAGTTTGACAGCGTTGGAGCTGCGTTGTTTCTGAAACACGGTTCTGAGAAGGTGTGGTTCCGAAGCTTTGGGACCAGTTGACTTGTGAGTATTCACTGTGACTGACTGAAATCCTGTTTGCTTCCCTTCAGGTGTTACTGTGTTTTTCGAATGGAAATCACTATGATATTGTCTATCCTATAACTTATAAAGATACTTCTGCTGTGTGTCAGTGTAAGTATCATCCCGTGTTCATCCGTACAGGAGTCACAGCCTAAGCCACACACACTTAGTAAGGATTTATATCCATTTGTCAAGTGATTGAACAAATGCAGCATTTAGTTGTATTTTGTTTAATCGGAGGGTTTCCTACCCTTGACACTACTGAGATTTTGGGCCAGATTCTTCTGATGGAGTGTTTCCCCGTGCATCGCAGGGTTTCCTAGTAGCTGTCAGTAACATTTGTTATCTCATGGTGACATCTAGTTTCTACGGGTTTTTCTAAATACTTCCTGGTTGGCTGGATTCTCCACCCCTCCACACTAATGGGAATACTGTTTTAGGAGTAGAGAAATAAAATGGCCCATTCTGCTTTGAACTCCTTTTTCCTCATATGAATAGTAGTGTTGCACATATAATTGCTTTTTTCTTTTTTATTTCTTCCTGTTTTTTGAGACAGGGTCTCACCGTGTAACCTTGACTGTCCATGAACTTCCTATGTAGACCATGTCTTGAACTCTGCAGCAGTTGCCTCTGCCTCTCAAGAACTGGCATTAGGCATGCACCAGCACTCCTGGCTTTTTTCACTAGTCTTATGTGACCAGTAAAAGAGTAGTAAACCTTTATTTTATTTTATTTTTTCCTTTGAGACCAGGTTTCTCTGTGTAGCTTTGGCTAGCCTAGACTCAACTTTGTAGATCAGGCTGGCCTCAAACTCACAAGATCTGCCTCTGTCTCCCTGCAATTAAAGGCCTGTACCACCACGCCCCACTTAAACATGCTCCAGTAGTAAACATTTTAAAAGCATATGTGATGTTTTTGTGGTGTGATGATATTTGGCCATCTTTTGGCTATGTCCCGAAGAGACATAACTTGCCTTCCCTGTGTTGACTGGGTGAGTCTGAGGCTTGCCCTCCCACCTGGAATCCTGGAGAGGACTGTGGGGGGTCATTTAGAGGCCAAGCATGCATTCTTAGTATACTTAGTTTCAGGAAGTTCATTGTAATAAAGCATGGGTTTTTACAGCTCCTCTGGGTTTGAATTTTTGGTGTACTTTTAAACAAATTATTTAATTAATTATTATTATTTTTTTGTGAACTGTATTTCCCTGTTTTTAGATATACTAGCTCTGTAGACCAGGCTGGCCTTGAACCCAGAGATCCCCACCTTTGCTTCCCAGGTGCTGGGTTTAAAGGCATGTGGCACCATCTACTGGCTTTTAGAACCCTCCTTTTCCTCCCTGGGCTCAGTTTCTCTGTGTAGCCTTGGTTGTCCTGGACTCACTTTGTGGACTAGGACAACCTTCAGCTCATAGACATCTGCCTGCTTCTTCCAGAGTGCTGGGATTAAAGCAGCTAGTATACTGTGCTGCTCTGCATTTCTCTTCTCTGCAAACTTAATGATGCTTAAGTTTTTCCATCCAGAACCTTTGGGTTAGGTCTCTTGTGTGATGTTCCAAAGCCTGTAGACTGAAAATACGTGCTGACATTTTAAATGTGAGGACACCAAAAGCCTTAGCGTTAGTAGAATCAAGTAGTTGCTCACTATGCGTTTTTCACTTTTCCTGTCATGTTTGCTTCCTAGATATGATCTACTTTAATTGTGTTTTTAAAATGTAGTAATCTAAAGCATGATTCCCGACTTAGTCTAAACAGAAAAAGGTTCCTGTTGCTTGGGGCTTTTGACTGTAAGAGCTTGTATATACCTACTGAACATTTCAGAAGCCTGAGTGGTACTTTTCCTGTTTTCTAAACATGCCTATCATGTTGTGTACTGTGCTTCTTTAATTGCAGCTCTCCTTTATGAATTGCTGTATGAGAAGGTATTTAAAGCCGATGTTAGTAAAATCATGATGGGCCTCGAAACCTCTGAAGTGGCCGAAAGCAACAGTGACATATCAGATTCTGAGGACGACAGCTGCAAGTAAGAATACAGTTCAATCCTGAAGTTTCTTTCTAGTGTCACCCAAGGAACATTTTCATGTGTTAAAGGTGTATATTCATAAAACCCTGATACACAGTAATGTTTCTTTATTGCTGCCATGAGTTTGACCTAGTTTTTTTAATGGGATAACCTTGAGAGTTGACGTTGTTTAATGGGAATTTATATGTATGTAATTGATAAATATGTAGGATAGATCTGACCAGTGTATGCATTGTGAAACTAGGAAGTTGGCTTGTTTGCAGGCCCAGGGCTGGAACAATGTTTTGATCATGATCTCCTCATCTTTTTATACTTTTCTTCCTTTGCTTCTGCCACCTCTTTTTAGAATAAGTGCTTCAGTGTGGTGTTCTGTGGGACAGTCCTTCAAGGCTACAGACAGACACACCTTTTAGAGTCACTGAGGTAGTTCAGACAGGTTCAGATGCTCAGGCCTGGACATCCAGGCATACTTGTGGACATTAAGTACAGTTTCATAGTACATGTGAACGAGTGCAGACACTTTGAGGTAAGGTGGCAGCTTCCTTGTTGCTAGAGTAAAGGACCTTGTGAGCCTCCTGACTAGGTTCTGGGAACTGAACTTAGATCCTCTGCAAGAACAGTATGGGATCTTAGAACCACTGGACCATCTCTGCAGTCCTTGTTTAGTTTTCTGAGGCAGGGTCTAGGTATTGCTGGAGCTCACTGTAGCTAAGAATGGCTTACTCTCCTGGTGTCCTGTTGTCTCCACCTTCCAAGTGCTTAGGGTTAGGCTTGTGTGCCATCATGCCTGGCTTCTAGTGCTGGTCCAGTCTAGCACTCTGTGACGGTTGTCTCTGTATATTGAGTTGTTAGTTCTGTGCCCAAAGAGAGCTGAGTACTGTCTGGATTTTGGTATTATTATTCTTGTGGCTCAGCACCTGTATTTTACGTTGTAAACAAACACCTTTTGATCAGCTTATTAAAGAGCTGATGGCCAATATCTAGGCAGGAGACAAAAGGTGGGGCTATCTGGGCTCAGAGAGGGTCTCTGGGAGAAGAATCAGATGAGGTAGGGTGGGGTGTTTGCCAGTGGGGCTGAGTGAGAGAGAGGTAAGAGGCCAGGTGTCGGGTGGTGGATAGAAACTTAGATGAGCTCTGGGAGGTAGCCCAAGCCAAGGCCTAAGTAATAATAAGCCCCTGTCTTTATTCATTTTATGGTGGTCCCAGAGAAAGTCTCACTCTGTTCTAGGAATGAATTAACATCTTCTGATCATTTTTTTATGCTTCACAGTGTTGTGAATTTTGTCCTAGCATATGCTGACTAATTCTGCATAAATAGAGATTGCTCTCTTCTTTTCAGACATAAAACCTGATCTAGGTATTGGTAAGCAGAGACATTGAGGTGGTGGCTAGCTTATTAACTTGCTGCCCATGCTTGGCATGGACGGGTCTTTAAACTTGTCTCTTGAATGCTGCAGACGTTTACTGTGTTGTGGACATGTGCGTCGTTGTGCTTGGTTTCCCTTTTACACTGTTCACCTTTCTATGACAGTACAATTGACTTAGCTGGATATATATAAGGCTTAGAGATCGAGTGATTGCTTAGCATGTGGGAGGCCATGGGGGTGAGCCTTCTGTACTAGGAGGAGGGAAAAACCCTTTTTTATTTTTTAAATTAATTAATTAATTTTTGAGACAGGGTTTCTCTGTGTAGCCCTGGCTGTCCTAGACTTGCTTTGTAGACCAGGCTGGCCTGGAACTCACAGGGATCCACTTGCTGGAATTAAAGCCGTGCGCCACCACCGCCTGGCAAACATCTTGTCTGTCCTGTCCTGTCCTTTTCTTTTCTTTTCTGAGACAGGGTTTCTCTGTGTAGCCTTAACTGTCCTGGACCAGGCTGGCCTGGAACTCACAGAGATCCACCTGCCTCTGTCTCTGTAGTGCTGGAATTAAAGGCGTGACCACCACTGCCTGGCTGTCATGTTGGCATTTTAAGAGGGAACACTGTATAGCTGTGTCAAGGATAGATAGTTTAATGTGCTAATTAGGAGGGAGGATGTATACTATGCTCTTGGATTATTTTTACATTCATATTGGTGGGTCTAGAGTCTGCTTGGAATGGTGAGGGAATTTTTTTCCGGTCTATACTCCAGGCTCTAGCTCCCTTTAAGTGAATATTTGGAGGTAATTTTGAAATCTAGATGTAGATTTTTTTTTTTTAAGACAGGGTTTCTCTGTCTACCTTGTCTGCCCTGGAACTCACTCTGTGTGGCCTCAAATTCAAAACATCTGCCTGCCTCTGCCTCCCAAGTGCTGAGATTGAAGGTGTACACCATCTCCAGCTGGTCTAGATACAGCGCTCTCTCTCTCTCTCTCTCTCTCTCTCTCTCTCTCTCTCTCCCCCCACCCCCCATCCCTTTTCTCCCTCTCACCCTTTTTTTTGGGGGGGGGGGCAGGGTTTCTTTGTGTAGCATTGGCTGTCCTGAACACACTTTGTAGACCGGGTTGGCCTTGAACTCAAAGCGATCTGTGATCTGTCTGCCTCCGCCTCCTGGAGTGCTGGGATTACAGGCGTGCGCCACCATGCCTGGCTTCGATACGGCTTTCTTAAGGAGGAGTTTTAGGGTAGAAAGACAGATCCTGTAGGGGCTAAAGAAGAGCCTCTTACACCTTGACTCGCAGCAGCCTTTAGCCAGCTCGGGGGTCTTCTGTATGTCTTCATCTGGAGTACTAGATATGACGTGCTGTCTTCTTAGCTTTCTTTAGTCAAGGGCATCTCAGCAAGGCCTTTTCCACTACCACCTTGTGTTATCTTTTCTTTTTTTCTTGTTTGTTTTTCAAGACAGGGTTTTTCTGTGTAGCCCTGCTGGCCTCCAACTCACAGAGACCTGCCTGCCTGTTCGACTGCGGCGACCACTCCAGGCTTGTGTTGTTTCATTTTACACTGCTGTGCTTGCCGCCTTTTGTTTGCCATAGGACTTAGTAGGTTTTTTGTTTGTTTTCAAGACTAGGGTTTCTCTGTTTAACAGAGCTCTGCCTGTCCTGGACTCACTTTGTAGACCAAGCTGGCCTCGAATTTGAGTTCTGAGATTAAATGAGTTGGGGGACACCATGCCAGCTGGGCAAGTAGTTCTTATTGTACTTGTCTAGTTTGTGTTTACCTTTCCTAGTGTGAGCAGTTTCTCTTTTACTGCTTACCCCCAGCTAGTCTACTAATAATCCGTGCGCGGAACGTAGGAGGCCCTCAGTTGTAGAGTAATGAGCTGATGATGGTTCGTGGATTGACTCAAGATGGGGATTTTTTTTTTTTAAAAGAAAAAGGCTAGTTATGACTCAAGACATTTTTTGTTGTTGTTTACTAAATCAGTAAGAGTTGCTAGTAGTAGGTCTGATTTTTTTTTAATATATGTATACATATACTTCATCTATATGTGTAATATATGCTTACATATGCTAAAGCTTTATTGGCGTTATTGGAGCCTCATGTTTTTTTACCATGTAGCTGACTTTGAGTGTTTTAGCTGAGGTTAAAAGTTGACTACATGCACTGGGAGTACTGGTGCACACCTTTAACCCCAGCACTCGGGAGGCAGAGGCAGACGATTGCCATGAGTTCGAGGCCAGCCTGGTCTACAAAGCGAGTCCAGGACAGCCAAGGCTACACAGAGAAACCCTGTCTCAAAAACAAAACAAAACAAAAAAGTTGACTACATGCAAATACATTTTCATTTCCTAACTATGGTTCTGTTCCTTTATAGGGGTAAAAGTCCTGCTGCCACTGATGTGAATGGATTTAAACCCTCGGGCAGTGAGGTACTTTTAACTTACTCTTTAATGTGTAAAGAAACTGATAATTATGGTTATTTTCTGTAGAATTTTTTTTTGTAAGAAATTGATTTGCTGCTTCCTAATTTATTTTTAAGTTTTTTCCCCATTGTTTTGCTTTTGTGCATATTTGAAGCATTGTTTTAAGAGCATTTCTGTGTTGATTGGACTTCTGACCTTGTTTATTTAGAACCCAAAGAACAGTGGGAGCTCAGCTGGCCTTCCTTTGTCCAGGAAGGTTCTGAAGTCGCTTAACCCAGCAGTCTATAGAAATGTGGAGTATGAAATCTGGCTGAAGTCTAAACAAGGTGAGTTAAACCTAAATCTTTTGGAAAATTGGCGTGTCGCACTTGAAGATAATGAATTATTTACAATGTATTTTTTCTTAAACTAACAGCACAACAAAAACGAGATTATTCCATTGCTGCTGGTTTACAGTATGAAGTTGGAGATAAATCCCACGTAAGTGATCTGTGCTGGAAGAGAAGTCGCTGTACCTGAATCTTATGTTCTGATACTTTCCAAAGGAAAACTTGGCTGCTTATAATTTGGACTTTAGAATTCATTTATGCTAGCACATTCTAAATACATTTTATCCAAAATACACATAAGTTACAAGTAGAATCATCTTTTTTTTTTTTTTTCGAGACAGGGTTTCTCTGTGTAGCCTTGGCCATCCTGGACTCACTTTGTAGACCAGGCTGGCCTCGAACTCACAGCGATCCACCTGCCTCTGCCTCCCGTGTGCTGGGATTAAAGGCGTGCGCCACCACGCTTGGCAAGTAGAATCATCTTAATGCTGAACTTTGTATGTTTGTATAGCCACAGTGCTTTTGCTATTTGCTTGTTTTGTTTTTAACAGTGTCTCACTGTATAGTCCTGGCTGGCCTGGAAGTCACAGATCCGCCTTCCTCTTTCTTCTCAATTCTGGGTCTTTGTTCATTTTATTTGAATACAGTTTAATTGAAGTCTTAAGCAACTGAAATGATAAACAGGCTACTTGTTTACTCAAGTATGCAGGATATACTTTTAAAGTTTGGCAGTAAATAAAAGGCTAGTTGATTTGCATGTGGTGGTGTACACATTTGACCTCAGCACTTGGGAGACAAGGCAAGTTGGATTCTGTGTGTTCAAGGCTAGTGGGTCTAGTTTTCATATTAAGTTACAGGTCAGCTAGGATTACATAGTGAGACCTTGTATCAAAAGCAAAGCAAGTCATGGCAACATGGCTCAGCAGATGAGAGTTCTTCCTGCTCTTTCAGAGAATCTGAGTTTATACCCAGATGAGCAGGCTTAACGCTGTGTGTCCCAACTCCAAGGAATCTGGCATTTGCTAGTACTCCTCAGGTAGCAGAAACTCACATGTAAAACTTAGAAAACTTAAATTATTTTATTACTTTATTGTTACTATTATTTGTTTCTGTTTTTTTGTTTTTTTTGAGACAGGGTTTCTCTGCGTTATCTTGGCTGTTCTGGACTCGCTTTGTAGACCAGGCTGGCCTCAAACTCACAGTGATCCTCCTGCTTCTGCCTCCTGAGTGCTGGGATTACAGGTGTGCACCACCACTACAAAAACTTTCTTAAGCAACGCCAGTTGAGCCTGGTGGCATACGCCTTTAATCCCAGCAGAGGCAGGCAGATCTCTGTGAGTTCAAGGTCAGCCTGTCTACAGAGTACAGGTCAGCTAAGGCTACACAGAAAATCCCTGTCTCTAAACAAACAAAAGCAATGCCCTGTTGTGATTAGTGAGGAATGAGATGTCAGCTCAGAACTCTGTTAACACTTAGAAAAACAGGAGTCTTTGTAGAGCAGAGCTGTGTTTTCTGCTGCTATCTTACCTGACGCAGCCATTGGCCAGGGCATAGGTTAGTGTGTGCAGTTTGCTTAGAAGAAGCTTCCAGACATTCTTATCCACACCACTGTTTACAAGTAACTATCCTCAGCCAGAATGGTAAGGGACAGTGAAGCTTTTGAACAGGTGAACAGTCTGCTTGCTCACTTTGTCTTTGTCTCTCTGGTTTTTTGAGCCAGGGTTTCTCTTGTGTAGCCCTGCCTGTCTTGGACTTGCTGTGTAGACCAGGCTGTCCTCAAACTCACAGAGATCTGCCTGCCTCTGCCTCCTGAGTGCCGGTATTACAGGCATGTGCCACTGCCTGGCTTAGTTTGCTCTCTTTCTTCCTTGTTTTTTAAAAGATTGATTTATTTATTATGTGTACAGTGCTCTGGCTACATGTACACCCGCAGGCCAGAACAGGGCATTAGGTCACATTATAGACGATTGTGAGCCACCACGCGGTTGCTGGGAGCTGAACTCAACACCTCCTGAGTAGCAGGCAGTGCTCTTAACCTCTGAGCCATCTCTCCAGCCTGAAGTTTGCTCTCTAAGCAGCAAAAAAGTCATCAGTATATGTTTTTAGTATGAAAATTGAAAGATAGAAGTCCTTTATTTGTAGAGTAGCATCTGTGTAGACTGCTGTCCTCTGTATGACATATATATCTGCACTCCATCCCCAGGCACACTCTATTGTATTAATTACTGTTGCCAGCTCCAATTTGCATATGAACAAACACAATAGTAACTTGCCCAAGGTGGTGCTAGTCAGTGGAAAAGCCACACCTGGAGTTTGAAAGCCAGGATGGGTTGACAGCTGTTGATGCATTGTTTGCAGGTTGGTAGATTGTACTGTTGCTTCTTGACGCTTTTTTTGGAACAGTTCAAAAGATTTTGACTGAATAAACAGTCTTTCTCTTAGGTACAGAGGTATTGTACCTTAGGGAGACAGATTCTGTTGTAACCCCCCCTTTTTGTGCTTATTTTGTTTTTTTTCTGATAAATGTTTATATTATCAAGTGTCTGATTTTTTTTCCTCCCCCTTCTGGTGTCGAACAGGTTAGATTAGATCATAATGGAAAATTTTCTAATATGGACAGTCATGGGGTTCACTCTGAGAACGGACCAGTTTTGTCTGAAGAGCTGGGAAAAAAGTACGTATTCTTTGTTACCTCATAGATTTAACTTGTTAAAAATTTTCTAAATGCCTGTGCATTTATAAATGCAAAAAAATGTATTATTTATGTGTAAAACCTTAAGTATGGTTACATCTTTAGAAAAATTGTGAGGGATTGCAGAGCTGGCTTGCCTGCAAAGGGACTGATTTTGAAGCTGAGCATGGTAGTGCATGCAGGCACATGTCCTGAGTTCAAGCCCAGCCTGGTCTACATAAAGGCTCAGGACAGCCAGGGCAACATAGACCCCATTTCACCCCCACCCCAAATCCATAACAAACAAGCAAACAAACAAAAAACCAGGAACTGAATTTGAGTCTCCAACATCTACATAAAAGCCAGGCATGGCTGTATGTGCCTGCCATGGCAGTGTTGGAATCAGAAGTAGGTGGATCCCTGGTGCTCACCTGGCCTGTATAAAACAGGCTTCAGGTTCATTGAGAGACTATGCCTTAAAAAATTTGGCAGAAGCACATGTAGTGCGTGCATGCGTGCGCGCATACACACACACACACACACACACACACACACACACACACACACACAGAGAGAGAGAGAGAGAGAGAGAGAGAGAGAGAGAGAGGGAGAGAGAGACGAGAGAGGAGAGAGGAGAGGAGAGGAGAGAGCGAGAGAGGAGAGAGAGAGGAGAGCGAGGAGAGGAGAGGAGAGAGAGAGAGAGAGAGAGAGAGAAAGGAAAGTAATGTGAGTAAATAGAATATTCTGAGTCCTGGTATACTTTACAAAATGCTAGTTTTAACACCTACAGTTTAAAATACATTCTTTACAGAAACAGTGGGAAGTTGCTGAGATTATAAAGTGGGGACTTGGAGAACAGGCACTGTATTTCTTCTTATTCTCTTAGTGCTGAGTTACCTACAATCAGTTAACTGTCGGTGTGGTCTTGTATGTCTCAGACCCCACCACTCAGGAGGCAGCCTCAGGCAGATTTCTCAGGCCAACCTGGTCTAAATAGTGAGTTCAGGCGAACTAGGGCTGTACAGTGAGGCCTTGTTTCAGAAATGTCCGTACTGTTAGGTAGAATAGAAAGACTGACTTAGTGCAGTGCCATTTTAGTGTCTCTCCCACCCGCTCCCCCCCCTTTTTTGGGAGTTACTGCCACCTTTGCTAGGGGAAAATGTAATAACTCAGATCATAATACTTACTAAGAAAATGAATCTAAGTGTGCATGACTGTATGACTTGAAGGTGTGTGGTGCACTGAATTATACTTTTAGAAACTCAAATCATTTCTTCTTTATATTTTATATTACTACTTTTGATTTTTTTTTGAGGCAGAATTTCTCAACGTTTCTCTGAGCTATCCTAGAGCTCACTATGTAGTCCAGGCTGGCCTCAGACGCAGAGAGCCTCTTGCCTCTGACTCCATACCCAGCCCTTATGTAATAATTTTAACCAATTTTTGTATTTTGAGGTAACATCTCACTATGTGACAGTGGCTGCCTTGAAAGTGTCTATGTAGATGAGGTTGGCCTCACAGAAACAGACTCTGCATCTGCCTGCTGGGTTAAGGGTGTGCTGTTTCAGCTTCCATTCATCCATCCATCCATCCATTGATGATTGAGGCAGGTCTCACATAAACCTTGCTGCCTTAGAGTTCACCATGTACACCAAGCTGTATTCAAACTCACAAAAGTCCTGCCTCTGTCCCCCAAGTACTGGGATTAAAGGTGTATGCCGCCACACCTGCCTTTTACCTTATCCTTTATTGGGAAAAGAACTGAATGTCAAGTCTGGACACTATACTATGTTATATATTATATACATACACAAATATGTACATAGTATACATGTGTTATGTACTATATACTATATTACACAAGTATGCCTAACAGTAAGATTCTCTCTTGTTGCCTTTACTATAGTGCCATGAGACAGAAAAACAGCAAAAAAGCAATTGTTCCTTAGTTACTTAGATTATATGTAAGGCCTTATATTATTCCATGAAATATGACTTGGATTGCTAAATTCTTGTACTTCAGTTCTAATGTTTTATTTAAAACTTTTTTTTAAAATGATGCTGGGGATTGAACCCAGTGCCGTGCACATGTTAATAAGCAAGTGTTTATTGAATTACATCTCTACCTACTTTTTCTCGTTTGTTTTTAATGTAGGAACTAAAGGTGTGGTGCTGCATGCCTTTAATCCAGCACTTGTGATGCAGGGCCAGGAGCATCTGTCTGCTCTCTAGAGTGAGTTTCAGGCTAGCCAAAGCTACATTGTGAGACCCTGTCCCAGAAGGGGAAAAATAAAGAATTAAAGCTAGCCATTCTGTCTGCTTATTGAATTATTTATTTTGGTTTTTTGGAGACAAGGTTTCTCTGCAGCCCTGGCTGTCCTAGCATTCACTTTATAGAACAGTCTGGTCTCTGAACTCAAAGATTAAGGTGGGTGTCAGCATGCCTGCTAAAAGTAAGCTGACAGCAGAGTGTCTATGCAAGGTACTTGTTTTAGTGTTTTTGTAAAATGATTCTTTTAGATTTACTTATTGTATGAGTGTTTTGGCTGCATGTTAAGTGCAGTGCATGCATGTCTAGTGCCTGAGGAGGTCAGAAGAGGGCGTTAGAATCTCTGGCACTGGATCAGGGCGGCTGTGAGCCACCGTGTGGTGCTGTTAGACCCAGGTCCTCTAGAACAACAGCCAGTGCTCTTGACCACTGAGCCATCCATCTTTCCAGCTGTGTCTTAGTGCTTCTCTTAGTTCTTACTGAGATTATGTGAAGTTACTAATAAACACTTTGTTTGTTTTGAAGACATACACCTAAGAACCTCAAGCCACCTACCCCAGAAAGCTGGAACACGGTATCAGGAAAGAAGATGAAAAAACCTAATTCTGGACAGAATTTCCATTCAGGTAAGTTCACATCAAAGTTTTTATTTCTTTAAGATTATGATGTTAGTACTTGGTGGTTTTTTATGTCAGAGAAAATTGTGAGATCCTTTTCTGTTGTCCACAGATAGTGATTACAGAGGGCCAAAGAATCTAAGCAAGCCAATGAAGGCCCCGTCTGCACTACCTCCTCGACTGCAGCATCCCTCAGGTGCAAGGCAGCATGGGTTCTCTACTCATTCTTCAGGGTCCCAGTCTCAGAAACCCTCCAGCGAGCACAAGGCTCTTAGCAGGACACCCTCACAGATCAGGTACCTTCCTCAGCTGAAGAGAAGAAGTCATGAGACACTTTGTGGCATGGGCTGTTTTTAGTTAAAACTTCTTGTTCATAATGTAATGTTGAAAGTATTATTGACAGAACTCCCCAAAATACCAGAAAAAAATAAGCCTTTATTTTTAAATACTTGTTTCAAGTGATGATAAACTTTCTGATAGCTCTGTCAGGGTTGCTCAGCCACTACAGCAAGCAGAACAACGATCTGCAGAAGGTGAGAAAGTAGTTTGATTTAAAATGACTCAAAAGCTGGTGTTGGTTCACACTTTGAGAGTCTGACCCCAAGCAATTTATTCTAGGCATAGTCAAGCAGTTTGGTAAAAGATTTCCTAGTGATAAATAACTCATGCTTAAAGGCACAATAAAACTTGAGAAATGACTACATCAAAATGCTTTGTAAAGTACATGCCACACTTCATAAAGATGGGTTCTGTACATTGACAAGCTCACCATGAGAGGTTACCAGGCTATTAACCACATCTGTTCCTATCCCTCCCTTTGAAAGGACAGTCCTGTGCTTAACATTCTCATCCCCGTAGTGCTTATCTGCGATCACAAGGACCTCTGTGTTTTCTGCCTCTAATTGTGATTGTAATGGAGGCCATGGCTGAATACATTGCTTGCTTGAGTAGCCCAGCTGATACAGACATGCGTAACAGAGTAACAATAGCTAACGGAGGACTCGGGACAGGGAACCAGGCCATCTTAAGCCACAATGGCCATTCAAAGGTCACCTGAGGGATTTGTTTATCTCTTTATGCTGATCATTAATTTGAGAAAAAAATCTACATGTTAAAGCAACACATGCCAAGAAATTATTGCCAACCAAGATTATGCTTGAGCAACAAATAATCTGTAGTAGTATTTAGCAAAACTATTTTAGAAAATTTATTAATGGAGGGGCTTCTGTCCACCCTCTCTGGCTCCCAAATAAAAGACACAGGTTTATTAGACTTGTTAATAAGCTTTAGGCTCAGTAATTGGGCAGATGTGATTTATATTAACCCTCTAGTTAGTCTGGCTACTTCCCAGTTCCAAATTACTTGCTGCTCTCGGTCCTGTCTTACATCTGCTCCATCAGGCCAGGCCCTTTCTCTGCATCATCATCTTTTCTCCCTTTTCTCTCCCTCCTCGTGGTCCCTACCTGAGACCCTCAAGCCCGGGTACCAAAGCCCTCTTCTGCCCAGCTACAGGCTGTCTAGCTTTTTTATTAGCCAATCAGGTAACTGAAGAGCAGACTTCATACAACATTGAATAGTGTCCAGGCTGCAACCAGATCTCGAAGCTCAGAATTCAGCATTTGTATACATAGAGCAGCAGACCGAACTCCAACGTAAAACTTGCGCAATCCACCCATCTCTTGATAAATTTCTGGTACTATTTTTACTGTAATATAGGTAGTTTTACTAACATGTAGGCCATTCTTGAGACCTTTCTTTGTATCCTATTCCTTTTCCTATTCCTGGGGCTGTTGTGCCTACAGGATCCACTAGAAGGAAGGAATCATCACACCTTCCTGGGAAAGCAAAGATTTACAAAGCAAAATGGGTGAAATATGGTTTATCCCACAGAAACCTTTATATCCCTCAGGAATAGATGGGTCTCCTCCTCTTGTTGACGACCGTGTGCCAAATGACGGCACAGGTTACTTTCTAAGCTATTGGCACCAGAGAGCTAGTCTAGGTGCAGTACATAAGGTGCTCTCTTTTCATCTTCATACGACTCTGAACAGTACTTAATTATGCTAAAATCTGTATTGCATTTGGATTGATCACTGGAGTAGTCCAACCAAAATAGCCCCTGTTCTTCTGACTGCATATTTGTAGACAGTAGTTTGTTTAGACAGCTGGTCCCTAAAGGGTAAAACAGTATTTAGCACGACAAAATAGCACACCGTCACTGGGTATAGTGGCACACGCCTTTAACCCCAGCACTCAGGAGGCAGAGGCAGGTGGAGCACTGTGAGTTCGAGGCCGGCCTGGTCTACAAAGCGAGTCCAGGACAGCCAGGGCTACACAGAGAGAAAAATCCATAAGCATAAAAGCATCACTTTTGGGTCAGTGGTGTAGTGTCCTTGTTGTCTCCCCAAGCTGAGGCTGGATGAGTTATGCACGCCATCACCTTACTCTTCTTGGGGCTTTTCTTGATGGGTTTGTCGTCTACCTTAAGATGCTTCATTTGCCAGCTTGTTTCTGGGGTGCTGTCATGGGTGGATGCATCAGACTGGGAGCCATCGGGGACTTCTTTCATTTTCTAGAAAGTAATCAGTCCGTTTCCAGTAGTTTCTAGATTTTTCCATTAACATAAATTTTAGGCTGCATTTCCTTTAGGGCAATATAGTTTTGAGCAGGAGAAGAAGCATTGTAAAGTGAAAAAAAAAAAAAAGTGGCTACATTTAGCAGAGTATGCAGGACCATATTATAGCTTTTAGTTGTAATGGAATTGTAGAGAAGAAATGCATAAAGAGCTATTTGCTGTCAAGTGCCATATGTGACACATAGTGTTTTCCTGGGGTCCTGCTCTGCAGTTGACTAGCTATGGCACTGGCATGTCAGTGCACTTCTACCACACTTGATAGCCCAGAAGGCCCCAGACACAGACAGCTCTAAGTCAGATGTCAAACTGATGTGAGAACCACCCACTCCTAATTATTCCCTGGAGCTTGGAACACTGCAAAATATGCCTTCAGTAGAGGGTAGGCGCTCGTGACTCTCAGTCTGATCAATCGTATTAGACCAACGGCAAATGCAGAACTGAAAACAAAACTACTTAATTAACAGTAGCCATTAGCCTCTAAAGATTTAAACCTAAGGTTATTTTTTGTAAGACTTGGGATTTTCACCAGAGCAGTTTTCATTCTGAGCTTAAGAAGACTGTCCTAGGGAGCAGGGCCCTGGGATGTAGCTGAGAAGTTACCACAGACATCCTGAGGGAGAAGCACACATCCGCCTGGCACTGTAAACACACCCAAGCGTGAACAGCACCAAAGCATAGCCACAGAGAAGGCCGTGCTGGGAAGGCTCTGCTTCCCGCTGCATGGTACACACTCTGATGTAAGAGAGTCTTAAGGCTGCACTAAAAATAACTTTAGATGAGATAATCTGAGTCCTACTTGACTGCACTTCTGGTTTAATCCTTTCCAGCCTTGAAGGGAATTTGATAAACATGCAATTTTTGTTTGCATTTCTTGGCCAGAAGAAATACTCTAAAACACTTTTTTGATTTCAATTTGTCCCTATCCAATTTGCCTCTTAAATTCTTCCCAATGCATTCACGTTATTTTTAAAATTTTTGTGTTGTACAGAAATAAAAATTTTAAAAGTAAAGTTGCAGTAATCATAAATACAAAGGAATCTGAGTAGTGTTGGCTCACAGTGCCTGAAAAGCCTGAAGTGTAAAAGTCTCCAGTTTTTGATGTAAACAACACTATAAAATTCCTTACTCTGCTAATGTTGTGAACACATCTTTGGAAGGGTATGTAATTTGACCAGGCCTCAGCAGGGGAAGCATCTATGGTCTCAGTAACAGGAAACTCACGCCATCTTTGGAATGGCCTTCTACCAGCAGTTGCTGAGGGTGGGTGGTGGGGTGGTTGAGGCAAATAAAGAGTAGCAATGAGACCACCTCTCTTTTTTTCTTTTTTTTTTTTTTAAGGATTTATTTGTTTATTAAGTATACAGTGTTCTGCCTGCATATTCACTGGCAGACCAGAAGAGGGCATCAGATCTCATTATAGATGGTTGTGAGCCACCATGTGGTTGCTGGGAATTGAACTCAGGACCTTTGGAAGAGCAGACAGTGCTATTAACCTCTGAACCATCTCTCCAGCACCCCCCCCCCCCCAACCAGGTGCTTCTTTATACAGTTTTCACAGAACAAAGACAGACTAATTATCTGAGTGGTACAGATTATGTGCTTGATTTTTCATTACATGTCCAGGGTTCAGTCACAATTAGGAAATGCAAACAGAACAGATTTTATTTTTATTATCTGTCCTATAATTCAAATTTAAAGAATCTAAAGAGTGTATGTTCCAAAACATATGCATCTGTTATATGGCACTGAGTCAAACAATGGCTATTTACCAACCGAAGGTTCAAGATTCTAGTAGTTGTTCAGTCCCTGAGGCTGGATGTCTCATCTGATCTTCAGTATATGCAGGGATCCCAAAGAATTAGGTTCTAATGCCAGTAAAAAGAATGGGTTTGCCAGTGAGAGGGGGAGAGCAAGCAGGCAAAGAGCAAGCTTGCTTTCTTTTACAGCCTTTACATAGGCTGTTAGAAGAAGGTATGGTCTGTCTTCTGATTTTTTTTCCTCATCAAAAGAACTGGATTAAAGGTGTGTCTTTCTGCTGCAAAGATCTGGATTTAATAAAGAAAAATCCCTCACAGGTATGCCTAGCCAGTTGGGTTTTAGTTAATTTAAGATGTAGTCACGTTGACAACCAAGAGTAGCCATCACAAATCCAGCCCTTGACACACAGTCAGTGCTCTTTATGTTATATTTAGTTGGTTTCCGATTGAATACTAATTGGTCATAATTGCACCTAATATGATATAACTAACTAATGTATAATTGCAAGTACATTATATATTTAAATTGGTCATTATTATAACAGTCTCTCATACAAACAAATGAATTATAAATTTTGAATAAGTGGCAGTGTCTCTTGGGGAATATAATTGTATCTCAAACTTAAATATAACCACGATAGTATCTTAATTGAAGTTATATTACATAATAAGGAAACTGAGAAAAGAATACCTTCTTAACAAATTATCACAGAAACATTCATGTGAGTTATAATCCTTGTTTCTGCACCTGGTCATGGGGCCTTAGCTGGTGTGGATAGCTGCGTCCCCTGCTGCCCATCCTGATGTCCTCCAGCTGCAGCAAGCCCTTAGCTGCCTTAGCTCTCTCTCCTGGAAGAGTGGCTCAGGCCTCCATTCTTGGTGGGCTCCTCTCCTTTGTCATCCTGCCTGGATGAGGTTGACATTAACCACCAGTCACTGGTGGTAGCACTGAGAATGCCCTAAAGGATCTCCTGCACAACAGACATAATTTTACCTCCATTGTGGAGAAGCAGTCCAGTTGCGCCGTGGTAATCTGTACTAATCACCCCTCCTAACACTGTTCTTCCTGTCTTATCCTGTTGGTTTAAGAGCGTTAGAAGCCCTAAGTGGCCAAGGGGAGGTAGCTTCTAGTTCAGTGGAATGTTTGTTCTGTGTCCTGGCAGGTGTGCTTCCCCCACCCCTCTCCAGAACCAAAACTTCTAGGCCACTAGAACTTAAGGTCGCAGGGACAGGAAACAAAAATTTTCCTAGTGGGTCACTAGGGGTGATGGTGGGTGGAACCATTCCCCTTTTCACCCCTGGCTGTGGACGGAACCATACAATGTATTGGAGGCATATACTGCCTAGGAGAACTCTGTCCCAGCCCTTGGGCTGCTGCCACGTAATTAGCACTGTAACTGTGTCTTGAAAAGGCCATTGCATCTTTCAGGCTAGCTGCTTCATAATGGTGGGGAACATGGTAAGACCCGTGGAGTCCATGACTGTGGCCCCATTTTTGAACTTCTGGCTGTGAAATGAGTTCTAAGGTTAGAAACAATACTGTGTGCAATGCCATGAACAGTGGATAAGGCGTTCTCTAAGTCCATGGATGATGGGTTTTGGACATACAGGAAAGGCATATCTATAACCAGAATAAGCATCTATTCCAGTAAGGACAAAACATTATGCTTTCCACAGAGAAAGTGCCACTGGGTCGTTGGTCACACTGGGGAAATGTGCCATATCTGGGGCTCAGTGTTGGTCTCTGCTGTTGGCAGATCTGACGCTTAGCAGCAGCTGTAGCCAGGGTAAGGGTAGCCTTGGTGAGCTGCAATCCATGCTGTCTAGCTCACAAATAAACCCCATCTCTGTCACCATGGCCACTTTGTTCATGGGCCCATTGGGCAATGGCAGTGATGTCTGGGCAGAGAGCAGGCCATCCTGTCCGTGTGACTACTCCTCAGCTGAAGTTGGTTGGGATTTCCAGATGCCTGACAGTTTGCCAAATCCTCTTCAGAGTCTTTTACCCCACTGGTGTTGAGAAGAGCTGGTCTGAGGGCCTAAGGGTCATTTGTTTGCCCCTTGGATTTAATACCTAAGGTAGACTACCTGAGGACATTAGTGGCTTTTATTTCAGAGTTAAAATAGTGATACCATAATAGTCCAGGATTTCGTAAGATTATATTTGTGCTTTGACAACTTTTCTCCCCTTAAGTTTTGAATTTTAATTTTGATTTCTTGCTTATACAGCTGAAAGAAATGAGAGAAATAGTAGTCATACTGCTATTCAAACAATGTTCGTTTTTATTTCGTTCATGTGAGTGTTTTACTTGTGTGTGTGTGTGTCTGTGTGTGTGTCTGTGTGTCTGTGTGCCTAGTGCCTGAGGAGGTCAGAAGAGAAGACATTATATTTCCTGGAACTAGAGTTACGGGTGGTTGTGAGCTGGCATGTGAGTATTAGGAATCAAATCCTGGGTCCTTTGCATTGTAGTCAGAGATCTTAACTGCTAAGCTGTCTCTCCAGTACTTGATACTGCTTTTCATGGCTGCATGCTGTATATAGATCTTAGAGCTGTGACTACATTATTGACTCTCACAGTTTCTCTTTGAGCAGAGTTAGGTTGAGGCAGCAGTGGAAGCCAGTCACCCAGCCGTGCATATCTCGTTGTTCCCAGCTTCTTCCTCACAGTGTAGCGAGGATGGTCTTTGTCTCATCTGGCCATTATTCTTAGAACAGAAAATCAGAATGCTTTCCCTTTTTTTCCTTTACGTTTTAATTAATTGACGTTAGTTTGTGTGTGGGTGTGCATGTGGAATCAGAAAAAAAAAACATGGCTGTCCTTCACCCATGTGACTTATGGGGATTGAACTCAAATGCTCAGGTTTGGTGGTAAGCCTTAAGCCATTTATTTGGTGATCTATCTTTTCCTTTCTTTTGAGTAAATTTTTTGATAATATTAGAACGTGGCATAAAAAATAGGTATAGTGCTTGTTTTTCTGCTCGGGGTGGTGGTGGTGGTGGTGGTGTCTGTATCATGTAGAAGGAAGTGAGTTGTATTTTACTTGGATTTTATTTTGTGCCATTGTAAGTTTTATCTTTGTAAAGTAGCTTTGAATGCTGTATATTTTCTTGTTTGCCAGCTGTGTTAAGTTATAAAGTGTTAGCTTGTTTTGTACTGCAGAATAGATTATTGTATTTGTGTTCTCCATATATTTTCTTTTCTTGAAAGAATGTTTTATTTGACAGAAAACCTGATCGTGAAAGACCTGAGGAATTTGATCACATGAGTCGTGAATCTTACTATTTTGGCCTCTCCCCAGAAGAGCGCAGAGAGAAGCAAGCTGTTGAAGAGTCTCGGTTACTGTATGAGATTCAGAACCGGGATGAACAAGCTTTTCCAGCCCTTTCTGTACGTATGTGGAGATTTTAAAGGTCAATGTTTAGAAGTCTTTCTTGCTGTGCGGTGGTGCCGCACACCTATAATCCCAGCACGCTGAGGCAGAGGCAGGCAGGTCGCTATGAGCTCGAGGCCAGCCTGGTCTACACAGCGAGTCCAGGACCAGCCAAGGCTACACAGAGAAACCCTGTCTCGGAAAAAAGAAAAAAATAGAAATAAATAAATAGAAGTCTTTCTTAATGTAGCTTGTAGTAAATGATAATTTCAGATGATGGACTTAAATTTCTTTTTTTCTTTTTTTTTTTGGAGACATTTCTCTGTGTAGCTTTGTGTGTTCTAAAACTCACTCTGTAGACCAGGCTGGCTTGAATTCACAGAGATTGCCTATCTCTGCCTTCTGAGTGCTAGGATTAAAGATGTGCCTGTTACTGCCCAGTAAACTTAAGTTTTTAAATTGAAAATATTTTAAATATTACGTAGACTTTGGGATGATGGTTTGTGCTTGTAATCCCAGCTGCTTGAGAATTAGAGAGTCCTTGAACTCAAGGCCATCTTGACAACATAGTGAGATTCTGTGCCAAGAGAAAAGGGAGGAAGGGAGGGAAAGTAAAAGTAGAACATGTAGTTAATCCTGGGTCCAGAGAGATTAGTGAACAACCAAAAACAGCTGCTTATAGTTAAACAAGCAAGTTGATTCCTTCACCTAACTGCTGAGTGTTTCCTTTGAGACTGAGAGACTTGGTATCTGCAAGTAAATACTGCAGTGCAGAGACTTAGGATTCCGTTAACCATTTAAGAGGCTTTTCTGAGTAGTTGGGAAACGTGTGCTCACCATGTTGGCCTGAGCAAGAAACACATGTATGTGCCCTGCTCCACATGTCAGTCACTGAGCTGTGCTGGATACTTCTGGTGAAAGGAATGACTACACTGTGTTTTCTTAACTTTGAGAGGTAATCAGAAAGGAAACCGTTGCCTTGTAGGTGAGGGGTTTCACTGACAGACAAAGAGACGCTTAAGTGATTGTCATAGGAACCCTGTTGTACCTCTTAGCAAATTATATAAAATGGTAACCCTGACTAGAAAAGGTTGAGTGCTGTTGAAGGCTCCCCGCTGTGCCATGTGCAAGATCAAAGATGCACATGATATTTTGCTTATGAGAGAGAAGCTCAATTTGAGAGCTTTATCTAGAATTGTTCAGCCTGCAGTTTAGGGAAGATTGCATAAAGTACCCAAGTCAGATATGCCTGCGTGGTAGGTACTGTCTGTGTGCTAAGTGCATCCCCTTCATGTGTTATTTGTTGTTTTCTCATTGCTTTTATGCAGTAATAGGCTGATTTTAATCATTACCCTTGTGCGCAAACTTTTGTCCTCGTGCCACTGTGAATATGGTCATAGGTTGTGATTTTTTTTTCTTTTTTTCTTTTTTTGCTAAAACTGGGCTTTCATACTTCCAGATTTTAGATTTAGAGTGATCTGGTTGGATTTGATAGTGGCTTAGATTTGTTTACTAGAAATTGGAATAGAAGAATTGTGATTAAGAGTGCTGTGCCAGGAGTCTAGAACTAGAACCTTCAGTGAAGATTCACCTCTTTGTTTGGCCAGTGGTATGCGCCAGTCAGAGCTCAGGTGGTTTGCTCTTGCCTGGATCATTTTAGTGGTGCCTGCTAATTGATACCTTGGTAGAGAAGACGACATTACTGTTTGTGCAAAGAATATCAATTTCAAGGTGACCATTTGGTCAGTGTGATTTCTTGAATTTGATACATGAAGAAATATTAATTTAGACTGAAATTAGAGTGAAATTAAATTAGACTGAAAGTCTGATTACTGGATACTTAACTCAGTAATAGACTATTAATGTAGAGCGTATAATTGGGTATGACTGTAGATGATATCCGTAACTACATATTAAGTAGATTCTAAAGGATAAAAATATAAGGCTATGAATTTGGAGATTTTTGATGAGAAGTATGAGTTATTTGTAGAACTCTTATACATGTTTGTAAAATTTTAATACAGAGTGTTGACTTTATTTTAAAGAGCTCATCAGTCAGTCAGTCACCCTCTCAGAATAGCAACTCGTGTGTCCAGAGGAAGAATTCACATGCAAGGGATAGGAAAGGAAGCATTCGGAGAGCAGACGCAGAAGAGCGGAAGGACAAAGGTACCCGCTTCCTCACTGCAGATGCCGGCACTGCTGAGTGTTCCAGTCACAGTGTTTCCTATGAGCTGGAAATACTAAATGGGGAATTCCAGAAAAACTTCATAAGACCCAAACTGAGTGCGGTTCTGAGTAGCACCGAGATGTCTTGATTTGTACTGCTCCTTCTTGTATACATGTGAACAGCCAGTGTTTCCACACTGTATGTGCTGCCTGCCTACTTAGTAGCTGGCTTGACTCTCACTCTGCCTGGCTGTAGCACTGTTTGTGTTCTAGTAATGCTCTCATCGTGCAGAGTGCTGATGCTGGCAAGTGAGGAGCCCGAAGACAAGTCCTAGAGTCCTTTCTTCAAATGGAAGGATAGTAGAAGGTCCATAAGGAGTTATAGTTGTATTTCTCTTTTACTACAATATTAGTGCCTGCTGACTTTACATATACAGGGGAAACGTCATAGTATAAAATTAGGTGCATCCACAGTTTCAGACACCAGCTGGGGTTCCATCTGTAAGAGATAAGGATTGATACATTAGGAGAAGACACTTAATTGTTAGGCTGTCCCTCTAGTGTTACATATTTGACATTGGAGAGAAACATTAACTTGAGCTAAGGCAGTGCTTGCTTTTTCTGTGTTTAAACAGAGTGGTGGTTGATCTGCCTTTCTTACTCTTGATCTGTTGCAGACTCCCTACGTGGCCATACTCACGTGGATAAAAAACCCGAGCCAAGCACACTGGAGGTAAGGACTTGGAATATATTGAAAACATCTATTTGGTGTGCATGCACGCGTGTGTGCAGAGTGTGGTGTGTGTGTGTGGAGAGCAGAGGACAACTTGCATGAGTCACTATGTGAGTCCCAGGATTGCGCTCAAGTAACTCGGCGTGGTGGCAGGCCCTTAGCCGCTGAGGCATCCCACCGGCCCTCAGATTTTTAAATGGTAGTTGCCTGTTGTTCTTTAATGCTGCCATGGAGTAGGAGGAAGAAGTTAGATGATGAGATTGAAAGCATTTAGATACCTTATAAGTTTTTTAATGAAATAGAAAAATGGAAAATAGGATGAAGCTTGAAGTTGACAGAATTCTAGTTAATTCCGCAGGCTACTTTAGGATGCTCTAAATAGTTGCAAACTTGATATTTACTTATTTATTTATTTATTTTTGTTGTTGTTTATCAAGGCAGGGCTTCTATGTGTAGCCTCGGCTGTCCTGGAACTTTGTAGACTTGGCTGAACTCAGAGACCTGCTTGCCTCAGCCTCCCAGGTGCTGGGATTAAAGGCATGTGCCACCTCTCCTGGTCTCAGCGTATATTTCTCATCACTCTGTGAAGTGACATTTATAAAGAAGACTGTTATACTCTAAATTAAAGTTCCCCAGTAGTGTGACATAGCCGTGTTCAGGCCAAATTAAACGGGAGTGGGTTCTCGGGGTGAATTAGAAAGGCAACCACAGTATGCATGATGTAGTCTCTTAATGACACTGTGACTTCCTTGCTCTCAAAGATTAGTGATGATAAATGTGCAAGAGTTTCCTCACCGTCCAAGTCAAAGAAAGTAGAGTGCGCATCTCCAGTAGAACAAGTAAGTCACTGCACTTGGCGCGCAGGGCTCCCTTCTCTGGGTTTCTGTACTCTGTGAAAATGTCTGTGTTGTAAGTGGAAAACCTTATTCTGGCATAATATGGGTGTGTTCTGTTTTTGTTTTGTTTTTTTATAATTATATTTAGTCTAGAATGTTGTAAAAATTTCTGGAATGTCATGTCATTTTATACCTGTTCTCCGACCATTCCTGTAAGCGGGTTTAAAGTGCGTTTACAGTTGATATTCATGTTTGGCCCCTCTTACCATTTTTGTGCTGGTTCAGCTTGACAGTTAAAAAGAAGACAAAACTTTTACTATGATAAAAATATTTTTAGAAGTTATCTTGCATCATCACCAATGAATTACTCCATAAACATTTAATAAAAAGACTAGGAGTTTGTCAAGTAAATGCACACTTGAGTATCAGCAGATATTTTGGTTCTTGGTGTAATGTAAGGATAGATAGTTCCTTGCTGTACTTTGTGTTAGCAAAATGAATGTACCTAAGTGCATTTTTTGTGTATGAGTCTTTGCCTTGGGGGGAAAAAAGCTAAGGAAGGACTTTAAAGGGGATTTCTGTGGTTTTATTCAGTTGCCTTTAGAAGCTTGTTGTTTCTACCTGCCTGTGGCTTGCACCAGGCAGTCTCATTATTGTAAAATGTGTGTTACATGGTATTTTTGACGGGTGAGTGAACTCTGAGTCTGGCACGAGCAATTACATGCTGGATTTTATAGTAGGCCCTTTTACACTTGACTAAGTAAGATAAAGCTGTAGTAAAGCTTGTGTCAAAGCAAAATGATGTTTTTTTCTTTCTTTACCTCTCCTTCTTGAAGAAGCCAGCAGAACATATGTCTTTGTCGAATCCAGCTCCCCTTCTAGTCTCTCCAGAAGTCCATCTCACTCCTGCGGTGCCTTCTCTACCAGCCACTGTGCCAGCCTGGCCAAGTGAACCTACAACTTTTGGACCAACAGGTTAGAGAAGGATTTGGAAAGATTTAAAGCAGCCTTTCAAATCAGAGGCTTCAGGTTCTCGAGTGAGATCTGCCTATAGCAGAACCGTGACCGGAGCCCACAGGGCGTCCAGCCTTGTTGGAGGAGCAGGCCATATGCACGGTCCTCACTGGGCATCATTTTATAGTCTTGAGTGCGTGACGATCACCAGGCACCTCTTTGTTTGGCGGCACAGCGCCTATTGACACCGCAGCTCGTCCCTCCGTAGGCTACACTGTCGTGTCTCCTTTAAGAGTCCTCACAAGGGCCTTTGCCCTAACCATTTCACTGTGGGAACTAGAGGTAGAAGATGTGGACTCGGCTTCTTCCCAGGGTTGTTACTAAAGTATTTTAGTTGCTTGACTGCACACTGCTTTACAAGGCATATAAGTTGTGTAATGTATTAAATTAACAAATTTGGGGTTGGGGATTTAGCTCAGTGGTAGAGCGCTTGCTGGGTTCGGTCCTCAGCTCTGGAAAAAAAAAAAGACAAAATTAAATTAACAAATTTAACACAAACTTTATTTCTACATGAAAATATCTTTGAGTTTTTAAAATAGTTTTTGTTTCTTCCCTGTCTTCCTTAGGTGTCCCTGCTCAGATTCCCATGTTGTCAGTGACACAGAGCACTGGACCTGAAGCTGCCGTGTCACAAGCGCATTTAACACCCTCTCCAGTTCCTGTGTCAATTCCGGCAGTTAACCAGCCCTTGATGCCTTTGCCTCCGACGATGAGCCTTTATCAAGACCCACTCTATCCTGGGTTTCCTTGTAGTGAGAAGGGAGAGCGAGCCATTGCACCACCTTATTCACTGTGTCAGACTGGAGAGGACCTACCTAAAGGTGAGGCCCTCGCTGACGTCACACTTTTCCCCTTGAGTATAGACAGAGTTAGTGAGACATGGAAAGATGTAAGTAGACATCAGAGGTCTGGGTTTTTTGTTTTGTTTTGTTTTTCAAGACAGGGTTTTTCTGTGTAGTCATGGCTGTCCTAGACTCACTTTGTAGACCAGGCTGGCCTCGAACTCACAGTTATCCCCTGTCTGCCTCCTCAACTTGAGTGCTGGGATTAAAGGTGTGCCTCACCATGCTTGCTAGCGGTCTGGTTCTTATTAAGCCATATGAAGGACACACTCAGTGAGGAGCAGAGATTTAATCATTTGATTGTTCAGGCCTGTTTTAGTTTGATCTTTGTAGAAAGTGAGTTTTGTGTTAGTTAACCACCTAGTGTTTCATAAGTAACTGAGGGCTTTGAAAATCTTAGAAATCAATTCTAAGCTTTTGTTGATTTTGTAGGTAATTCCTCCTTATGTAGGCCAGGCTTGCCTGGAGCTGATATTCTGCCTCAGTCTCCTGGGTTCTAGGTTATAAGTATGAACTACCAATAGCTGATTCTGTTTTTGGGAATCTTACTGTATTCCCTTGTTTTTTCATTTTTGTAATTTTTGAAACCACAACAGAATATATGAAAAATAGTGTTTGAGTTTTCTCCCAGATTGAATTTTAATCAGATAAGCTAAATTTGAGCTATTATATTTAGCTGTTTATGCAGGAGAGTTAGCTGTTAAAGCAGAGGAAAATGCAGCAGATGTGCAGTCACCCTCCAGTAAAAGCCTGCTGTTTGGTTATGTTTCCATTTTAGTGTTTCGCTGTACAGACAGTCTGGCAGGAAAACTTGCTGTTAGAGCTGTAGTGATTGATGTTGATGGAAAGGAAAGCTTTGAGTATGTAGTTTTGGTAAAATACTATTTTATTTTCAGATAAGAACATTCTTCGATTCTTCTTCAATCTTGGTGTAAAGGTATTTATATTTTATCCTTTTAAGTTAACTTTCCATCACTGTCTAAATAGTAAAATTTAAAATATTTAACTCTTAATTGGTAATCTAAGGTTTGTTAAATGCTATGTTTTATGTTTAGTTATGGCACAGGCTCTAGTTATTGCTTGCTTTTTCTTTTAATTAGTAATGGTTTGGCCTTGGGGAAACTATGAAGGGCAAACCAGTTTCCTGGGCTCTGGTTGATGGGGACCTTCTCAGTAGGGAAGATGAAAGATCTTAGTTTGAAGTTCTGCTTTAGCAAATTTAGGTCCCATGCAAGCCCTTTGGTGTCTCTGAAGCCTCCAATTTATTATGCAAAGCTGCCTCTGTTGAGAGGAGTGAAGGAAGTAGTGTAGAAAGCATTGCTCTGCATGGTGGCAATATTGTTCACTAGCACAGTAAAGAGGTTTTGGTGGCAGGGTTGGGAGGGGGAGTGGTTAACAGAAAAATAGCTTTTCTTAGAGGCCACAGGACTCTCTGTTCGTGTCAGTGATTTACTGTCTTTGACTTGAATTCATTCCGTCAGTTCTACAAACATGGAATAAATATCAAGTGCCCAATCTAGTAGCCAGCTTCAGGAAGTGACGTGCTTTATCCATTGCGTACTTACACTTCCCTCGACCGTGCTGGACTCATGTACGCAGCTAGTTAGGAAGGAGTCAAAGTATTTCTTTTTTATCTTGATGCTTTGATATAGGGTCTTGGTTTTTTTGTTTTGTTTCCAACCCTTGTCTTTTGGAGTATTTAGAGGGCTTCTAGAAGAGTCCTGTTATACCAAGTCTTTTTGAGCATTTCCCTGGTAGGATAGAGTCAGAATGTGAAGTGGTCTAGCTAAACTCCAAGTGGCTGCGACGGTGCTTCCTGGTACTGCATCAGGCCAGAACCCAGGGAGCAGGGCTCAGTCCCAGCCCGTGTCATGTTGGTTATCACTGTGATCTAGTATTATATGTCCTTGCAAGCATTAAGCTTAAGTCCATTACTTTCAGAAAGACAGTATTTTAACCTCTCATATTTCTGTTTATCTTGCTTTTTTTCTTTTCTTTTTTTTTCCCTTTCAGGCATATAGCTGTCCTATGTGGGCCCCACATTCTTACCTGTATCCTCTGCACCAGGCCTACGTGGCAGCCTGCAGGATGTACCCAAAGGTCCCTGTTCCTGTGTATCCTCAGAATGCTTGGTTCCAAGAAGCCCCTCCTGCTCAGAGTGAAAGTGACTGTCCTTGTCCTGATGCCCACTACTCTATGCACCCTGAAGCCACTGTTAATGGTCAGATGCCACAGGCCGAGATTGGACCTCCTGCATTTTCTTCTCCTCTGGTTATCCCTCCATCTCAGGTGTCTGAAGGTCATGGACAGTTGTCTTACCAGCCTGAGCTGGAGTCCGAGAACCCCGGGCCGCTTCTTCACGCGGAATATGAAGAGCCACTGAGTGGCAAGAACGTGTACCCACAACAGTCCTTTGGGCCTAACCCATTCTTAGGTCCTGTCCCCATCGCACCTCCTTTCTTTCCTCATGTTTGGTATGGGTATCCTTTTCAGGGATTTGTAGAAAATCCTGTGATGAGGCAAAATATTGTCCTGCCCTCTGATGATAAAGGAGAATTGGATTTGCCCTTGGAAAATCTTGATCTGTCTAAAGAGTGCGATTCTGTCTCAGCAGTAGATGAGTTTCCAGAAGCCAGAGTTGAAGGTGCACATTCTCTCTCTGAAGGCAGTGTGAGCAGCAAGCATGAAGGCCGTGTGGAGCAGTCATCCCAGACGCAGAAGGCAGATATCGCTTTGCCTTCAGGCTCACCTGGAGTGGAAGGAAAGGCTCACCCTCCCACTCAAATTCTAAACAGAGAGCGAGAAACTGTGTCTGCTGAACTTGAGCCTAAGAGGACCAGTCAGAGTCTGAAAGAAAAGCCTGAGAGAGTGAAAGATCCCAAGACTGCTGCTGATGTGCTCAGCTCCGGGGCCAACTCTGCGGATAGACTGCAGAGAGCAAAAGAAGAAAGTTCAGAAGATGAGAAGGAAGTATCTAATATTCTGAGAAGTGGCAGATCCAAGCAGTTTTATAATCAAACTTACGGAAGTAGGAAGTACAAAAGTGATTGGGGCTCTTCCGGTAGAGGTGGCTATCAACATGTGAGAGGCGAGGAGTCCTGGAAAGGGCAGCCTACCAGAAGCCGGGATGAAGGTTATCAGTACCATCGCAATGCTAGAGGACGCCCATATAGGGGAGATAGGAGGAGGTCAGGCATGGGAGATGGCCACAGGGGACAGCACACTTAATGCTTAGTTGTAGCTCATACTGTAGAGCGGAAGCCTTTCCTTAGGTGGAGTATTTCTGAAGGCTTTAAACCATTACAATAAAAGCCCAAATTGGAACTATTTCCTCTCTCCCCTTTACCCTTAATTCCTATTTTGGTGAGACTTTGGACATGAGCTCAAGGGGCAGATGAATTTTTGACATTGTGGTTTTTCTTACTGAGAATCTGTTTATTAGGTTACTGCCCCCATAAAAATTAAACATGACTCTTAAGTATTTTTTTATAAACAGCTCAATATAAAACATAGACATAGTGTTTTTTCTCCCTTGTGTAAGTTTGATTTAAAATATTGGAAATGTGTGCTTTTTAGTGTTTATTAACGTGACAAGAAAATAAAGCATTCAACACACTATAGAGTCCAAAACATAACATTGCACCAAATAGAAATGTATATTTTATTAAGCAATGCCTTAGTCATAAACTGGGCTCAAACAATCCTCAGCCTAAAACACTGTTGTCTTTTAATATGCTTCCAACCCAAAGGCCTTTCATCTCAGTATCTGTCAAACTTGAATAACGTCTTCTCTTTACTATTACACACAAGGCAGCCTATTAACCTGTGTCTTAGAATCATTGTATATAGTTCTTTTAATATCCATAGGGTATATTTTTGAATTTTGGTGAGTATTTGTTGAACTTGAGATTGCATACAATAGATGTTTAAGGAACAGTAGGAAGTCCGGGGAGCCGGCTGTTTCCATCAAGAACTAGCACTGCTGGACATGTCATGGTGCCTACTCGAGAGGAGTGTAGATGCTATGCATTTTGAAAATAATCTGCATCTGTTAAAACTGCACAAGTTTTTTTAATGCCACTTTAACACTAATGCACTGACAGATTCTAAATATTTTGTGAGAAATGTTAAACTTTTTAACTGATAGGCTTCTCTGTAAACGTTCTGCTTCCTCCCCGCACCAATGGGTGTGCTGATCACTTTACAGTTGCATGTTAACTCGTCATAGCTGGAATTACTGTATAAGAAGAACACGATTGTGACTTCTAGTTCTTCGCTAGAGGATGCTGCTAGAAAGTGGTTTTGCTTCGCATTTTGTAGCTGTTCCCATCAGTGCCGTGTCTGCTCCTGCCCCTTCCAGTCCGCAGCATTCCCTAGCGCTCACTTGCATGGTGCACTGTTCTCACTTGGAGATTGGACTCAGAAGAGTTAGCACAGTATTCACCCATCCGTGTTACTTTGTAAACTAACTGTGCTTTGTATTTCTTACTTGTACATATCAATGTGAAAAATCTACTTTTTTTTTTTTTAATGTTGCAATTACCTTGTAATCAGGCAGCTTGAGTGCTATGCAAATAGTATGGTGGTGGTTTTCTTTGCATGTTGTGTGTAATATACCTAACCAGAAATAAATGTGGCTTTTGTTTTGGGGGCAGATTACTTTTAAAAGCAAATAACAATTCACTTGAATTTGACAGACTGAAGCAGACATGTTTTTCTGGGTCCTCTGATAACTTGTGGGAACGTTTGGCTGTCAGCTAGGCTCAGTGACGCTCCACTGTACTGTAATGGTGTTTACCTCTGTGCTGTTTTAATTACCCTCATGTCTGTGTAACTGCTGATTTGAGTACTGATAAGCATTTAAAAATTTTGTAATGTAGGGCTTTAGAGAGCACTTTGAAAGATAACATTTTTATTATGATGGTGCTAGGTAAGAAAATTTTTTAGCCTGGGATGTGTAGAAAAAATTGAGAATCTGTTGAAAGGAATTTGTTGTCTGCTTCTAAGCTAGAATGGTTGTAAAGTTTCTGCTTTGCCAGTGTGTCAATATTAGTGGCTGAATTATGGATTAGAGCTGTGGAGGATCTTCTCTGTATAGTCTCTGCTTTGTGTGTAGAATTGGCTTTAGTAGTTTCAGTATAAAAATCACCTTTTGATATAATAAACCAGATTTAGAAGTTTGATATGTTTGGTCTCAGGAGCCCAGAGAAGTAGCTGTTTTCAGTGTCCTTTTTTTCTTTTTCTTTTTTCCGTGTGTGTGTGTGTGTGTGTTTTACTGACTGGGGAAATGCTTAAAAAGTGAACAGAAAGCCTGGCGCTTGCTTTCTGCAGTCACTCTGTCTTACCTTAATGAGTGAGGTAACAGTACTTCATAGCTCCTGAGGGAAACGGATGTACTTCTGACCTCTAGGACATGATGGATCAGTGATGAGAGAATTCTAGCCTTTGGTACTTTCTTTGTGACCTCTGGAATAGAGCTCTGACTTTGGTAATTTTAAAATGATGAATTTTTGTATGAAGGTCAGTTATCTTTCTTTAGTTATGTTCTTAAGTGTATTCATCCAGGGGATTCTGCCTTATCCCGAGGTCAAACTAGGGCCAAGCAAGCTTTTCCCTTTACATGAACTGTCAGTGTATTTTGACTTCTTTTTACATGAGAAAAGAGGAAAATGATGGCTGAAATGTCCTTCGTATTTGGAGATGGTGAAACTTCACGATGGGATACAGTTGGAACAAACGCTTCCACTGACCAAAGCTCCTCTGTTTAGTGTAGGTGCTGTAGTGGGATAGACCCCGCCCTGTTCCTTTCAGTGTTGTTGTTACCCTTCGAGTTACTTCCTCTCAAGACGCATCTTCCATTCCTGCCCCACGCGCTCCCTGGCAGCAGGATGCTGGCAGCTGTAAGCCCTCATGGTTCCTAGAAGTCTGTTTCATGGCAAGGCTCATCATACCTGCCTCAGCCTCACAGGAGTGGGTTTTCCACAACACAGTGCTGAGACAGTTGGTGTGATGCAAGCTATTCTTGGAGTGTAGTTTTCTGTTCGGCCCGAGGGTGAACTAAAATGCCTGTGAACTGCAAACTTGTGTGTGACTGACTTGGTGCAATACAGTTTCTTTCTAAACGTTTCTGGTTTAGAGAATACTCAGCCATCCTGGAAACTAGCAATATTTATTTTGCCTCACTTATTTTACCTTCAGTTTTAGATGAGGTGAAGTTTTTTTCCACTTAGGGTACTTAGCAAGATCCATTCTAGTGTAGCTGAAGAGGAAGCTATACTATTTCTGTTTATTGTATTTTGCTCCCTATTTTTATGTCTAATTGCTTGTAAAAAAAAATCTTAATAACGGCTCACTTGAGTATATCAGTTTGAAATAGCTAAGATTTTCCTACTTAATGTCAGCCATCGGCTCTCCCGATAATTGGGACTTTTTCTTTTCTTTTTTTTTAATTTTTATTTTTTAAATTTCTCCTTTCTCTAAAATTACAAGTTAGGAAATCCTGTAGGAGGGGTGGGTGCATGTCTTAATGCTGAGAAGCAGCTTTTTGGGGTTGAACTTACTTGAATGGTTTAAAAAATTGCATTGTTACAAAGCTAGAAAAAACTTACGTATGAAAAATGATCCTAGCCTTACACTGAGTACAATAATACTTATAAGCATGTGAAGATGTGATCATTTGTGATGTTACCTGTAAAAACATATATACATATCTATACATATCTTTTGAAGTGTTGAAAGGAAATAGTACTTTATATTCTTTATCATACCACTTTTGTAAGTGTTGAATATATTGCTGTTTATTTTTCTATGTTCTGTTTCGTAGCCTTAAGAAGTGTTTCAAACGATCTGAATGTATAAAACAAGTCAATGCCCTCCATGGTGTGATGCTGCATTATATACACAGCCGTGTGCAGATATTAAACTCTGTCTGTCGATTCTGCTTGGGATTCCTTGGTCTTTGGGTAACCCAATATATCACATGTAAATCTGAGGATGAATCTTAGTAAACTCTTGAAAATGGCATGGTTTCCATGTTTTTTTCATGCTGGAAGAGAATTACAGTAGAGGCAGCTGAAAGAGGGTTTATGCCTATGGGATAGGTGCTGGTTTCCTTTTAATACATTGCAAGTCACGGAGCTGAGTAGTGGCTTTCAGCACACTGAGTGAAGCACGGATGCAGATAGGCAGTCACAGGTTAAGGGACTTCCCTAGCTTTCTTTGTCCCGCCCCCAAAGCTCAGGAATATATTTTCTAAAGAAAGACTGAACAATTTGGAACGAGATAAGGTTATTAGGTATACTGAAATCAATTGAAAGCTGTTACTGTTTGAAGTCCTGGGTGGTGGCGTACAGACTGCAGGTTTTATGTCAGCCTCTAAATTACGTCCCCAGCCCTGAGAAACAAGTCTCTTCTTAATTGCATATTTATCATACTGTCACGACAGATTGCTTCAGTTATGAACTTTCTAAGGAAACTGGTTTCTCAAGTAGAACTGAAAATGATGCTTATACTTGATGGAATGTGATCCAAGTATAGGCAGTTTGTGTGTGAATGAGTTTGTGTTTGAGTGTAGGTGCCCTCTGAGGTCCTGGGCTATGAATTCCCTGGAGCTGGAGGTGAAGCAGCCTGCCATGGGCACTGGGATGAAAGCTCTGCAAGGCAGGATGCAGTTGTTACGTTTAATTTTTGACAGTTTTACTGTATATCCCTGACTGTCCTGAACCTCACTTTCACCTGCATTTCTTTCCTCAGTGTAGGACTCAAAGGAATTAAAGTGTGTCACTGCACCCACCTGCCCCAATATGCACTTGTGTGTGTACTTCTATAAGTTGTTTTTAATACAATATAATAATCCCCCCCCCCCAATTTACTTAGATACTCCACCTCCCTACTCACCCAAATTCTTTAAAACAAAAATGGGCACAGGGTGGGGGGCGGGACGGCGGCGGCGGCGGCTCCAATAACACATGAATGTCCTTACCCTGAAAGTCCATTTTGTTCTGGTCAACTACTGGGCATGACTGCCCTGGCGTGAGGTTGGTACATCAGTGGCACTCTATTGAGAGGACGGATCATCCCTGTCCCAGCAGTGTCAGTTGCAAATAGCTTCTTGGTTAGAGTGGGAGTTTGAGTACGCCTCCCCTTCTCAGGGGTTCCATTCTTTGAGACGCTGAGAACACAGCAAACCAACATATATGGCTGTCCCAGGGGTCTAACTCCCATCTTAAGTTTGCAGGTCAAATTCTATTCACTCACCCATCTCACCAGACCCTTCAATTCTTTTAGCATGTAAAACCTAAACCCTACTACAGTGTTAGAATTCACACCAGCTACGGAAGGAACTGTGTTGAATGAACTGTTACTCTGCTGGCCACAGTGGTCGCAGAAACCCCACAACTAAACAGTATTTCAAATTATTAAAAGCGATGCTCACTGGCTAGAAAGAAGGCTCATGGTTAGGAACACTGGCTACTTTCCCAGAGGACTTGGGTTCAGTTTCTAGTACCCACATGGGATCTCCCAAGTGTCTATAACTCTAGTCCCAAGGGATCTAGTACCCTTAACAGACACAACACTGCACATAAAACAAAAATCTTAAGTTTTCCTCCCTAAAATCAATCTTATATAGTCCCCTTTACATATTTTAATATCTTAGTGTCTCCACATAAAGTTAATCATTTTTGATAACCAAAATGTTCATTGTAGGATTGATTTAATTTGCATAGTTAATACTAATTTTATAGACAAACTCATGTTAGTATAGGCTTTCCTATTACTATGTAAAAGAAGTTTAATACTTGGATGGGCAGTGGCGGTGCTCAACTTTTAAAAAATATATATTTTATTATTCATATTACATCTCAATTGTTATCCCATTCCTTGTATCTTTCCATTCCTCCCTCCCTCCCATTTCCCCTTACTCCCCTCCCCTGTCAGTGACTGAGGGGGACCTCCTCCCCCTGTATATGCTCATAGGGTATCAAGTCTCTTCTTGGTAGCCTGCTGTCCTTCCTCTGAGTTCCATCAGGTCTCTCCATCCAGGGCACATGGTCAAATATGGGCACCAGAGTACATGCGAAAGTCAGACCCCACTCTCCACTCAACTGTGGAGAATGTCCTGTCCATTGGCTAGATCTGGGTAGGGGTTCGACGGTTACGCATGTGTTGTCCTTGGCTGGTGCCATAGTTTGAGCAGGACCCCTGGGCCTAGATCTGCCCATCATAATGTTCTTGTAGGTTTCTAGGACCTTCTGGATCCTTCTATTTCCCCATTCTCCCATGCTTCTCTCACCTAGAGTCCCAATAGGATGTCCTCCCATCTGACCCACTTTCCTGGTGAGTGAAGACTTTCATGGGACATATCCCTTGGGTTAGTGTCCAGATGTAAGTGAGTATACACCATTTGACTCTGCTTCTGGGTTAACTCACTCATGATCATTTCTAGTTCAATCCATTTGTCCACAAATTTTGGGAATTCCTTGTTTTTAACAGCTGAGTAGTATTCCATAGTGTATATGTACCACAGTTTCTTTATCCATTCTTCTACTGAGGGACACTTAGGCTGTTTCCAGGTTCTGGCTATTATGAATAAGGCTGCTGTGAACATGGTTGAACAAATCTTCTTGTGTGCTGGAGCATCTTCTGGGTATATTCCAAGGAGTGGAATAGCTGGGTCTTGAGGACGCCTTATTCCCAGATTTCTGATAAAGCACCAGATAGATTTCCAAAGTGGCTGTACTAGTTTGCATTCCCACCAGCAATGAAGGAGTGTTCCTCTCTCTCCACATCCTCGCCAGCCATTCTGATGGGTGTAAGATGGAATCTCAGAGTTGTTTTGATTTGCATTTCCCTGATGACTAAGGAGGTTGGGCATTTCTTTAAGTGTTTCTCAGCCTTTTGATATTCCTCTGTTGAGAATTCTGTTTAGTTCTGGTGCACACCTTTTATCCTAGCATTTGGGAGGCAGAGGCACTCAGAGTTTGAGGTCAGTCTGGTCTACAGAGCTAGTTCCAGGAAAGTCAAGGCTACACAAAGAAACCTGCCTCAAAAAAACAAACAATCTGAATTTATATTTTCAAATTTCATTTGCATGAAAATACAATCCCATACCAAGATTAAATGCATAGCAAGTATGAAAGAATGACCAAACACCGGTAATCTCAGAGTGATGAAGGGAGAAAATTTTTATTCCATATACTTATGTATATTTGCATTGTTTTACAACATGTATTTATGGTTTATTCATATAAATTCATTTGTAGAAGGCCTAATGGGGGCCAGTCAAAACAAACTCTATCACAGTTTGCAAATTAGTTAAGATTATTAAAAGCTCTAAGTCTTGCCTGCCCCATTATTCACCTTCCTCACAATTCCAGGTCAGTGTATCAGTAAGGTTTGAATACTGTCCTTTGTATCCAAGCCTATGAGTGAGTATGTACTGCAGCAGTGGATACTTTATATTGCTATTTCCTGCACTTGCTGGAGAAGTTGTTTAAGGTTGCCCTTGGTCGCCCAACAGAAACATCTGTAGTCTGTATCCCTCAGCTGTTATGGTGCTTGCCGAGCATGCACAAACCCCTGGGCTTGCACCTCAGTACTGCATAATACAAGCCTGGGTTACTCGGCTCAGAAATTCAAGGTTGTCCTTGATACGTAATTTTGAGGCTTGGGCTATAGGACACTCTGTCTCAAAATAAAACTAAAAACAAACCCTAACATCCAGATACGTAGGCACCAACTTTGTATCTGTAAAGACTTTGTATCTGTAGGGTTGTGTGTATGTGTGTGTGTGTACACATCAGTGTGTTAGGGCCAAAGGTTTGACATAAAGTGTCTTCCTCAATTCTGCCTACTTTTTTTTTTTTTTTTTTTTGAGACAGGGTTTCTCTGTGTAGCCTTGGCTGTCCTGGACACCCTTTGTAGACCAGGCTGTCCTCGAACTTACAAAGAGATCTGCCTGCCTCCGCCTTTCCAGTGCTGGGATTAAAGGCGTGTGCCACCCACCACGCATGGCTGCCCCATTACTTTTTGAGACAGGACCTTCGCTCACACAGACTGTTAGGCTGGCTCTAGGGATCTGCCTGACTTACCTGCAGTACAGATTCCTACTGTGTCTCAAAAGTGTACAGCCTGCACCTCCCTGAGCCATTTCCCCAGCAAATATTCTTCAGAAAGGCCTCCCCCATCCTGATCAGGGACTATATAAATTTATGTTTACAAAGTAACATTACTTTCAATGTTATAGAATCTTATATAATGTAAAAACTGAAAAAACAAAACAAAACCCACAGTTAAATTAGATTACTGAAATTTTGACAGATATTCAAAAGCACCAAAAAACCCATTAAAAACAATTTGTTAAGTTGGTCATAACCATCTGTCTTTGAGCAATGGTGTTTGTAGCAATGTCCCTTGAAAGCTAAACACCGATATAGTGCACAGCCTGAGAACAAATAGCAAATATAACCCTGATGTTTATTTATCAGACCTCAGCAGCGTAGTCTTTGCCTGGCTTTTAAAAGAGGGCAGTTTCATTATACTAGTACACGTAGCAAACAGGCAAGAACAGATTTTACCCTAGATTTTAAAGATGGGCAACACCAGTAAGCATCTGGTCCATAAATACAATACACAATTGAACATCTCCCTGCAGATCACGAAAATCTGGAGGTAACCGATGTATTTGAAATGTCTCCATTTTAGTCCAGTACGCACAGAATAGTTCTTAAACAATTTATAAGACAACTGGCTTTTGATGTCACATTAAGAAAATCATACTTCAAGCTCCAGAGTATGTGGGGCCATAAAACCTGATTAAAGTTTTATATGATAAAAATCCCAGTAAGTAAATGGCTTATTGACAATCTCCAATTCAATCTAATCATCCAAGAAAAAGTAGTTTCCACTCTTCTTTTGTTCTACATCCTAAAAAATAAAAGAGAAGCGACACAAATCAGATGAAGCCATAGCATCTATGCAGCGTGACCGCCCAGTGCTTAGCCACTAGAGTATCTCTAACGTGGTCTCCCCACGTGAGACGCTTTCTTTACATTTAGGAAGTTTGTCCACCTTCACGCTCCTGTCAGCATACTGCCAGCCTGAAAACTGCTTATTATGTAAAGCACTTTGTACTTATGCTTTATACTCAAAGTAGCCTTTCTCAGAACTGTCTCTAGGGTGGTCAGTAACAGTTCAGCTCAGCTTCTCAGGGTTATGCTCTATGACCACCTACAATGACTCAGTATGCAGAGGTGGCTTAATACACAAAGGAGAAGATTTATTTTAACTATCGTAAACAAAACCAAAGAAATTGGTTAAAAGTATTCTCAAAAACTACTTTAACAAAATTCCATAAATTCACTTTCAATAGTACACAGTAAAGTTTTGGCAACTAGTTTTGTGCTTTTAGAGACAAGGCCCCACTGCCCGTGCCTATCCTGGAACTCATTACGTAGGCCAGGTTGGCCTCAGACTCACAGCGATCGCCTGCCTCTGCCTCCCAAGTGCTGGGATTAAGGTGTGGGCCACCACATGTGCCAGATTTCAAGACAGCTCTAAAAGGCACTTACCATAGATTAATGAGTAAGAACAACAGACACACTACAGTTGTTGCCTTGCAACAGGAGTATAAAAACTTAAAAAGGAAAAAACAACCCAAACTGAGAACATGATGTGGTGTCGATTTTTAAGAAGACGGTGTCTATTAGGGTAGGAGTTATCCACATACCTTGATTGAATTAAGCTTATTTATTCGTGGTCTGTAATTGTTGGGGTCTCTTCTGAATGTAATTTCGAGCTGAGATAAAAATTTGTTCATGCCAGCCAAAAGCGTTTGAGGACTAGGGGGAAAAACAAATAGTTTTCATTAGATTGTTTAAGTATCAAGAATCACCATTGCCTCTTCCTCTCAAACAAGCACTAAGGCTAACACTATTACACATCATTTGATTGGCCACATTTCTGTACAAAACAAGCAGAAATATGATCTATATTTTCAATATTGAAAAAACATTGAGACAGTATTTATAGATTTAAAAAAAAAAAAAACAGAACCAGACAGAAAGCAAGGCCCTGCACTATGTTAGGGAAGCAGTCTACACTGATTTATTGCTGTGGCCCCAGAAGTACCGGTAACTAAAAGGAAGTTTCCATTAAAGCCTTTCTGTGCTTTCATCTTTTATAGCCAAGATTTTTTTTTTTTTGTAAAGACTTAGAGGTAGAGACAGTTATGAACCACCAGGTAGGTGCTGGGAAATGAACCTGGGTCCTATGAAAGAACAGGCAGATGGATCACTTGAACCATCTCTCTGCACTCCGCCCCCATTAATTTTTAAATTGCCTAAATAACAAGAAAAGATCATTAGTGAAGAAATCAGTTTTACATATCTAAGGAATTTCCTGAACGTTATATATTCTCACTAATTGATGATAGAATTTAATATGAAAACCAAGGAATTTTGGGATGCACGGTGCTGTTTTTTTGTTTGTTTTGTTGTTGTTTTTTCCTTTGAGAGAGGGTCTTACTAAATAGAGCTGATGTCCTGCAATATACTACCTTAGGCCAGGCTGTCTTTGATCTTACAGAAACCCACTTGCCTCTGCCTCTCATGCTGGGATTAAAGTTGTGCAACACCATGCCTGGCTGGTACTTCTATTTCTTGAAAGAAGTATTCAAATAGCAACTTGACCCTCCTTATTAACATCAAAAAGTATCGTGTGAGACTCGCGTAAGATAGATTTTTGGTTCCAGAATGTGTTTGTGTATTGGTGATGTTATAAGGTACAACTTAATGTAGGTTTAGCACTAATGGTCAAATAATGTCTCAGAGACAAATGAATTTTTGGTTTCCCTACAGAGTCTAGAAGAGAAGGTTAAAATACTACACTGACTATGCTGTAGGTTGGGGGCTAGAGAGATGGCTCAGTGGTAAGAGCACTGGCTGCTCTTCCAAAGACCCAGGTTCAATCCCTAGCACACACATGGCAGCTCACAACTGCCTGTAATTCTAGTTCCAGGGGATCTGACACCCTCACAGAGACAGACATTCAAGCAAAAGCAAAACCCCATCAATACACATAAAAACAAATAAATCATAAAAAAAAAACAAAAGAAAACGGTTACTGGGTTAGTGTCATGCATTTGGCATGTCAGTAATTCTTTGGATTTTATTCTATACAAAAATTAAGTTTCTAAGAAATTATAAAAACTTTTTTTTGAAATACAAATACTCAACTGGACAAAGTTAAGGTGGAAGAAAAGTTAAGGTCTAAGGCTCTGTAGGATTATCTAACTGGGTCAAGTATTGCACACTAGCCTGTAAACTGCTATAGGGCCCCATGCAGATTTGTCTAAGAAGTACCTGGGGGCACGGCTCACAGAGTAAGAAACTGACTTAGCAGCTACCCCCTTCAAAGAAGAAAGCGATAAGACTTTAGCTTTTATGACTTTACTGAAAATGTAGACTGTGATAGTTTTCCAACTGTTAGAACTTGAACTTTACTTGTGGACATTTCGGACAGCATTTTTACCTGTTTGCCACTGTGCTCTTAGAGGGAACACCATCAAAGACGATGACGCGGTCTGCTAGGTAGGTGGCCATGATGAAGTCATGCTCTACGACAAAAGCTGTCTTCTTGGCATGGAGAATGAAACTGGAACACAGCAGTTTACAAACCTCTCATAGTTTTGAAGTCACAAAACAGTCAATGTTTTATTAAGCACATCTGTATGCTAGTACACACAATCAAAAATGATATTCTGAAAATAAGACATTTACCGTTTGACCACCCGAGCTGCCATTAATCTTTGCTCAGAATCCAAATATGCAGATGGCTCATCAATTAAATAGACGTCAGCAGGTTTGCCCAAACAAAGAGCTAAAGCTACTCGCTGAAGTTCACCACCAGACAACGTCTGCACCTAATTGGAAAAGAGCAGCAAGACATGTCAAGATAGCCAATGGCTGAAATCACAGTGCGCACAGATCTGTAAGGACGGTAGGTTACAGCACCTCTTGATCAATGATGTTTTCAATCTGCAGCGGCTTCATTACATCCGTCACAAACTGGGGGTGAGTGTAAGCATCTCTGATCTTTTCATGCAGTAACTGGCGAACACTTCCCTGGTTTTAAAGGAAAAAACATTTAAATAATAAATCACCGGGAAAGAACTTTTCTGTTTATGATTTTGTTTTTGAGACAGAGTTTTTCTGTGTTAGCCTTGGTTGTCCTGGACTTGCTTTGTAGACCAGGCTGGCCTCGAACTCACAGCAATCCGGCTGCCTCTGCCTCCCGAGTGCTGGGATTATAGGTGTGCACCACCAAGCCCCGGCTGTTTATGAACTTTGGTAGTAAACTTCAGGCCAAAATGAAATCAAATTGCCACCAATTTATATTTTATTTTTGTCCCTTCTTCTGAGACAAGGTCTCACTATATAGCCAAGTAGCTGCCTCCAACTCAGAGAGCTGCCTGACTACCATTGCCTCCAAGTGCCAGGAAAAGGCTCACCTGCATCACTACCACTGGCCCATTCTAGTTTTAAATCTCACTCAAGATTTTGAAGCTAAGAACAGCCATGGACACAGGTGAAAAGGCAATGATCTTAACATTTAAAAGGAAAGGAGCGTTTCAGGGGAGAAATAATGAAGAGCAGGAAAACCCTAGATGTCAAAGTGGGATGAAGTAGCTTGGATAGTCTGTAGGCTACAACACAGTGCAAGCCTTATCCTTAGCTGGCCATGGTGGCGCACGCCCTTAATCTCAGCGCCCGGGAGGCAGAGGCAGGCGGATCGCTGTGAGTTCAAGGCCGGCCTGGTCTACAGAGCAAGTCCAGGACAGCCAAGGATACACAGGAAAAAAAAAAAAAGAAAACCTGACTCAAAAACACTAAAAACACTTCCCCACCCACCAGCCAAAAAAAAGCAGCTCAATACATTTTTATGTTTTATACCAGAAACCATTTCCCTAAGGCTGAATAACCTTATTTTCTAAAACTATATTAAAAAACACATTATTCATCAGCTGACATTTGGGTTTTTTCTACCTTTTGGCTCTGATGAATACAGCAGCTATGAACATACACCTGTGTAGGTTCTGGTACTGAAGTGCACACACTGCTGAAGTACACGCTAATGAGTGGAGCTGCTGGTGTTTACTACTCTGCTACAGAAGTCAGATGAGGGGCTTTCCCAGTAGCTGTAGGGTTTTTTTTTGGTTTTTGTTTTTTGAATATTCCCAACAGCAACAGGTATCATCCAATCTCTTCACATTGTCACCAATACTTGTACTGGTCTTTTGGCTTTTCTTTTCTTTTTTTTTTTTTTTAAGTCATCCTAGTGGTTGTAAATTGGAATTCACCATGTTTGATCTGCATATTCTTACTGGCTAAGAATGCCAAACATCTTTTCATGTGGTAGAGGTCATCTGTATTTCTTTGGAAGAATGATTGCTTTTGGGCAAAGGCTCGCATTAGGTTTCTAAAAAAAGGCTGACAGATTTCAAAGTTACTTCCAGAGCTGGATGTGGCGGTATATACCCAGTGAACAACAGTACTTGGGCAGCAGAGGCAGGTGGGTTGAGAATTTCAGGTACTTGTATCCTATAGTAGATTCTGGGCCAGCCTGTGGCTCGTTTAGAAGCTAATATGAGTAAGAATTTCAGTTTTTTATTATGTGAAGGAGACTAAACTCAGTCAAACATATACTGTACCACTGAGTTAATGCTCTTACCCATAGCTAGAGCAGAAGACTTAATGGTATAAGCACATATGCACATGCATTTTAATAACCAAATTAAAATAATGACTCACTGTTGATTTGGGACTGATTTTCTGTGGCTTATAACTGACATTTAGAACTGGTACTTCTCCTGCAAGAGAATACAAGTATGCATGACACAAAAACTGCACAGACCTCTCAGTTTTCTTTGTGGGACAGAGAAAAAAGGCCATGCTTAGAACAGTACCTCCTTCGTCAGGCTTCAGCCTCCCAGCAAGCATTCGGATAAATGTGGTTTTGCCTGTACCTAGTAATACAACAACAAAACAAAATTAACCTCCACATTTCAAAGTGAAACACAACTTCCTAATTGTTATAATCTGAGACATCTGTCTTGAAGATATTATATAACAGTTATGAAGAAAAAGCAATCCTCTCCTACCTGTCACGTATTAGCCTAAACTTATTAGGAGGTGTAAGGCCAGTCCATTTTAATGAATGATTACACTATATGGTGTCTGACAGTTTAGAATGTGTACTTCTTAGTCATTAGTTTGTTAAGGGCAACAGAGGCTGTTTTGTGATAGAAACTACCCACAGCTAGTACAAAAAATTGCAACCCAATCAGACTGTTTACTGAAGCCTGATATACTGCAAATCTCACGTAAAATCTTCTAGTTCGGCGGTGGTGGCACACACCTATAATCCCAGCACTGGGGAGGCAGAGGCAGGTTGATCTCTGTGAGTTCAAAGCCAGCCTGGTCTACAAAGCGAGTCTAGGACAGCCAGGGCTACACAGAGAAACCCTGTCTCAAACCTCCCTACCCCTCAAAAAAAAACTTCTGCAGTTTTATAAGCTCTAAGACCACACTATAAACTATTTTTTTCACACTATAAACTATTACCTTTAATTCATAAAAGCAATACTAGGTATTTAGCAGTCGGATCTATCTTACAGTTACAGTAACAACTTAATATCGAAAATATTGGTGATAGAACTATCATCAGAACCTCAAATATGAAAAAATCCAATTACAGGCACCTAAGAAAATCTTTTAAAGCTAGCATAAATCTCAATTACCAACTGTCTATTCCTTCTAGTCCTTTCGCAGAATGACTGACTGCCTCACTAGCTTATTTCATGGAAAAACCAGCTGAGCAGAAACTGCATATTTTTAGTGGAAATAATGAAGTAAGAATTTCTCCCCTGAAACAGGGTTTCTCTGTGTAGCCTTGGCTGTCCTGGACTTAGGCCTTGAACTCACAGAGATCTGCCTGCATTAACCTCCATTGCTGGGATTAAAGGCATGCATGCTCAGTGAAGTAATAAATATTACCTGCTTAACAACAGCTAGACTAAATTAGGAAATACCACAAAAATGTGAAGCTAAAACAACAAATTTATGGGTTCACGCTCAGACGCCAGCTGAGTCCGATCTCCACAAACACAAGTGATTTATAGAGCTGGCTTTCACCATCACTTTACAAAATACGGGCTTACCATTTTCCCCCAGCATCACCATGATTTCAGAATCTGTAAACTCTCCAGCCACGATCGCTAACTCGAATTCTCCCATCTTTTTCTTCATCCCAGGATATTTATACATACACATCTTTTTCACTTCTTCTTCATTTGCTGTCTCAGCTACCTTAAACACAAGGGATGCATCCCTGAACCTCAAGTTTTCTGTTGGAACATAGCCATCCAAAAATATGTTTATGCCTGTTGAGGAAAAAAAATGCCAGCAGATTAGTAAAATAACGAGCATAATGATTTTTTGGGGAACTCATGACAACTTTATACCTCTGTTAATACTAAGCCTGCATATAAGCAAAAGTCAACACTTAAGTATCACTTAAAAGTTTAAGTGTTTTAGAGTGCAACTCTGTGAAGCCAGTTCTCTATCTACTTCTACAAAGGCTTAACTGAATAAACTCAAGTCACCAGGCGTGCACAGCAAACACTGAGCTGTCTGGCAGGCCCTCACTGCTCTCTGTTAATATTTGTTTTTGATGCCAAACCACAAGTGTGGAAGAGGATAACTTTGGAATTGGATTCTCTCCTGCCGTGACGTGGGGTCCTGGGGATTGAATGTAGGCATTCACGATTAGCAGAGAGTGTCGTTACCCACTGAGCCACCTTGAAGGTTTCAACCTTATTTAAAATAAACACATAAATCAATTCAAGGCCGGGTGTGGTAGTGCCCACCTTTAATCCCAGCACTCTGGAGGCAGAGGAAGGTGGATCTCTGCGAGTTCAAAGTCAGCTGATCTACAAAGCGATTCTAGGATAGCCAAGGATACAGAGAAACCCAGTCTTGAAAAACAAACAACCAAAATTCTTAAGACTGTTGGCAAGAAAGTGCAGTGATGGCACACACCTTTAACCCCAGCATTTGGGAGGCAGAGGCAGGCAGACCTCAGTGAGTTTGAGGCCAGCCTGGTCTACAGAGTGAGTTCCAGGACAGCTGAGGCTACATGGAGAAACCCTGTCTTGAAACACCAAAACCAAAAGAAAGAAACAACAAGAACAAAACGAAAGAAAGAAAACTGGGACAACCTCACCAAGTTTTTCTTAAAATACATAGGTATTCATCTTAAATATATAAGTAAAAAAGTTATAAAAATTCCTTCTCAACATACTAAACTATCGATATACTTTTTATAAATTATAGAAACTGCCAATTCCTAAAAAGGCTGTGATAAATGTAAATTTGTTTTCAAAATGATTTATTTAAAAACATTAATCTTTATTAGATTTTTAGGGAGCCTAAGTGTCACAAATGCTAGATTTAGATTATAGATAAACTTGAAATATGAACTTAAGATAGACACTGAATGAATTTAAATAGTTTTACTAAAGGTGTTGGGCTTGTTAAAAGATAAATTTAAAGGTTACAAATACTACATAAGTCAAAATGTACCGATTACCCCAGCAGAAAATTGTCAAAAAAACCCCTAACAACAACAACAACAACAACAAAACCCTTTTTCTGTAACGGTACAGACAATGCACTACGTTCTCAACAATTATAAAACATCAGTTCCGCACACATATTAGAGCCACACACAGTGCTGCTTTCATGCAATCCATTTCTAGGCGTTAGAGAATACAGCATGATGAAGAGGGTTTCCGGTTACCTTCTCTCACACTAAAAGGCATAGTGACGACACCGTAAGCACTTGGCACACCGTACAAACAGCAGATGAAGTCAGAGAGATAGTCTAGCACACTTAGATCATGCTCCACCACAATGATGTATCTGAAAAGCAGGACAGACTTTTATTTTTAAATTTAACTAACATTATTAGCTAAGACTTTATATATTTTTTTCCTATGGTTGTAAGTATAAAGAACACAGTAAGCCACAAAATATTTCTAACTGACCTTTTTACTAATTGTAATTTACTCACATTACATCCAGATTGCTATTTCCGAGAGCCTATCTTCCCGTTCCCACCCTCCTTCCCCACAGCTCATTATTTATGTTCACATTTACAATGTTTCTCTACGGTTAGATTCCACTGAGATGATTTTAAAAAGCTATTGCTAGATCGTAACCTATCACACACCCTGTATCATGAGATTTTTATGCAGTACTCTATTCCCACGCCCACTTATCTTCCACATACTTTAAATGCCAACTTTAAGCATAAGCTTCCTCCTCAAATAAAGTTCTCATTTGTATAAATAGAATCATCTCTCACAAGAAATTTTCAGACTTTCAGGAGCTTTTAAATTTTCACTTATCTTACTATTACTATATTTATATACAGAAAAACCAGAAATTGATGTCTTCCTCAATAATGCATTTATTTTGTGTTTAAAGGCCATTCCTTCCTAAACAGTCAGCTGCCAACATTTTCACCTACTAAAATCCCACTCAGCTTCGATTTTACTCTATTCCAAATCCTACTCAGTGTAGGATTACCTTTCCTAATAAGCAAATGAATGCTTCTTACTCTAGAAATACCCTTCTTAGAAATCACTTGATTTTCTTGAATTCAAATAAAACTAACTGAGAAGTCAAAAGTTCTGGTGTTTTAGGAAGACAGCAATCTGTGTACCCAAATAAGAAATCTGTGCTGTAAAGTAATATATGCAATTAAAAGCTCCAGCCAGGTTAGGTATCACATGCCTATAACCCCAGCACTCAGGGAGGCAGAGGCAGGCCAGTCTCTGAGTTTGCAGCCAGCCTTGTCTACAGAGTTGGTTCTAGGACAGCCAAGGCTTGAAAGCCAAAACCAAAACCAAAAAAAGGTCCCAGGTTATCATTTTGGATTTCTTACTGCTTTCTGGAAGATATGATCTTCAAAAATTTTAAAGCATTAAAGACTGCCTGATTGCATGCTTTGACAGCTTTAGCACGGACACTCTTTCTGCAGTTGCTTACCACCAACCTGTCATCAACATGGATTACTTCAACTCACCAGTACACAATCCACAAACGTGCTTTATCGTTTCTGATTGGTTAACTAAATTTGCCTTAAAGTGCTATCACTGTTACATTAAGGTGTTATCCTCTCTCTCATACTTAAAAACATCTTGTAATGTCTATTTTTTGTCATTAGTTTTCATAAGATCTGTTCATTTCTATTGCATCTTCCTTCTCTTTCGATCCTTTCATTTAACTTAGTATAAGGTGAGGGTCTTGCTGTCCAGTGACTTGCCTGAATATCTACATACTGAAATGTGAGTCAGTTGGCTATGAATTATTGTTGTTGGTGGTTTTTTGAGACAGGGTTTCTCTGTGTAACCTTGGCTGTCCTGGCCTCAGACACATGCCTGCTTTTGCTTCCCCAAGTGCTTAAAGGTGTGTGGTACCATGCCCAACTCAATTACTTACCTTTTAGTTCTTCATTTTTTAGCTTTTAAAGGCAGGGTTTGTCTGTGTAGCCTTGGCTGTCCTGGGCTCGAATCACAGAGATCCACCTGTCTTTACCTCCAAAGCGCTGGGATTAAAGGTGTGCACCACCACACCTTGCTCATATCTATTATTTTCTTTACCATACTGTCAAGTTGTTAAAATACTAGGTTTTATGTTTTTATACTGTTACTTCTCCAAAAACTCTCTTATATTGTTCAAGTATGTGTCATAATGCCCAGCGATGTATTACGATGTAAAAAGTATGGCTGTTTGGATTAAGAGTCTACCAACAGGGAAATACTCAACTTCACATGGAAAAACAAAAAATCCACAACCATACATGCAGAATTATCACCATCCCTGATTTCAAGCTGTACTACAAGAGCTATGGTAATAAAAACCGCATGGTATTGGCTTAAAAACAGACAGGTTGATCAATGGAATCAAATCGCACACCCAGATGTAAACCCACTCACTTATGGTCACCTGAGTCCACCCCCCCTTTTTTTGAGAAAGGATTTCTCTATGTAGCCTTGACTGTCCTAGACTTGCTTTGTAGACCAGGCTGGCCTCGAACTCACAGCGATCCGCCTGCCTCTGCCTCCCGAGTGCTGGGATTAAAGGCGTGCACCACGCCTAGCCTAGTCACGTGAATTTTGATAAAGTCAGAAATACACAATATGAAAAAGAATTTTCAAAGCCCTTAACATAGAGCCAGATGCACTGAAACTAACAGAGGAGAGCAGGGAATAGGCTTCAACACATTCCACAGTAGAGCACTTCCTGAACAGAGTATCAACAGCACAGGACCTAGGAACAGCAATAAATGAGACCTATGAAATTGAAAAGCTACTTAAGACAAAGGGCACTGTCAAAAGAATGAAACGGCAGCTTATTACAGAATGGCAAGAGATCTTCACCAACTCCACATCTCACAGACGGCTAGTATCCAAAATATATACAGAACTCAAGAAACTAGACTTCTACAAACCAAATGATCCAATTAAAAAATGGGGTACATAGTTGGGTGTAGTGGTGAGTACCTTTAATTTCAGCATTTGGGAGGCAGAGGCAGGTGGATCTCTAAGTTTGAGGCCAGCCTGGTCTACAAAGTGACTTACAGGACAGTCCAGGGCTACACAGAGAAACCTTGTCTTGAAAAACCAAACCAAACCTAAAATACTTAAGCGAAGCTGTGGAGCAAGATAAACACTCCTCCATTGCTGGTGGGAGTGCAAATTTGTATAGCCATTTTGAAAATCAATTTGATGGTTTCTGAAAAAATTGGAAATAGCTTTTCTTCAAGACCCAGCTATGCCTCTCCTGGGCATATACCCCAAAAGAAGCTCTACCATACCACAAGGACACTTGCTCAACTATGTTCTTAGCAGCCTTATTCATAGTCGTCAGAGACTGCAAACAACCTAGATGCTCCTCAACTGAAGAATGGATAAAGAAAATGGTACATTTACATAGTGGAGTATTACTCAATTATTAAAAAGAATGACATCATAAAATTTGCAGGGAAACGACTGAACTAGAAAAGAGCATCCTGAATGAGGTAAGCTAGACCCAGAAAGACAAACACGGTATATAATTCACAAGTGGACATGAGCTATTAGGTAAAGGATAACCATGCTATAATCCAGACCCAGAGAGGCTAAGTAACAAGTGCTCACGGGGAGGTGCATGGATCTCCCTGGCAAGGGGCAACAGAGTAGTGAATGGGAACAGGAGGGATCTGGTGGGGGAGGGAAGAATGAAAGTAGAGAGTATTGGGAGAGACAACTGGAATTGGAGGAGGGGGAATGCTGATGCAGAAACTGAGTGTAATGGAAACTCCCTGGAATCTAAGAGTAACTCTAGCATAAAGTCCCCTGGTAATGGAAGATATGGAGCCAGCACAGGCCATCTTCTGTATCCAGGGAAACCTCGTAGCAGTGTATCTAGGTTTTATTGATCCTCTATTGGGATTGTTTAAGAGCTGGGGGTTTTATCAATTCTGAAAACTTATCAGCCATGATTTCTTCATGCCTCTAAATGAAAGAATCATTGCTGGGCACTGTGGTGTACACCTTTGATGCCGGCATTTGGGATGCAGAGGCAGGCCTGGTTCATAAAGCAAGTTCCCACTAGGGATATATAGGGAAATCCCGTCTTCAAAAGCCAAACCAAAACCAAGCCCCCAAAGCAAAACAACCACCACCACCCCATCAGCATTATGGTCATTTTGTGTAAGAGAGTGTACATGCCACGGAGGGCATGTGGAGATCAGAGGTAACTTTACGGAGCTGATTCTCTCCATGCAATTTTACGTGGGTTCTAGGGATTGAACTGTTTGCCAGACTTACACAGCAAGGGAATTCACCTGTTCTGCCATCTTGCCTACTTGTCTGCTTTTAGACTCTTAAAACACAATCAAAGTCTTCTTACCACACTCCCTATGGTTCAAATCTTCCCTTATGTTTCTGTGTCATTTTCTCAGTTATATCTGCTAACTGTGTCTTTGCCTATGTACACATGTGTGCACACTTGTGAAGGACAAAGGCCAATATCCCTATTTTTTTTCCCAATTGTTTCTCCACCTCATTTTTGAGACAGGATCTTTCACTGAACCTGGAACTCACTGATTGGCTAGACTGGCTGACTGGCAACCCCAGGGAGCTTTTTGCCTCTGCTTCCCCAGCACTGAGATCACAGGCACACACCATCACTGTGCACTATCACTGTGCAGATTCTGAGACTGAACTCAAGTCTTCAGGTTGTATGGGAGTCACATTACAAATTGAGCCTTCCCCCCAGGCCTCTATACTTTCAACTTTTAGATTTGTTTGGGTTTTTGAACATTTGTGCATCAAATTCCTATAGTTTTAATACTTTAAAACGTCTTACACCATTATTTTAGAGGCTCTTTCAGAATGCAAGATGTAATTCTAATACAGCTGTCTTCCTCTGTGTTGACTAAGCTTAGGGATAGCTGTTTTTTGTACTTCCTGAGAGCTGAGCTCATACTCCTCTTTACCTGTAAGAATTGTTCAGAATCAGAGTTGAGGGCATAAATGCACTGTTGTTTCCACATTGCCACAGGGTAAAAGTTTCAAGAGTGCATCACTGAATAACACGCCTTTAGATCAGAAGCTCCTTCAACTGCAAATGTGACTTCTATCTAAAGACTCAGAGCATCGAGGGCAATGATGGGTTAGGAAACTTTGGAAAATTGAAAAATCACTGCACTCAATACCTGCATTACAAAAGTTGCTAACAACTCTTTTGTTCAATGAGACTGTGAATCTTATGCTAAGAACCTTTGTTCCAAGATAGAAGAAGGCAAAATTCTGGTGGTCACTATAAATGATCAAGATGAAAAACACGAATGTTTAATCTTTAAACACTTGTAAAATTCCCTCAACAGAACACAGAAATGGACTGGCTCTTACTTACCTATCTGGATTTATTAGAGACCGAATAGTAATGGCGGCCTTTAAACGCTGCTTGACGTCAAGGTAACTGGAAGGCTCATCAAACATAAAACTAAGAGAAAAAAAAAAAGCAAGTATGTTAAGTTTGAATAACATAGCATAATTCCACCTTATATATTAAAGCAGCACAATGTTTCTGATAGAACAGAATGAAAAATTTCATACACCAATGAGGAGGCTACTTGTAATGAGGAAGGAAGAAGATAATTACAAGAAGCAAAAATGTATACCTACAATTTCAGGAGAGATTTGAAGAGTAGACTGACTTTTAATTAGTGCCTTTTAATGAAAAATATTCTGATATAGTCTGAAGTACTTTGAAGAGCCTCTTTCTGCTTGTTCTTAATCTGTATTTACTTTGTGTGTGTGTTGGGAGTGCCACTGCCTGCATGAGGAGGTCAAAGGAAAACTTGCCTAAGTTGATTCTCTCTTTCCACCTTGTGAGTCTGGGGACTTGAACCCAGGTGGGCCTTTGTGACAGGCCCCCACTCTGATAAGCCACCTTGCTGGCCCCAAAGAGCCACTGTCTTAATAGGCTCAAGCCCAGAGGCTTTAAAGCAGAATGTTTCTCATGCACAGAATGTCTCTGAGTATTTGGTGGTGAAGATGGGGCTTGACTGTACACCCAGAGCAGAACTGTGGGAAAGCAGGAACAATAGTATCTGACAGGAAGGAGATACTAGGGAGCAGGAAGGAGAGCTGCCCTTTTTATTCCATCTCTCCCTTACAGAGCATGCTGTTCTGATATTGACAAGTTTAAAGACCGTCTTTTACTTGAGATATATTTAGATAGCTTACTGACTTAATGTAATGACCTAATGATACAGAGCTCAAGTTTTAAAAATTAGACTCTGTAAAGTATAAATTACCACTCATAAAAGCAAAGATAACCCCACTGTGGGACTGGTAACAATCAAAATGGGTCATGGAAACAAACTGCTTTAACTTATAACCTCAAAAGCATACCTTTAGATATCTTTACTAATTATTCAAAATTACTGAATTAGCAGCATTACAAATACAAGCTCACAAAGATTAAGATAAACAAAAAGTGTAACCTACATATCAGCTTTTTGTATGCAAACGACAGCACAAGCAAATCTCTGCAACTCTCCTCCTGAAAGATCTTCGACGTTTCGTTCTTTAAGGTGAGTTAAATCTACAAGCAATAATCAGAAGCATTGTGTTTAATGTTATAAATTCCATTTCATCTCTTCTGGAAAAAATACACATGCTGTATGTCATTACTTTGGGTTTGAATGATATTCTAGTTAGAACTATGTAGTTTAACAATAATTACTAAGGCTTTCCTCATGAATTTAGCAACCCACATAAAGAGAGTTATGACCAAGTGCAGTTTATTGAAAGCATGCACTCAAATACTTACCAAGCTGCTGACATACAATCGCCTGTGTCTTTGTTTCATCTTTTCGGTCCAAAATAGACCCTACTGTTCCCTGTCAGAACAGAAAATTATCACTATTTTCCTTTGGTATTAAAAAGTCACAAAGTAAAACTTTTACCCTCCTACCAATAATCTACAATATATAACTTCTATAATATTTAACTTCTCTCTATAAACAAACTAACCTTTGCAGCCTTGGGAATTTGGTCTACATATTGAGGTTTGATAATGGCTTTCAGGTCATCTTCTAGAATCTTGGTGAAGTAATTTTGTAATTCAGATCCACGGAAATAAGTCAAAATCTCTTGCCAATCAGGCGGATCCTAGAAATATATACAATAGTTATCTGAGTTTAAGATAAAAATACAAAGGGAATGGAGCCTAAGTAAAATTAAACATATATCTAAATAGACGACTGCTACTTTAAGATCGGAAGTAGAACTAGTTTCAAATGAAGGCATACTAATTCCAAATATTAAGAGAACTATGAATTTTCAGTTAAGCAACACTAACAGAAAGGATAGACTATGAGACTACACACACACATACACACAGCACCCCAAAACCCAAAAAGAAATTATAACCACAAGAAGAATAAAACCTGTAAATGGTAGTGTCTACTAGTACTGGGAGGCTGTCAAGAGGACTTTTAAGTTCAAGGTCTTCTGAAGCTATAGAACATGACTTAAAAAAACTAAACTAAACCAAACCCATACTTGGAACTAAACTCCACAAATTAACTTAAAAACAAGAACATTAAAAAAATTATTCCCATCCCACTCCTCAAAAAACAAAACCACCCAGACATATTAATTTTCATAATCTTTAATACATACATCATACTTTCCAAGGTTTGGCTTTTGCTTTCCTGCTAAAATTTTTAATGCAGTTGACTTTCCAATACCATTAGTTCCAACTAATCCCAAAACTTCACCTGGGCGAGGGATAGGCAATCTATTACAATACAGGAGGAAAAAACCCTTAGTATTAGGCAGAAAAAGGCACACAACAGCAGAACGATGTATTTTAAAGCACTTGCATGTCATGTATATCCATTCATGAGCTAATATATGCTAAGCATTACTGGCTATTATGGGGAAGAAAGCAGCCAAAAGAAACTAATTGGTAGAAATATATCTATAACAAATGATACTTTAAATTCTATTTGCCAAATTCTTTATCTAAAATAACATTTTTCTTTACAGTTAAGGCTCAGCTTTAATGTACAAAATGCTCTGGTAAAAATCTCACAGCAGGTACAACCCAAAAGTGTCATTTCCCCCCCCAATTTAGCCAGCCACTTACTTAAAAGGAGAGAACTATCACACCAGCTACAAACTGTATACTTTCTCCCTGTTGCTGTTGGCTCCTTACAACAGGCAGGGTGAAAATATCATTTTATTTGTGAAACCTAGAGTTTTAGATTCAGCATATAAATATTCAGCATATAAAAATAAGCATTAAAGCTGGGCTGTGGTGGCACATGCCTTTAATCCCAGCACTCAGAAGGCAGAGGCAGGAGGATCTCTTGAGTTCCAGGCCAGTCTGATCTATACAGTGAGTTCCAGGCCAGCCAATGGTACACTGTCATTTAAAACAAAACAAAACAAACAAACAAACAATCAAACCAAAAGGCTATTAAGGGTCTAGTGACTTACTCTGAGGCCTCTGAGGCCCAAATCAGAATAACATTTCCGGTGGGACATAAGGTCAGTGACTACATAAAATCAAAGCAAGTGTCTTTAAGATTATTTGGGGGATAAGGGTATTATGAACAATGGTGACTGTCAATTGTGGTCATACTTTAGAATAATTAGAAATATTTTAATCTTCCAGAAATCTAGTTTCTATTTCTTCATGACCTGATTCAACAGGGCCAAGAGGCTAGACATTTAGCAGTGCTTTGAAGTTCCTCAGATATTAATTCTAATATTAACCAGAATAAACTGGTGACATTTTTTGTTTGTTTTGAGACAGGATATCACTGAGGTAACCTTGTCTGGCGTAGAACTCACTACACAGACGAGGCTGGCCTTGAACCCAGAGAAATCCTCCTGCCTCTGCCTCTCGAGGGCTGGGATTAAAGGCGTGTGCCACCGTGCCCAGCAACTGCTGACACGTAAATATAACCCTGCAGTTTATTATACTCTATTACTCTTTGGTAGACTGAAATATCATTCCCTCCGTTCTCTGAGCACTCTGAAGGGAATTTACGCTGACTGGAGTAGAGAGGGACATACCTGTGAAGCTTGAAGGCATTGGCACAATATCGATGTGTTGTTTCTTTTTCCAAATTGCTTGGCAAATTGACAATTGATAAGGCGCCAAAGGGGCATTTCTGTTATTTAAAATAAAGTATCACATATTAATTCATAAAAGTAATATATTAAGAATATTTTATTAAAATTTTTTGAGTATAAGTTTTCATTTTATTTACATTACAGCTGTATTAACAAACTTATTATTCTTCATCTAATACAACCTAGACAATTATTATTTGATACTTCCTATAATCTGTCTATAGCAGATTTCTCTTTCCCTTAAATTATTCCTGTCCTTGTTTGCTTCTTTCTTACACTAGATAGTCTTATATCTGGATTGTGTAATTTGGGGGAGAGGGGTACTTTTATCCTGCCAATAGATAGCCTGTATGTTGGGTCTGTTATAGCTTATCCTTCTATATTAAAAATGCTTCAATTTTAAGTAAATGATTATCAAAAAAAGAAAACATCAATAGAAAAACTTACTCAATATAGTATTTGACCAACAGATAAATGTCCACGAAACAAGAATGGCAAATATCAGAAAGCCATTACGAATGGTGGTAGTGTGTGTGCTGGGTAAAACCTCAGTTTACCACCAAGTTTGGATGCATGTCAGCACTCACATAAAAAGCCAAATGTGGCAGTGGGTTCCTAAACCTCAGAGCTGGAGGTGGAAACAGGAGGATCCGAGGGGCTTGCTGGCCAGTCCATGTAGCCAGATTAGTGAGATCCAGGTTTAGTGAGAGACCCTCTCTTAAGTAAATAAATATTAAAATAAAATAATACTGAGCTGGGCAGTGGTGGCTAAAGCCTTTAATCCCAGCAATAGGGAGGCAGAGGCAGGCAGATTTCTGAGTTTGAGGACAGCCTGGTCTACAAAGCGAGTCCAAGATAGCCAAGGCTACACAGAGAAACCCTGTCTCAAAAAAAATCAAAAAAGAAAAGACACCTTACTTTTGACATCTGGCCTCCCTATGCACACACACACACTAAAGAACAAAGCAATGGTACCACGGCTAGAGAAGTAGCTCTAAAATACAGACAATGATTGAGTTCAGTGAGCTTAGGGAACTGATTCAGAGAAAACTCAGTGAATCTTCATTTCAAACTGAGAACATTAACAAATTAAAAAAAAAACGATTATTTTGTTTTCTAATTTCTGTCCTCTATCCATACTGCTAAATTTTTATAACTATGTTTTCTACTCTCCTGTTTTCATGAATGTATATAAAATGCCTACGAGTAGGCTACAGGTAATTTTAAACTGTTATATACATGGAAAAGAAATATACACTATTTATAAATAATGTAATTACTCAGTATTCAGGATGCATATATTATCTTCTCCCCAAGCACCAAGAGTTTATTTAATTATAATTAGTGTTTTTAGGCATTCAGATACATATCTAAAATTTTGGGATATTATTTTTTCCCAGCACCAAAAAAACCAAACCAAAACCCAAAAAAACAAAAACCAAACCAAAACCTAAAAAACAGATGATACTGTAATGTTCACAGTGACACCCTAATACCTAGCATACAGGCAGGCGTACATAATTAAGGATTAAGCCAATAATTTCCAGGAGTAATATTTCCTATTTATACTTTTCAAAATAAGAGAAAACATTTTCAGAATCCATGTAATTTTCTGGATACTTGAATTAGCTTTCAAAAACCAATATAAAATACCCAGGACTTATATGAACAATTTATAGACACGTATATATACTCCGGTGAAGTTTCTTTTTATATTATCTGTAAACAAGAACTTTAGAGATCAGTTGCTAAATTCCTGTTATAAGCTAAAGTTGGAAATTTAGCATTCATAAGTCAAAAGTCAATTATTCAATGTAATGAAATTTAAGATGCTTAAAATTGTACTATTGGGATAAATACAATAGATGCATATGTATTGAAATAACTAAAAGATATTTTACTTTTTCTTATAAATGTTTAAAAAATTGGATATTAAGAGATTTAAAATTAAAAAAAGATACAATAAGGCATTTTTAGATTAAATTTAAGGTTTATTTAAAAGTTGTATTTCTACTTGAGAGTGGTAAATTTTAAAATTTAATAGACTTGGGACAAGTGTGGTAGTACACGCCTTTAATCTCAGCACTTGGTAGGCAGACAGATGAATCTCTGAGTTTAAGGCTAGCATGGTCTATAGAGTGAGTTCCAGGACAGCTAGGGCTATACAAAGAAACCCCGTTTCAGAAAATCAACACCCTGCCCTCCCCCAAAACAAACAAATAGCGTGTGTGTGCCACAGTGCATTTCGTGGAGGTCAGAGGACAAGTTTGTGTAGTTAGTTTTCTACAGTTTAGTGGATTCCTGAGTTTGAACACAGGTCATCAGACTTGGAAAAGCACCTTTTTCCTCCAGGACATCCCACTGACCCATAACTTCATAAAGGTGTGGTCTGGGGCTCCCTGCTCCTCCCAGGTCCAGAGACAGATGCACCTTCTTATGCAGTGCTAGCCTTGTCCCTGAACATGATGGTGAAGGCTGGAATGAACAAATGTGGCCATATTGGGTGCCTGGACTGCATGTCTGCCTTCAACTCTGGCAGTGTGGATACTGTTGCTCTGAGTGACCTACCTCATCTACCTACACGTCATCCATTACTGCAGTCTGAGTATAGCCATGGCATTTCTCTAGCACAGTCAAGGCTGGGGCCGGGAAACTTGTCATTGATATGAAGGCCACCTCCTTGTTCCAGGAGTGTGATCGACCAACACCAAATAGGGGACACTGGTGCCAAGGGTCCAATGACATCTTCGTTATCATGGAGAAGGCTAGAGCCCACTTAAAGGGTGGAGCTGAAAAGGTCACCACCTCTGCCACGTCTGCTGATGTCCCCATGTTTGTGATGAGTAACTCACTCAAGATCGCCAGTAATGTCTCCTTCACCACCAACTGCTTAGTCCCCCTGGCCAAGGTCATCCACGATAAATTTGGTATCATTGAGGGTCTATGCCATCTTTGCTACCCAGAAGATCATCTCTGCATCCACTGGATCCACCAAGGCTGTGGGAAAGATGGTCCCAGAGTTGAACAGGACCCACTGGCATGGCCCTCCACAGTCCTACTCCCAGTGTATCCGTGGTAGACCTGACTTGCCACCTGGAGAAAGCTGATGAATATGACGACATCAAGAAGGTACTGAAGCAGGCACTGGAGGGAGGCCTAAAGGGCATCTATTTGGGGCTGTGATGACGACTAAATTGTCTCCAGTGACTTAATAGCAACAGTTCCTATTTCATCTTTGATGCTGGGGCTGACACTGATCTCAACAACCACGTTGCCAGGCTCACTTCCAGCTATTTCTATGACAGACCTCACAGTACACATGATCTCCAAGGAGTAAGAATCCTGAACTGTCCACCTCAGCAAGAACAAGAAAAGAGAGAAGCTGCTGTATAGTCCTGGCCTTAACTTAGTGCCCAACACACTGAGCATTTCCCCTCACAGTTTTATCTTAGATGTCCTCCAAAGAACGAGAGGGGCTTAGCGAATTCTACTGTCTTGCAAAGCATCTTTTAAGTGCAATGGAACTCCCAAATAATTTAAGTTTGGTTTGGGGGCCAGCAAGATGGCACAGTAGGTAAAGGTGCTTGCCACCAAATCTGATAATATGGGTTTGATCCCTGGAACCCACAGTGTGGAAGAACTGACACCTACATATTGTTCTCCAACCTCCAAGTGCACACTGTGGGACAGGCATACCCAAACACTAGCATGTATGCACGCACGCACAAAATAAAGTGAAAAAGTAGCTGGGCGGTAGTGGCACACACCTTTAATCCCAGCACTCGGGTGCAGAGTCAGGCAAATCTCTGAGTTCTAGACCAGCCTGGTCTACAAGGTGAGTTCCAGAATGGGCAGGGTAGTTTTATTAACTTAAAAAAAAAAGTGATAATATTGTCCTAAGAATATTACTTTCTTAAATGTATTTTTAATTTACTGGTGCTATACTTTTGTCTTAAAAAAACAACTTAAATTTCAGGTTTTATTTTTGACTTGACAAAGAAACATCATCACTTACCTTAATACAAATACCACAACCAATACAAAGAGTTTCAGAAATCCATGCTATTTTGCTCTGGGGTGTTACTTCTATGCATAATTTTCCTGGCAAAGAAAAATAATTTCCTTTATCTATTAGAATACTTTTAAGATTGCTATTCAGAAAATGCTGTTTCTGAAGTATCACACAAAGTTTCAAGGACAATGACTTAAATCAGTGCTTGGTGGGATAGATTCTGCATTAAATACCTAATTATTAATTATGTATTTTTACTGGACAATAAACAAATGGCCAATGTATTTTGTTTATCTAATAATGGTAAAATATGATAAACCTTGAAACACTGTTATGTTTAAGTTGACTAACTTCAATTTGTTGTTGGTGCTTTGGCTGCTACCCCAGAGTTCTGCATATACTAACCGACTCTTTAACTCAAAAAAGAAAACATGTCTTAGAAATAGAAAGGCACACTATAGACAGGTAAACAAAACTACAAAAAGCTATGCAGTTTACTAGTACACAGTCAAAATTCAGCACAGTATTTGAGACATCAACAATTCAATTTCTGAAAAATATGGGAAGACATTGATGATAACATCTGAAGTTTGTCTTCCAACTTGGTAAGTCTGGAAGTCACCACTATATGGCAGCAATCATGTAATGTAACACCAAAAAACCACCAAGAATTTGTCACCTATGAACTGTTAGATTTAGTTAATCCCGGAAATCTAGCAAAACCACAAAATGACTGTCATTAAGCTTAAATTTCTTCCATCTTATGTAAAGATTCTTTTCCCTGTGACTCAATTACAGAATTTTGTAGAATAGCAAGGATTGTAGTTACCTTTTGGTTTGACCTTACACTTAATGAATGTCTTAACAATGACATTCTATAATTTCTTTTAAAAGTAACAAACCAATCAAAGTTTAAAATTCTAAATTTCTCACCTTGTAGTTCAAAGAAACTAACAGTGATGAACACAGCATCTGCCAGGGCCTGCCACACAGTCTGCTTCCCTACCGCTGCTCTTTACCCTTAGATAGCCTACAGACCCACTTACCCATTCGAACCACAGGGCAACTCTTTTTGCACTCCTGTCGACATTTCTTAGGTTTACATTTGTCATGGTTGACAATAGCAATTCTCGTTAATTTGTCTGCCATAATTGTAACGAAGAATATCCAGTTTTTTCTGTTAAAGAAAAAGGAACAAATTATAGCAAATTTTATATAATGTAAGGAGAAAAAATTATGGGCACAAATAAAAGGAGGTCAAAAATAATCATATAAAGTTCCTATGTTCATTTTGGAAAAGTAAAAAAATATATTAGGAATAGCAAAATAATCTATTCAGTTGGATCAACCAAATTTTACACAATGAAGTTAGATTTAAAAATAAGTGCCACGTAAAATACCAGAAAAAAATACCTATAAAGATACTTAATATATATGAACAAGAAAGTACTCAAAACTATTAAATCACAAAGGACCTAACCAAGTACAATAGGCTTTCTCAGCTTTTATAATAAAAATAGTTGACATAAAAATTTTAATTCTTCTGAAATTTATATATACAATTCAATTTCTTGGGTAAAAATAGGCGATAGAAACCAAAGCTAAAAAGCTCTTTTGGGAAAAAATAATCAGGAAAATTAAAATAGCAAGGACAGAAAACTTATACACAACACATTAAAAAAATTATACAAGGCCTCAATAATAATGCTGGTACAACAGTATGAATATAACCCTCTAAAACAGACTGCATATGAACATACACATACTCTGTCTCTAGAGATTTTTCTTCTTTTGTCCTCCAAACAAATCACTGGTTCATTTTCTTATCCAAATGACTGTAATGACTACTACTGATGGAAAGGGGCAAACACTTGCTAGAGCTGTGACCATCATGCTGTTGCCCAGGCTTTTATGTAGTAGCAACGTACTATACATATATACTATGCTTTCAAGACTTTTCTAAAGTCTTGAGTATAACATCTATACAGACTCAAGATCAAAGCAAATTTAATGATCTTTTATAATATGGGTTTAGTGTACTGACATTAACCCCTTCCTGTGACTAAAGGGAATAAATAAATCCTAACAGTACCTTCATATTCTAGTTTATTTCAATAAATAATGAAGAAACCACCAAAAGCCAAGACTATCCATTTGCAAAGATGTTTTGATGGCCTTTTTTTGTGAGGCACAGAGACCGCAGCCATTAGTACTTGGAAGGACATATGCAATCTTGCTCCCCAAAGTTGTCCTAGACTATTTCCTCTTCCTCCAAAGCCAGCCTTTCCTTTCAGACGCAAGTATTTCCACCATCACAGACTACCCATCACTTCCTTTCAAATTGGTAAATGCTCTATTTGTTTTGGTAGAGGTGAGTTAAGCTATATAAATTAAAACAAAAACAAACAAACAAAAACCTTAGCTGGGTGATGGTGGCGCACACCTTTAAGCCTAGCATTAGGGAGGCAGAGAAAGACAGATCTTTGTGAGTTCGAGGCCAGGCTGGTCTGCAGAGTTCCAGAACAGCCAAGGCTAGAGAGAAACCTTGTCTTGAAAAACCAAACCAAAACCAATCAACCAAACATCACCACCAACAACAAAAAAACAAACAAACAAACAACAAACACCCCCAAGCCCCAAAACTGTAATAGATCTGTGCTGACAAACAAGGGCATTTCTTTAAAAATGGATCCAGTTCTCCTAAGTTAAAAGAAACTAAATTTTACTTTACCTTAAAACCCCAAACCGAACCATGTAATTTTCTAAGAAATTTACTATTTTAGCAAATAAGCAACTAAAGTGGGCACCACGCATTCCAATATAAAAATAAATAAAAAATAAAAATGATTTTCTACAAATTACCTGAATAAATTTCTTAGAGATAAATAAATCTTTCACTATGAAATTGCTTATGTTGGTCGTTATTTTTGTGAAGCCACTAACACTATCTAAATTTTCAGGTTAGAAGAATAAACAAAAAACAAAAATCCCAACAAGAGTCGAAAATAAAAAATATTTATGGGGAACAGAAACATCTTAGAGGTGGCTAATAAAGTTGACTTATATAGTACAATGATAAATTATTTTACATTTAATAAAAACAAATTTTTTTTGTATGTTACATAGGTAAAGACTATTTATTTGTTCAACTTTTGTATTATTTCCAAGAATTAGAATAAAAGGAGCTCCTTTTTTTTTTTCAACAGGAAGAACTTGGCACAGAAAATCTTGAAGAGAAAGATTATAGCAAGAACTTTTGGGAATAGAAAAAGTATCTGAAGATATTGCAGATTTGAAGACAGATGTTCAAAACAGGTACTATTACAACAACGACTCTCGTGTCACTATTCTAGGTGAGTGCAAAAACAGAAGTGAGACTACCCATGGGAAACATGCAGGATCCCAGGAAATATTATGGCCTGTGCTTCCTGTAAAGTAGCCTTATAAAGCATGAGTTGGGAAAGGCACATAGCTTTGATTTTTAATGAAGCTCCTTTCAGCAACTCCGAAATGTTCTTCTCAAAAAATGTTTGTCTGCTTTTGTTGTTTTGTTTATAGAGGTGAGCTAAGCTATCTTATGAAACACATTGGTTCAAAACACAAACACACACCACACACACGTTTTGATTATACTGACTACATTAACTATCAACAGACAGACCGTTTTCAGAATACAGGAAGGACCACTGACTACAACACAAACGTTTACCACCCTAATCCCCTAGATAGCAGTCCCCTGGAAGAAAGGGTGAGCCAATAAAAGCTGTTTTGACAGTTATTCCTTAGTTGCCAATTTTACTACCAAAAAAGAAAACTACTTATGTAGCACATGGGGTGTAGAAATTCACCTTTGGCCATCATTCATTTGCAGCAAATACTAAACGCCTACAATGGATTACTAGAAAGGCTATCTAAAGATATTTTGAATAAAGACACCATCCCTGATGTCAAGAAGCTTAAGATGTAATAAGCGGAAAAACAAAACAAAACACCAGATTTAGTCACTCATGGGAAGAGGGCGGAGTGCTACCAAGTGCTCCTCCAAAGTCCTAACGACAGGCACTCAACTCGGAAATTCACTTGGGCTAACTCCAGTCCATAACCGAGCACGCGGTCGCACTACGAGAGAAGAGGAGCGACGTCTGCCCATCACTTCTATAAAGTCTGGGAGTGGACCAGGAGCACTGGATTTCATGGCGGCAAGATGCCGTGACTCACTCCGCAATCACGAGAAGGTCCAAGAGAAGCCACGAGTCCCCACTACCGAATGGCAACCCAGCCGTATGGATACTCTGAGAGGAAGCTGGAGGGCGGGGGGGGGGGGGGGGGAGATCTGCAGGGTGACGGGTTAGCTCCAGGATGGGTGCCGGAGGGTGGGAGGGTGGGTGCCGGAGGGGAGGGTGGATCGTGTGGTCATGGCATCTGGGACCATTCTAAGTGGCAGCTGGCAGGGCTTGGAGAATAGAAATCTCGAGGCCGGGACGGCAGAAAGGAAGCGCGAGCAGCGCCCCGGGCAGAGCCAGATGTGCAGCTGGAGCCGGTTGCCACGCGCCACGGTGCCCGCTACCGAGGCCTAGCCACGGGCGCTCGGAGAACGTCCCTACCTAGTCCTCCCAAGGTGGCAGTCGGCCGCCGAACGCCAACACTTCCCCCCACCCCGGCCGCCCTCCTCCCACGAACTCACGTACCTGGAGACAACGGTCCCCTCACAGCGGGGCGTGCAGCAGCCAAAGCAGCGTCAAGCCGCCAGGTCTCAGCACACGGCGTGTTCTTACCGCCACCGGCCAAGATGGCGGTGCACAGCCGCCGCCTCGCGCGAGGCAAATGAGGGCACAGTGCGCGTGCGCGACAGAGCGCGGGGTCGGCGCCCCCGGGTGGGGTGGGGTGGGGGGGGAGCGATGACGCGAGTGACGTCATTGTGCTGCGACGCCAGCTAACGGAAGGAACCTCTAGACTCGTTGAGCCGCAGTGGGAGTGGCGCGAACCTGCAGCAGTCGCCGAGCACCGGGGCTGTGGCCAACCAGGTGTGTAAGAACGCCGCTCTTCCTCGACTTAAAAAAAAAAAAAAAACCTTTTTAGCGGGCGCAGAAGAGTCCCCCTCTCTGTCTCGGTTGCTCTCTCCTCCGGCCTGGTGAGCCTGGGCTGGAGCCTTAGCCGATTTGGTAAGACTAGCGGTATCAGGCGGGATCCCAAGTCTAGTCCCCAGCTTTATTCTTTACTGCCAGGCACCCATTCCTCTCCTAGCTTTTGTTTTATCCACTTGGCTGTTCTTTGAAGTTTGTTCCAGTGTCGAGATGGGCGCCCGATCGATCCTCCAACCCCTTATCCCTGATGGCAGGGCATTCAGGCTTTAACGGAATTTATTAATGTCTCTGTGATTACTTAAATGATTATTGTTTGTGTGGCGGTTATAGGGATCTGTAGTTCTATCGGTCTTGCTTAAAATTTACAATAATGTAGCTTATCCGTAACGGTCACCAAAGCAATTTAACATATCCTTGACTCTTCAAGAAGTTCTTTACCCCCAGATCCTTGTACTTCTGCCTCTGCCTCCTGAGCACAAGGGTTAAAGGTATGTGCCACGACGCTGCGCACTGAAATTTTGTTCTAACATTTTGCAAAAAAAAAAAAAAAAAAAAAAAAAAAAAAACAACAACTCAAGTCATGGTATAATATATATTGCTTGTTTTTCCATAGAATAATTTAAAAATGACAACACCAAACAAGACACCCCCCGGTGCTGATCCTAAGCAGTTGGAGAGGACTGCAACAGTAAGGGAAATTGGGTCTCAGGCTGTTTGGTCACTGTCTTCCTGCAAACCAGGTAAGCAAAAATCCCTGAGGCTGTGAGAATCACTACTTGTAACTAACTTTCTTTCTGTTTTTTGTTTTGTTTTGTTTTGTTTTTTAGACAAGGTTTCTCTGTGTAGCCCTGGCTATCCTAGAATTTGCTCTGTAGACCAGGCTGTCCTCGAACTCAGAGCCTCTGCCTCCCAAGTGAGGAGATTAAAGGCTGGCCTGCTTATACTTTTCGTGTGCACTGGACAACAACCGTCCGTGTTCTTTTTGTGTTGATATTTCAATTCTAATGAACTGGGTTTTCAATTGTTTCATATTTTTATCCGACTAAATTACTACTATCAATGAGATTTTTAGTATATATTAGATTTATACCATTTCTCTTATCCTATCCCACCTCTACTATTATGTAGTTGATGTGTAATTCACATTTTAAGCTGCTGTTCTTCCTGGAAACATCTAAGATTTTTCTCTTTATTGTTGGAGTCCGCGTCCAACTTTTGAGATGGCAAAAGTTGAGATTTTAAATGTGGAAAATACTTTTGAGTACAACGTAGGGGAACTGAAAAGCAAAATACTCTTTAGGTTGTAAAAACCCAGACGGTGTGAAATGCTACAGCGGCCAAGTCTGCTGGAAAACACAGCGTCACAGTAGCAACAAAGGCAGGTGTGATGCTGCCTTAGACCAAGGACCATTCCAGCTTTATTAGGTCATCCAGTCCTTACAGCCACCCCAGCACAGGCTAAGCTGCTCCCTCCCCCTCTGCTGCCCTGTTTACTCTTCTTTTTAAAAATGCTTTTACTTATTTAAAACAGCTTTTAAATTTAAATATATTTTGAACATATTTTCCCCTCCCTCACACCCTGTCAGATCCTCTCTTCCTCCCTACCCACTCAACTTAAATTCTTTCTAAAAACAACAAGCAAAACATCAATACAAGAACGAAACCTTCTCCGGACCAAGAAAACAAAATAAACTACACCCAAAGAGAACCCCTTGCCCCCAAACTGTAATCAAATAAAAGCACACACAAAACCTGTGGAGTCCACTATATGTTGGTGAACTCCTGAACACGAGGCCTGTCCTGGAGTGGTTGATAACCAGTGTCACTGGTGAAAACTCACTTTCCTTCTCCCAGCATGTACACGTGACAAGTCAGTTGTTAAACTTTACCGAGTAGCTAGGTTTTCATTTACTCACTCACCCCTTTAAAAAGAAATAACAAAATATAAGATAAAACAAAACTACCACACTGAAGTTGGATAAGATTAAAAAAAAAAAAAACCAAACCAACCAAACAAAAACCCTAACAAACCAGAAGAAAGAGGGCCCAGAAATCAGAGACCCACTTTTTCACATTCTCAGGAATCCCATAAAAACACTGAACTGGAAGCCAAACATGAACACAGAGGGCCTGTGCATGCTGCTTTTGTCTCTACAAGTTCCCATGAGCTTTGCTCATATTGATTTAGAAGGTGGTGTTTTCTCCGTGTCTTCCATCCCTTTTGGCTCTTTTTCTTTTTTCTTTTTTTGTTTTTTTGAGACAGGGTTTCTCTGTGTAGCCTTGGCTGTCCTGGACTTGCTTTGTAGACCAGGCTAGCCTCAAACTCAAAGAGATCCGCCTGCCTCTGCCTCCCGAGTGCTGGGATTACAGGCGTGCACCACCACACCCAGAACCCTTCTGGCTCTTAATATTCTTTTTACCTCTAATTCCATGGGGCTCTCTGAGGGGAGGGATTTAATGGAGACATCCCATTTAGGAATGAGTGTTCCAAGGAGTCTTATTCTCTGTATAATGTCTGGCTATGGGCCTCTATATTTGTCCTCAACTGCTGCAGCAGGAAGCCTCTCTGACGATGGCTGAGCAAGGCACTGATCTATGAGTGTACAGAATGTCATTGGGTGTCACTTTATCACTACAGTTTTTTAAAGTGGGATCAACCTGGTTTTACCCTCAGCCCCTAGGCTCTCCTGATCGTCCAAGCAGTGTCAGGCAAGGTTCCTGCCTTAAGTCTGGTCAGTTATTAGTTGGTTACTCCTTCGAGCTTTGTGCCATCATTGTCCTAGCAAATCTTGCAGGCAGGGCACCATTCTACATAGAGGGGTTGTGGCTGGGTTGGGATTTGCATCTCTCTTTTGAGACCATGCAAATTACTCTCCTATAGCAGTGATGCTGGAATGTAGGGCTGAAGGCTCTATGTAGGCACTGGCTTGACATCTCCATCCTCAGTGAGTTGTGTACGTGCTCTTCTTCAGCAGTGGGGACTCACTTGTCAGTTTGTAGAGAGCACTTTGATAGGCATTTTCAATCTGAAGACTAAAACTGAGAAAAAGTTCTTTATCGTAAAAAACCCTAAATTGTAATAAACTTATTTTATTTTAACTTATTTATATAGTTAGAATCTCATAGATTTTTTTCCAATCAAGTGTTGTTTCTCCTCCTGATTCTCTTTTTTTCAACTCACACTTTATTGGGGTATAATTTCTATATAATAAAACCTTTTTTACATGTACAGTTCTTAATGTATAGTCATGTAAACATATTATAATAATCTGTAAAGCATTTCCATAGCCTCCCAAAGTGCACTCATACCATTTGTTCTGCTTCTTCTAGGTATCTGATGCCTCTTCTGTTTTGGGTGGGTTTCTCTTTGTAGCCCTGGAATTTCTCTGGAGACAAGGGTGGTCTTGAACTCACAGAGATCCACCTGCCCTTGCCTTCCAAGTGCCGGGACTGAAGGGGTGCGCCATCACACCCAGCTGCAGCGGATGCTCTTATAACTGCCCATCTACCTCCTCGCCACAGGGCTTTTTGATCCCTAGCCCCATGTAAAAATGCTGGCGTGGCAGGGTGCCTGAAGTGCTGTGCCTTGGAGCATAGAGATAAGAGGATGCCTGGCATTTGCTCGCCAGATAATCTTGCTGAATCGATGAGCTCCAGGGTCAGAGAGAGACACTGCCTTAGAAGATAATGAAGAGAGCCATAGATGTTGACCTCTGGCTTCCACACGCTTGTGTGCAGCCCTGCCCTCTACCCCCCGTGCACATACCCACATGAACAGACACACACAGCACAAATACACACACACACACACACACACACACACACACACACACACACACACACAGAATAAGTGGAGAGTGATAGAGGAGGACACCTAACGTTGGCTTCTGGTTTCCACATGCACACATGTATATGTGCACACGTAGCACTTGCATATATCACATACATACACAAAGAATTTGGATTTTAAGTACAAGAAGAAAAGCACATTGGTTTTATTTAGTTGAAATGTAAATAGTTGTAGGATATAATTATAGATGAATTCTTTTATGAAGTCCATATTCTTTCTGTGTGCGTGTGTCTTTTGTCTGTCTGTCTCTCTCTGACATGGTCTTTCTATGTAGCTCTGGCTGGCCTGGAACTCTCTTTGTAGACCAGGCTGGCCTCAAACTCAAAGAGGTCTTCCTGCCTTTGCCTTTGATGTGCTGGAATTAAAGGTGTGCGCCACCATACCTGACCCCACGTATTACTTGTTAGGTCTTCAAAGTTAAGGCATATGGCTCAGTTATAGTAGCCCCTCTCCAGTGTAAAAGAAGGTAACTGTGTTTCTAGAGATACCTAAGAAGATAATGGTGTAGACACTTTAAATATATCTTGTAGTTATTGGTGTCTGCTCCATGGATCCAGACATGCTCGCTTAGTGGGTCAATTTAGACCTTGTAAACACACTAAGACTGCAGCTTGTGTCACATTCACTCACATTGTGTTGAACCCAAATCAGTCTGGACTGATCCCAAATAGGAGCATATACCACTCATGGAAGGCCAAGAGAAAATAGTAAACATTTGCTAAACAGTAGTCATAACCACAGCAGTTTTTGCTTATGGATGATTTTGTTGCCTATATCCTAGCCCCAGTCTTTAGCATTGTCTGCAGAGAGTTTTGATTGTTATAACCGCTGGACGGAGGGGGTGGTTGTCTTCTGGGCATCAAGCAAGCAGAGGTCAGGACAGCCACCTCACAACAAAGCATCGTTGAGTCCAAAAGATGAGCAGTGTCAAGAATAAGATGTTTGAACTTAGACAAGTAGCTGTGACATCTTAGCGTGCACCAGAGTCACCCAAAAGAGTCGTCAAGCACAAGCTCTCAGAACTGCTGATAGGGTAGCCCTGCTGATGCTGCTGGTGTGGGCCACGCTGGAGGGACCAGTGTTGGAGCGAGCTCAGCTGTGCAGGACTTGCTGCTCTTCCACATGATCTGAGCTCAGTTCCCAGCTTCCGCACTGTGCCCCTCACAGCACCTCCAACTCCTGCTCCAGGGGATCCAGTGCCCCCCTCTGGTCTCTGTACCCACTCTCATGCACGGGACGTGCTCGCGCGCGCACACATACACACACACACAAATAAAATCTTAAAAAACAACCACTGAAGACTGCTAAACATATGGACATTTTCTTCTATGAGCAATATTCTTTTTAAAAAAATTTATATGTATTCTGCCCGCATATGTGCCTGCGTGCCAGAAGAGGGCACCAGATCTCATTGTAGATGGCTGTGAGCCACCATGTGGTTGCTGGGAATTGAACTCAGGACCTTTGGAAGAACAGAAAGTGCTCTTAACCACTGAGCCATCTCTCCAGCCCCGAGTAATATTTTTATTTGAGTATATAATACCTGTGAAAGCTGTTAAAATGGATCTGCCATTGTTTTAACTCTTGTTTTGACTTAGACAACTCAGATATAATAATGGCGTTGGAAGCCTTAGAAAAGATGTGGTGACGACACATCAGCGTGGGAGTTATTGAGACACTCTGCTCGTGAGAGGTTATCAGCGTGAGGGCTGCTGATCCAGCGCCGTGTCCTAGAGGACAGTCAGTTCTCAAAAGAGCATGCTTGCTTGTTTTTCCATTATACTTTCACAAATAATGTCTCAGAAACAAATGTCAATTTAGTCTTGAGTTAAAAAAGTTTTGAGAATAGAATTCTAGCTTTCATATTCTAACTGTCTTCTGTATCAAGATTTGTGGACAAATATATATGGTGATTTTATGTTTTAACTTTCATGGAAATGTATTGCTGTTTTCCCTGTTTGCAGGGTTTGGAGTGGATCAGTTGCGAGATGACAACCTAGAGACTTACTGGCAGTCTGACGGCTCCCAGCCCCACTTAGTGAACATCCAGTTCAGGTAATGCTTCCACTTTCTTATATGGTGTAGCTTGTAAGTAGACAAGGAAATCTATTTTATTTATATGTAATTTAAGGAAACAGAAATGAAAATGAAATATACTTAATTGCTTTTAGACTCCATTAAATCTTAGAGATTATTTTTTGGCCATCCAGATTTCAAACAGCTTCAGTGTCTTGTGCCCTACCCTTTATGCATTTCTGTTTTCCGTGTGTGTGTGTGTGTGTGTGTGTGTGTGTGTGTGTGTGTGTGTGTAGGGGTGCGCATGCACATAGTTACATGTACATGGATAGGCCCATGGTTGATGTTGGATGTCTTTCCTCAGTTGCTTTGTGTCTTTATTGTTATGAGCAGGATCTCTCAGTGAACCTGAAGGTCATCATTTTGGCTTAAGCTGACTGGCCACTGAGCTTCAGTGTGCCTGTCCTCCTGTCTCGTCCCCGTGGCTACTTACTGCCATCCTCCTGCAGGCCTGGCCTTTTATATGTGCTCTAGGGATCTGAACTCAGGTCCAAGTCGTCTTTTTATAGTCTTTAAACATTTTTAATGCTATTTTACATAAGTAGTCCTAAAATAATATGACTTGATTTTAGGAGATACAGTCAGAAAAATGTATTTTATGACCCAGTATAATGCTTATAAATTTCTTATGACACTTATGTAACTTCTTATATTTGCACTTAACTTTTGAAAAAGCAAAAAAAGCAAGAAACCCTTAGCATTGAATCTTTAAGCTTAGTTTTAAAATTTAAAATTTGCCAGGTGTGGTGATGCAGGCCTGTAATCCAAGCACTCATGGAGTCAGAGGCAGGCAAACCTCTGAGTTTGAGGCCAGTCTGTTCTATAAAGACAGTTCAGAGTAGCCAAAGCTACACAGAGAAAAAAAAAAACCCTGTCTTGAAAAAACTAAATGGTTACTGGGGTTTTTTTTTTTTTTTCTTTCTTATGTAAACAGATCTCATTATAGATGGTTGTGAACCAATATGTGGTTGCTGGGAATTGAACTCATGACCTTTGGAAGAGCAGTCAGTACCCTTAACCTCTCCAGGCCCGGTTACTGTTTTTGAGATAGGAAAACACCTGTACGTTTGTCTAATGCTCTGCATTTATTGATACTATGAAAACTAGTCAGTGCTTCCTTCTATTGTTGTAGGGTACAAATCAGCAAACTTCTTTTGAGTAGATAGTACATGTTTGAATCCTGAGGTTCCTCTGGTCTTCATTTCAGCTATGTAGTTCTGCCATGACAGTAGCCAAACAGCCAAATACCAATGCGTAAATGACTGAATTTAGTGCCCTCAGTTAAATTACAAAAGCAAGTAAGAGGCAGGAATTTGCCCACATTGTGTGCCAACAGTAACCGTTAACTTTTTTTTGTTGTTTCGCTTTTTGAGAAAGGGTTTCTGTGCGTAACAGAGCAGAGAAATGGATTGCTTTATAGACTAGGGTGGCCTTGACTCACAGAGATTCTCCTGAGCGTTGGGTTAAAGGCATGCAGCACCACACCCAGCTCCAAGGTTTCTCCTTCGTGGTGCTATTCTCTTAACAGTTACAGCTACTTTATCTGAGCCTGTCCTGACCTCCACTTTCACTGTGTTCAAGCTCCTCTCTTAGCTGTGGTGGTTTGAGTGAGAATAGCCCCATAGGCTCTCATGCTTGGATGCTTGGTCCTTCGTTAGCAGAACTGTTTGGGAAGGATGAGGAGGTGTGTGTTTGGAGGAGGTATGGACTTGCTGGAAGAGGTGGGCATTGCGGTGGGCTTTGAGGTTTCAGAAGCCTGCCCCAGGACCAGTCTGTAGGCCTCAGTTTCTCTCTGCCTGCCTACAGATCAGGATGTAAGCTTGCAGCCCCATGATGCCATGATAATTATGGACCAACTCTGAAACTGTAATTAAGCCTGCAATTAAAAGCCACCTTCTCTAAGTGTTGCCTTGGCCATGGTGTCTTCATAGCAATAGAAGGGTGACTCAGACAACTGCCAAACTCTGCACTTCTGTCTGCAGCTTTACCTGGGCTTGCATCCTTCTTTTCTTCCGACTTCATTTTTCCACATTAGTCTGCTTTCTCACCGCAAATGTGGGCAAATGCAAGAAGCAACGCACGGGCCACCCTTTGAATGTTACAGTATAGTGACATTTCTTCCACCAAACGGTCTCCATGGTTACCTTGATTGGGTTTAGAGTTCCAGTGGTGCATAGTTTTTTGTCAACTTGACACAAGCTAGAATTATCTAAAAGAAGGGAACCTCAACTGAGAAAGACCTGGCTGTAGGGTATTTCTGAGTTAGTGATTGATGGTGGTGCCATCCCGAGGCTGGTGGTCCTAAGTTCTATAAGAAAGCAGACTAGGGAGCAATGGGGAGCAAGCCAGTAAGCAGCATCCCTATGGCTTCTGCATCAGCCCCTCCCTCCAGGTTCCTGCCCTCACTGCTTTTGGTGATAAACTGTTGTATGGAATTGTGAGAGAATAAGCACTTTCCTCACAGGTCCACCGGCCTCTGTGTCCTGAGTGCTGGGATGACAGGAGTGTTGCTTCATCACAGCGGTATTAACCCTTCCTAAGACAGTTCACGGGAAGACATGCCTGGGAGTGTCTGGGACGGCTTTCCAAAAGAGCTTACTTGAAGAGGCAAGAGTCATCCTGCATGCTGTTGGCATCTTCCCATGGCCTTGGAACCTAAACTGAGTCAAAGAGAAAAAGGAGAAAATCAAAGGAGTGACAGGACTTCCTGGTCTTTGCTTCTGGTTCCACACAGCAGCCTCATGTTCCTGGCGCCATAGGCATGTGCTGTTTGCACTGGCATTCGTGCTCTTCTGTGGGGGACTGACTGGACCTTCAAAACATGAGTCAGAATCCATCCTTTGCTTCTTGTCAGGCATTTGGTCACAACAATGAGAAAATTAGCTGCTACATTATTTATTTCATTTAACCTTTACAGGTTATTAGAGACTTAGATAAATGAGCCAGGGGTCACATAATATTAGTAAGTTGTAGAATTACAATTTGCATATAAATTCTCTGATTTCAGAGGCTGTGCTTTTGACAGTCCATCCTATAAACCTTGATAAATTGCTGGTCTAAGAGTACAAGCACAATGCCCTAAAAGTTCAATATTGAACATCCAAATTTGTTTTGTTTTTTTTTTCAAGACAGGGTTTCTCTGTGTAGTCATGGCTGTCTGGATTCACTTTGTAGACCAGGCTGGCCTTGAACTCACAGAAATCCACCTGTCTCTGTGTCCTGAGTGCTGGGATTACAAGAGTGTGCCGCCACACCCATTGAACACTCAAATTTAATTGTATTGTAACACTAGCATTTGTTTTGTAAGTTACATTTTATATTGTGTGCTGAAAAAAAAATCATAAAACACTTACTGTACTTCTTGCAGATAGTTGCAGATACTCAATTCTTTTTATTTCAATGCAAAAGCAATCATAAAATATGTAAATGAGTATTTCTTTTAATTCTGTATCTGCTGAAATTTTATATTAAATTTTCAACTGTCCCATTTTTAGTGGAATGTTTATTTTAGCATTCAATGAATAATTATCGGAAACAAACTCACAAAAGGGCATTTTAACTATTGCCCTAGGAGCAAAGAGTAAATATAAATTGTTTGCTTTTGTTTTAGACAAGTGTGTGGGCTCTGTGTTATTTAGTGCTAGTAATAGTGTGTTAAGAGTGAAATTAATCAGAATTTTACAGTTATTTGTGTTTTGAGTATTGTACATTAGAAATTATTTACTTTAATATAGTGTAATTATAGACCTAGATTAAATTTTTACTGTTTTTTTTTTTTTTTTTTAGTAGATTTATAAATAATGACTTCTTGCTTAGTTTGGTGTCAACCCAACTTTTCTCATCTGTGCAGAGGACATAATAATGTATGTTAACTAGTTCTAGTACACAGGCTTTGACAAGTGTTTCCAATGAGATTGACGTTTATTTCTTCTGTTTTCATGAAAGAGAAAGCTAAGGAGTGGTATGGTTCCTCTCTGTATTTGTGAATCTAGACCACTTGCCTCTTTCTCTTTCTCATTCTTTTCTCTTAGATTTTAGTTTTAGGGTCAATTCATGATACCTATGGAGTCCCCCCTGAGTTACCGTATCTCTGACAGCAGGAAGGAATGGGAGAGGGGGGATAAAAGGGCCAGATCTCCTTTTAAATATTGCTGCCTTATAATGCAAGATTAAAGATTACTTTTATTTTTGGATTTTACTGTCTACAGTGTAGTCATGCCTACCTTTGGGGTAGCATGGATCTTTCAGTTACATATTTTGAAGAAGGGATAAAGGTCATAAGAGTAGGCAGCTTTTTTTTGTTTTGTTTTTTGAGACATGGTTTCTCTGTGTAGCCTTGGCTGTCCTGGAACTCATTCTGTAGGCCAGACTGGCCTTGAACCCACAGCGATTCACCTGCCTCTGCCTCCCAGGGCTGAGACTTAAGGCATGAGCCACTACTGCCTAGCATGTCGTACATTCTTAACCAGACGAAAAATTATTCAAGAGTCAGGAGGTGTGGGACCAAATATCACTTGTTAAAGCTGAGAAGCTAATGAAAAGTGTACTAACTCCATTAAATCTCCAGGTAAGCGTATTTGGTAATATTGAACCCTAGAATTAAAGGCTTACTCATCCATTTGTGGCTAAACCAGATTTGCTTGCTTTTGATGACATTTGTGGTGTGAAGGAACAAAGGAAATGCTAGCTTCTTGCCCCAAGCTGTTTGTCAGGAGAAAGTGTTTAATAGGTCAGAGGACCAGGGAAGTCAGGGTTATGACTTACGTCAGCCAGAAACAGGGAAGGATTTCTCCCCTCTCCCTCATCAGTGTTTCCTCAGAGTTTTACCGCATGCAGTAGGTGTTCACTCAGTGCAACGACCATAATTAGAGTGATGGTTTGAATAATTCTAGAATCTTCCACGATGACTCAGTCTATCTTTCCATGTGCATCATTATTTGAGAAACAACATGATTTTTATGCAGTATTATTGCTTTGTTAATTAGTTTGAGACAAAATTTAGTAGTTTAAAATTTTTTTTTGCTGTACCTTGTAGAGTAGCAGTTTTAAACTTTTGGTGCAGTAGTGGTTTCTTCCGCAAATCTCATCTAACCGTAGCATAAATTATACCTGTCATTTCTGGGGATGCATAGACCTCAAGAAAAGAACCATGGTATAGCGCAAATGCAAGTACCTACAAGTGTCTACTCATAGCTGTGAACTGGCCTCGGCCAGTGGCTGTTAAGTAAACTAAGCACAGTTAATTAAAGCAAGGCTGTTGTGATTAACTAAAGGAAGGCAGACGAACACACATCTGAACTTTGTGAGGTGCCTTGCATGCAGTAGGGATTCAGTGTAGTGACCACGGATAGAGTGAAGATTTGAGTAATTCCAGCATCTTCCACTGTGACTTGGTTTTTACATTTCATCTTACTTGAGAAATGACATGATTTTCTATGTAGAATGAGAGCACGTATTAACTTTTTTACTTAGGTCATTTACCCTGGTGTTAGCGCTCTAGCCAGGAAAGCAGTGAGCTGTTGAAGGACAAAGAGAGAATATACATGAAGCATTAGTTCTGGTCAGGCAGGAAGTATCCTCTTGCTGTATGTTACTGTTTTTATTTTCATTGGTTGTTTCTAAACTCACCCTGGTTGTCCTGTAGGGTTTGGCCTTGAAGTTATCCTGAATTTCATAACTTGGGAGTCACACTAGTCTGTGAAAAGACTGAGCATTTATGTCCTCTTTTGCTGCTTCTGTTTAGTTTCTGCCGTCTCTGCTCTTTCCATCATAGCGGGAAGAGCTTTACTTCTTGCTTATGGCTCATGAAAAAGGTCTTTAGTAGCCTTCCAAAATTTCCCTGCATCCTTTGCTTCCCCCTTGATGTGTTGCTGAGAAGTCAGTTTGGTAGCTCTGGCCTCGCTGGTACCTATCCTGTCAGCACTTCGGAATAATTAGGGTTTTATGTGTTTTCTGAAGAGGAATCTTTATTGTTGCCCCTTTTCCGATGTATAATAGTTCAGGTATGTAAGTTTGTTTCTCCAGAGAAGAGCTACAGACTCCACTATTGTACTCTGGCCTTTGACACAGGGTATTTTTGCTCAAGGAACTCTGTGTTACTTAGCAGTACCAGTGTACACTTGAAAGCCCTTTTTAGTAGACTTCTAGATGTTTTTGGAGGGTCAGTTTTAAAAATTATCTATTTTTTCCTCTGATGGCCAAATGACACATGTTCATCCTGAAAAAAATTATTCAGAAAATAACAGAAATTATAAGGAAAAAAATTAAGATCTTCTATAGTTTTACCCACCCAGCGTAGTCAGATTTGCAACTTTTGCACAGTTTATCTGTGCCCTTTTCTTGGCAAGAACGTAGGTTAATGTGCTTAAACAATCATTCCCAAGTGTGATCCTTTTGTAATATTGTTTTATAATCTGCCTTTTCACCTATTGTGGCAATATAACTGCATGATTATTTTAAAATGCAGATGCTTTTCAATTTTTGTTGAATTTATCTTTAAATCTCGGTTAAAAATTGAAAACACTGCATGGTGGTGGTGCTCGCCTTTAATCCCAGCACTCAGGAGGCAGAGGCAGGTGGATCTCCATGAGCTTGAGGCCAGTCTGGTCTACAGAGCAAGTTCCGGGACAGCCAGGGCTGCTGTCCAATGCATTTAGTATACTGTTTAATACTTTTCTCTCCCAGCACCCTGCCTAGCATCTTCTGGCTCTGAAAGATAGCCAGGCGGGAACCTTCCAGCTTGGTTCCAGCTTGAATTCTCTATGTTGGCCAACTAGAATATGCTGTATCTTTAACAACAGGGTCCTGTCTAGTTCTGGTGGGCAGCCAAGAGTGATGGCAGCAACATATATTGTTATTGTGGCTCTGTGGCCTTCACTAACAACTGCCGTGGTAGCCCACCCCAGGCTCTGGGAATTAGGACTTCCGGGAGTGCTGGGTACCCGTTTAGTTACCTCTTTTTAAAATCTTTCCCCCCCCCCCTTTTTTTTTTTTTAAAGTTTCTATGAGTGGCAGCCTTTATTATTAATCTCCCATCAACAGGCATAAAAACTCAACAGCCACCCTCCACCCCCGCCCCCCCCCCCACCAAGCAAGTTGAAAAGCGTTTAACAAAAGCATGAGCCAACACTAGGGAGTCAGGAATCCTGCTTTGGTAGCCAGAAGAGAGCTTGAGCCTCTCCAAGGCATCTAAAGCTTCAGGGAGCCGGCGCTCCTCCTTTTGGGAGGGCTGCTGGGTTAGCTCCATCTTTCTGAATTGTTAGAGCAAGAGGGTTAATCTAGTGTGTCTATTCGCTTAAGGAAACTCCCTCATCATCTTCGGTTCGTTGTCCTCGCAAAACTGGCTGAACTTCATCAAGCCCCTTCGATAGTGGAACCAAGCCTTAACTTTCTTTTTCATCAGTTTCAACCTGTCAGCCAGCTCCTTCATCGTCTTCTCTCTAGGGTTGCGGTCCACTTCAAAGTGTTTCACCAGGGCCTGGTACTGCTTACAGGTCAAGCCAGGGTGTTCCTTCTTGGGCGACCTCCGAACTGCTGCCATCAGATTTGTCTCCATTGGAGCTGCTGCCATCTTGGCTGCCGCTCGCTTGACTCCAGTTCTTCAGTTCTAAAATTTTTTACTTTTAAATTATATATTAATGTTATCAACATATTAATATAATATGATAAAATATAGCATTAACAATTAACTATAGTACTTGTTAAATAAAATATTAATCTAATAAAATAATATTAAATGTTATATAATTATATATATATATGCTTTATTTTTATTTTATGTGTATGTTTGCTTGCATGTCAGTATGTGTGTGTACCTCTTGTGCCATGTGGGCGATGGGAATTGAACCCTGGTCCTCCAGAAAAGCAGCAGTGTTCTTAACTGCTGAGCCATCTCTCCATCTCCTTAATTATATTTTTAAAATTAGCTTATGGCATAGTAGATTTCCATATGGCCTTTTCATAACTCTTTGTTTTGGTTAACCCTCTTCCTACCATCTTTTTTTTTTTTTTTTTTTTTTTTTTGGTTTTCCAGACAAGGTTTCTCTGTGTAGTCTTGCTGTTCTGGGCTCATTTTGTAGACCAGGCTGGCCTCGAACTCACAGTGATCCTCCTGCCTTTGCCTCCCGAGTGCTGGGATTAAAGGCACACGCCGCCACGCCGGGCTCTTCCTTTCATCTTAACCCTCATCGCTACCTTTGTAGCTCTAATGTTCCTCCTGCCTCCTTTCTTCCCTACCGTATATGTCCTGTTATCCCTTGTCCTGGTCAGAGCTCTATTGCTGTGAAGAGGCACCGTGACTAAGGCAACTCTCATAAAAGAGAACATTTAGTTGGGGTTCACTTACTCCATCGGCACCATGGCGGGGAGCATGGTGGCACACAGGCAGACGGCTGGAGAAGGAGCTGAGCGTTCTACATCTGGATCTACAGGCAGCAGGGAGAGAGAGACGTTGGACCTGATTTGGACTTTTGAAACCTCAAAGCCCACTTTCAGTGACAAACTTCCTCCAACAAGGCCACACATTCTAATTCCTCTTAAGAAGTGCCACTTCCTGGTTACTAATCATTCAAATACATGAGCCTGTGGGGCCTTTTTTATTCTAACCATCACATACTCAAAGGATATATTTGGTACATTAAGTGGCAGGGTATGCTTTTTATTTATAAGGCATTTATTGTTCAGTTTTTCATTTAGCTAGGTATTTTTAAATATTAATATAAGAAATTAAGTAATTAATTAGTAAAGAAATCCAGGCTTGTTAGAGCACTTCCCTCACGTAATGTCTAAATAAAAAGGATGGACATGATTGTTTGCATGTGAAAGTACCTAATTTGGCGTACTTGCTTCTTTGTATACGTTTAGTCCTTGGCCATATTCTCAGTGAGGTGTGCGTAACATGCTCTGTTTGTACTTACAGTTTTACATGGTCTAACCTGCAAGTTGAAATGAAAGGAAAGGAAAGGAAATTGTTGATTTAAATACTTGTCTTGTGAATTATTTTCCAGACAGGGTTTCTCTGTGTAGCCCTGGCTGTCCTGGAACTTGCTGTATAGACCAGGCTGGCCTTGAGCTCACAGATCTCTTCCTGCTGCTGGGATTAAAAGTGTATATCACCAGCACCCAGCTTTATTTTGTGATTTAATATCAGAAGAGAAGATGCTTTGGCGATGATCTTTTTATATGATAAAGCACATGTTTTTATTTTATCTTTTTTTTTTTTTTTTAGAAGAAAAACAACAGTGAAGACGTTATGTATTTATGCAGACTATAAATCTGATGAAAGCTACACTCCAAGCAAAATCTCAGTAAGAGTAGGAAATAATTTTCACAACCTTCAAGAAATTCGGGTATGTCTTTTAGGTTTTTTTTTGTTTTGTTTTTTTTGTTTTTAATGTGTGTTTCTTTAACTCATTCTATAGATAATAGATGCATATAATATTTATATTCTTTTGAATTGCCATCTTTTTTCTAATGCTTTATTATAGAATTTTCAGGTATAAGAAAGGCTAAAAGAACTGAACAGCATCCCTTCACCTTTGGGATGCTTTAATGTTCCACAATATTTGCTTTATTGAAATCATTTTTAATTCATCAAAGTAAGTTACAGTTCCCTGATGCCACCTAGGGTTCAGAAACATGTTTTCTGATTAAAGAATTCAGAGGCAAACAAGTGTTACCAGAAATCTTGGCAAATCCTGCTGGTGCCACCATGAGATACTTGGGAAATCAGGGTCTCCTTTTGGGGTTCTTAGTCCATTAATAGAAACAAACAAACAAACAAAAAGAATGGACACATGAAAGCTCATGGACAATGTAGTTACAAAAGAGAGACAAGGTCAGATCTCCAGGTGGAGATAGATTCCATTGTTTACAGTAACATATTTATTTATTTTAAATATATGAGCATGGTGCATTATTAGTAAGAGGTATCAGTATTTACTTAATGTTCATTCTAAGGGAAACACAGTTTTATACAAACATTAAGTATATTACTTGGTGAGGTTTAACAAATGCATATGTTTGTGTGGCCTCCACTCCTTTGAAGTGTGGAACTTTTCTCTTAGTGTCTACTTTCATGGGATGTCTTTTTCAGTCCCTTCCCTCTTGAATCTGTATAGGTCCTTAAATATGATGTCAGTGTCCTGTAGGCACATGTACTCAGTTGGGCCTTTACTCTGCGTCCGTGTTTGATTGAAGGATTTAATCCTCTGCGTTCACAGTGCTGATCAATAGGCTCGGATTTGCTGCTGCCATTTTTTCATTGCCTTCTAATCACATTAGGTCCTCTGCACCATCTTGTGCCTAGCTAACTTTCCCAGTGGTCTTTAGCTTTATCTTTTGCATAGAGCTTTGTGATTACCACAAGGTTTATATCAAAGACCTTATGGTTGTAAGGGCTGCTTATTGTAAATTAATAACAACTTACCTTGATTGCATAAATTTACTTCACAGTCTCATGTTTTGTTTTGGTGCCAATAAGTGTATGCCTTTTAATATAGAATTGTTATGTTTTGGGGGAGAAAACAAGAGACACAAATAACCGTTCATACCAGGTTGGTGTTTTTGTTAGGGTTAATATTGCTATCATGACGCACTATGACCAAAAGCATCTTGGGACGTAAAGGGTTTATTGTGCTTGTAGTTTAGTATGACAATTCGTCATTAAGAGCATAGGGTAGGAACTCAGTGCAGGGCTGAAACCTCAAGGCAGGAGCTAACCCCATGGAGGGTGCTACTGACTGCTTGCTCTGCATGCTTGCTCAGCCTGCCTCCTTATAGAGCGCAGGACCTCTACCCCAGGCGTGGAACCACCCACAGTGGGCTGAGCCCTCCCTGTTGATCACTAGTCTAAGAAAATGTCCTTCAGGCCCGCCTGTAACCTGGGCTTTTGGACACATTGTCTCAGTGCCAGTTCTAGTGTCAAGTTGTGTCAAGTTGACATAAAACTAGCCAGGACACTGAGGATACAGTGAAGAAACAATTTCATCCATGTCTAGCTTAGTGAATCACTGAGTTTTGGGGGTTACTTCAGAACCATATGACTCAAAAGCGGGTCCATCACTGAAAAGCCCATCCCAGCAAAGTGTTGGTGTCACCTTATTTGGATTAAGTCTCGTTAGGGATATTTAACCTTTTGTTCCTGGATATCTGTCTTTTCCCCAGATTTGGAAAGGAATTTTGCTCTTATATATTAAGAATTGTCAATTGATGTGCTTTTCGTGTGAGTTATTTCTTTATATGTTATGTGTCTCTGTTGTTGTTAGTTTATGCACACATGTGCAGGGAAGCCTTTGGAAGCCAGAAGAGGGTGTTAGGTTCCTGGAAGTCGAGTTACCGGGGTTATGAACCACTGGATTTAAACCCTGGTCCTCTGGAAGGACAAGCACTGTCACCTGCTGAGCCGTCTCTGACCTTTTGTTAGTTCTTTAAATAAGCTTTTCATTTGTCTTTTCACTTTAGCTCCTGTAAGCTTCTTTTTTTTTTTTTTAATGTTGTCATAAAATTTGCAAAGGTTTCTTCAGGACTTTTCATAGTTTTCCTTTTTTGTTTTTTAGGTTTTTCGAGACAGGGTTTGTCTGTGTAACAGTATTGCCTGTTCTGGATTCACTTTGTAGACCAGGCTGGCCTTGAACTCACAGCGATCCTTCTGCCTCTGCCTCCCAAGTGCTGGGATTAAAGGCATGCACCACCATGTCTGGCTCATGGTTTTCTTTTTGTGGTATAACTTCATGGATTCTTTAGATTATTTCTGCTTTTATCCATTAAAATTTTTATTCATTGTATTTTTTTTGGCTATAGAATTTATTTCATTAAAACCCCCTTCTACTTCTTTAATTTTTTATTTTGGTTATTTTTTGTACTTTAAAAAATTACTCTGTTTTCTTATAAAGGTTCTTGAGTTTTCGTAAAGCGTTCAGTTTGAATTTCAGGCAGTTTAGGGCACTCCATTTCCTCAGTGGCAGTCAGTGGTGCTTTATTTTGTTCTTTGGTTGGGTAGTATTTCATGCGTTGTTCTTGATTCTTATGGCTTGATCTTATTGGCTATGTACTTGAAGGAGGAAATTGTGCTAGTCTTGGAAGACTGTCTGGGAAAGCCCACCATCAGCCAGCCCACCATCAGCCAGCCCACCATCAGCCAGCCTACCTGGAGATTCTGGGAAGGACAACTGATGTGGTCCATGGCTCTTTTGCCATTGGAGTCCTCTGTAGGCTGGCCTGCTGCCAGTAGATGAGCTCGTGTGTAAGTCTGGTGTCTTAGCAGAAGCAGAGCTTGTTTTTATGAAGGACAGCCAGAAGTCTGTGTCTACGGAAGCTGACAAAGCTCTTGATCCTGAGTATGTAAGGACTTCTTAATTTGATGGGGTAGATCTTGGAACCTACCATGTATTAGGATGGACCTGATGCCTGGGCCCATTGGAGCCTACCTGACACTGGGAAGGACTTGTTGCCGAGGCCCATTGGAATAGACTTAGAGCCAAAGGCCATGGGAGTTTTCTCAATGCTAGGGCACTGAGTTAGACCTGAATCCTAAGTCAGAGGAATATGCCTAAAACCTGGATTTATAGCAAGGATTATGGAACGTCAGTCTTTGGATGTTGGACTGGTATCAGGATTATTTGGGGTAGACTTGGATCTTGGGTGTGCTTGACTAAGTCTAGTCCCTAGGGTCACTAGGACCTGAATCTACAGGATTCTTCATAGGATTGGTTTGTGGGTGCAGGCTTGCAGGCTAACTCTGCAAGGTTTGTTTGTGTCCTTTGGTTTAAAGTGCTAGTCTAAAAAACAAAACAAACAAAAAGCCAGCTCCTAGATGTGGTGTTTGTGGCATGGCATTATGGTTGCCAGACCAACATTGGAGTGTGCCTAGGACAGGTCTTGATTCTGGCTTGTGGTGCTTGTCTGTGGGTGACACCCCACAGCCTTTGCTTGAGAGCAGGGATAGCAGGCGCTGTGCTAAGGGATAGAACGTTGGGAAAGATGATATAAAGCTGGGGCAGGACTGGCGCCTTGGTTCCTGGGATCCAGCTTGTTGGGACAGAGCTCAGGGATGTCAGGGCTGGTCTAGCCTAGGGACTAAGTCCAGAGCCAGAGGATGCCAGGCGGATCCGAATCCTGGATTCTGTCCTTACACAGCACAAGCTTGATGAGCAAAGCATCCATGGGTGCTGCATAGTCAGGAGCTGTGGCGTCTTGCCCCAGGCTGGCCTTTCCTGGATTGTGCTACACATTGGGGCCTGAGGAAGTGTCCAGGTAGAGGACGTCTCTTCTCACTGTGCTGCTTGGGATTGTGGGAAGTGTGACATGAATGATCCAAAACTGTCCTTGATACATCGCCATATTCAGGTTTTCTAAGCTCACCTTCCTTCCTTTTTTCCTTCCTTTCTTCTTTCCTTTTTTTGTTGTTTTTCGTTAATTAATTTACTTATTATTTATTTATTTACTTTATATTTCCATCACAGTTTACCCCTACTCCTATCATCCCTGTCTTTCCCTCTCCCCTCCTCCCTCCCCTCCTCTCCTCCCGTCCTCCCTCTCCTCCCTTCGTTCTCAGAGAAGGGGAGGCCTCCTATGGATATCAGCCTGCCTCAGCATATCTAGTTGAGGTAGAACTCCTTACTAGCTTTTGCAGAGGTATTTTTGTGTTCCGGTATAGGGAGCTGGTCTAATTCACAGGTATTGCAGAGTCCCATTTTATGATCTTGCTGATGTCAGATTTGTTTGTTTTTTGAGACACCTACGTGGCCTCTTGTATTTGTATACTGTTACTTCCCTTTTGTTTTTGAAACAGGAACCCCATGTTCCTGAGGCTGACCTTGAACTAACACACATACACACACCATGCTAAGATTGCAGATGTATGCCATCACAGTGGTGTTACTTTACTTTTTAAAAAATATATTTTAAAGTTTTATTTTTAAAGAATATACAAATACAAATTTGTCACTTAAAAATTTGCTATATGCCGGGTGGTGATGGCTCACGCCTTTAATCCCAGCACTTGGGAGGCAAAGGCAGGTGGATCTCCGTGAGTGAGTTCGAGGCCAGCCTGGACTACAGAGCGAGTTCCAGGACAGCCAGAGCTGTTACACAGAGAAACCCTGTCTTGAAAAACCAAACCAACCAAACCAAGCCAGCCAACCAAACAATGACAACAACAGACAAAAAACCAAAACCAAACCAAAAAAACTTGCTATACAAATGTGAGAAAATAACTACCTCAACTTACTTCATGGCCTAATCCATTAGATACATTTAAAAAAATTATTATTACAATTTATCCACATTACATCCCAATTGTAACCCCCTTGCTCTTATTTTCCTGTTTTCGCCCTCCCTTCTTCGCCCTGTTCCCCTCCCCTGGACCTCTGACAGAAGGGGCCCTCCTCCCCCACTGTCTGACAACAGCCTATCAGGTCTCATCTGGGTAGCCTGCTTCCCCTTCCTCTGTGTGCCCACAGGGCCTCTCCGCTAAGGGACAGTGATCAAATCAAGGGCACCAGAGTTCTGCTTTCCCCAATCTTACTTTACTTTTAAAGGATTTTTAAAAAAGATTTGTTTATTTATGTATATGAGTGCTCTGTCTGTATGTTTCCTGTACACCAGAAGAAGGCATCAGACTTATTACTATAGATGGTTGTGAGCCACCATGTGGTTGCTGGGAATTGAACTCAGGACCTCTAGAAGAGCAGCCAGTGCTCTTAACTGCTGAGCCACCTCTCTAGCCCCCTAAAGGATTTTTCTTAAACAATAATTTTAGTTTTTGAAAAATTATTGTAAATAATATGCTTTTTTTTGTTTGAAATGTTGTCTGACATCATTATGCACCTCCTGTTCTTGAATAAATAAATAGTAAATCAGCTTTTTCCATTTGCTCTAAGTTTTTTAATTCAAAATATCTTGAATTTAAAATTTTAAATCAGTTACATTTGATGAGTAGATAGCCTTTTAATGCTATAGCGAGTACACTTAATCAGCGTCTTGTGCTGTGAAGACTTGGAGCATTTAATTGTATGGCTTGTTACATGGTTCATGTTTATCTAAATGAACTGCTCATACTGAGAAGCTAAAAGCCGCGAAGCGCTAGAAACACTTTGGTCTGGCGTATGTGCTCCAAAGCCCACTAGATGTCACTGTTGACTTTTACTTTCTAGCTCTATTTCCAGTGTCAGCTGAATGCTTCAACTGGTGCTGCACTTGTAGCCTTAGTTGTAGTTTTTTCTAGAATATATTCACATTAAGAAACTCTTAGATACATTTTGGGAAATGTACATCCTTATAAAAAATTTCTGTATTTATGAAGATGTCTTGTATTCTCGTGTAAGTTTGATAGTACAAAGTAAGGGTTGAGCAGTTAAGGAGAAACCTTGAGGTATACTTACTATCCAGTCTTTGCTTTTGTTATTTAAATACTAAAACATTAACTCTGTAGAAAAGAATGTCTTACAGGTAGTTTTTTAAGTTTTCTCTTGCATATTTTTGTGTATGGTGATGACATGGCCTCATGAGACTAGTAATCCTAAGTATTGCTAGGTGACAACCTAAACTGTTTTCCAGAATAACTTAATGAATATACGATTTTTTTCATTCTCCCTAATGCGTCACAAATTTTGAATGTTCTTTTAATTAGTACCTTTATAGCTAATGATATTTTCATTTCTATATCTTTTATGGTAATTTATTATATTTACTTTTGTCTTTTATATGTTCAAGAAGTATCAGATAGTATTTTGTGTCTTTAAGGAGAGATGAAGTAGATAATTTTTTAACACATTTCTTCACTACATGACTTATATTTAAGAAGAGAGATTTCCTTGAATTTAGATACTAAGAAGTAATTAAAACCCTGAACTTCTATGAGAGTTTTGGAGCCGTCCTTTCATAAGTGATGGGACTGATTTAACTGAATGGAAAATTTAAATAAATCTTTTTATATTTTTCCGTGGATTCTTGTCTTTGAGAGGCTCTAGTTTACATTGAAGTGTTAAGTGGGGTTTATTTCTTTTTTCTAGAAATTATGGGTGTGCTTACTTAAAACAGTTTACATATTTGTGTTCTAGATTCTTAGGACGTGAGCTTAGTCACTTAAGAACTGAAGGTGGGAAGGACAAAGGCTGCCTTATGTATCTTACAACGCTCTTTTCCATCGTGGTCCCTTCATTTTAGTTACAGAGCAGAGCTAGACTTTTGTTGTCTCACAGAGGACTCTATAGAAGGATCTCCACAGATCTACAGTGTGTGTTTTAACCTATATAACTGAGGAGGGGTTTAAAAATGGACTTTCTAAAAAAAAAAATGGACTTTCTATTGATATAAACCTGGCTTAGGCAAAATTGAAAACTTTTTTTTTCTAAAACATTTTATTTAAATATATGCCACTAGTTCTATTTTAAAAATTTTGTGACGTGGTGTTGAAGACAATTTTATAAGGTGTTGATAAGATTTTATGAGTGAAATTGCATAGACAGAAGTAAGGATTTTCACTTCAGAGTCTTTGTTTTAACTTCTTTTCTGCTGTGTCGTTTCCTCTGTGTTACCTTCCTTCAGGATTAATGCTATTCCAGGAGAGCTTTCAAATAAAGGCATTGTTGTTGAATATTTTCAAAGCTGAGGATAGCCCTGGCTGTCCTGAAATTCTATCTGTAGAGCAGGATGGCCTCAAATTCAGAGATCCACCCATCTCTGCCTCTGCCTCCTGAGTGCTGGCATTAAAAGTGTGTGCCACCACTGTCCAGTAAATCTTTTATATTTTAACATTACAATTTTACTTACTTTTGTTTTTCTCTGTGAAAGGAAAATAATTTTTATTGTTTGTTTGTTTAAGTAACAAAGAATACTATAGAGTGGATGGAACTAAACCTTTTAGAAAACATCCACTGGAACTCAACAGTTTGCTAATTATATCTCTATAAAACTGTTGTGGAACTTTTTGTCTTAAATATGAAACAAGCAATTTCTTACACATATCTTGAAGGCACTCATGGCTGTTTCTAAACTCTTGCATCCATGTGGTGGTGGCACATGCGTTTATTTCCAGCACTCAGAGGCAGAGGCAGGCAGATATTTGAGTTTGATACCAGCCTATTCTATAGAGAGGTTTCCAGGATATCCAGGGCTACACAGAGAAACCCTGTTTCAAACTCCCCCCCCCCATATAAAAACCAAACCAAACAAAAAGAAAAGAAAGAAGAAAAGAAAAACAGCTTGCTAACTTAAGATTAACTAGGGTTCTTTCAGCAAATTTGGAAGTTGCCCTTTGGTTCACTATTAGCATTTTGTCTCTAAAATTTCTGGACTGTAATTTTGAACATATAAGAGAATTTTAAGCCTTATCTTTAGCTTCAGGTATTATGTTTTGTTTTTTCTTTTCCCCCTTAAAGAGGTGTCTTCAAGTAGTTTTTAACGCCTGGAGAGCTGTTGTGCTATTTTCTGTTTCTTCCATGTATGAGAGAGAGAAAGCCTTTGTGTCTCCACTTGTCTTCCATCAGTAGCACAGCTACGTGGACCTACATATGGTTCTTTGCCAGAGCAGTTAATAAATCAGTTCTTCTGTTAAGATAATAGTTACTATTACAATTAGAGTTAAACAATATATATAAATAATAAACCTTAGCTATATAGCAAGTTCAAGTCCAGCCTAGCTACAGGGTTTCAGGACCTGTCTTAAAAATATTTTTTAAAAGTTAATACATTTAAAAAAGAAACACTGTAACATTTTCATGAAAAAGGCATAAGCATAATATTGGGATAAAAACAGGCATTGACCAGGAGAATAGGGTAAAGAACCTAGAAGTCATCCATGTGTGTATATCCAGCTTTGTTAAAGGTGCCTGGAATACACAGAGGAGAAAGACGTCTCTAATCAGTGGTCTGGGAAAATTAGGTTTTTATGTGCAGAAGATTAGAACTCATTTCCAATGTTTAAGCATCTGTACAATCACAGAGTTTACATGTACGACTTGAAACTGGAACATGGAAATGCCTTTGGTTGGATGGACCAGAACAAGAGTTTTTTGTTTGTTTCTTCTGCTTTTTGTTGTTGTTAATAATCTCAAAGCCCAGGAGACAATGGGAAAATTAGACAAGTAAGATTATTTCAAACTCAAAAGCTTCCCTCATAACAATAGGGGAAATCACCAGAATGAAAAGGCAACTGAAAGAACAATGGGAACAAATGGAACAGATCCTTGCATTCTGTAATCTGATGAAAATTTAGTGTTCAGACTGTTTTAAGGAACTTATGACTCCCCCTACCCTCGCAACAATAAACAACCCTCAAACCAAAAACTAAACAGACTACAGCCCAATTTAAAAATTTTAAATTGGGCTATATACTGTAGTGAACATTTCTTAAAAGAAGGCACACAACTGCACACCTGTCATACTAGCACTGAGGAAATTGAGATGAGAGAATCTTGAGTTTGAGACTGCACTGTTACATAGTGAGTTCAAGGCCAGCCTGGGCTACATAACAACCTAGGCTCGAAGAATAAAATTAATAAACAAAAAGACATTCAAGTATCTAGCAGATATATGAAGAAGTCTTTCACATCCTAAGCTATCAGGGAAGCAGGAAAAAAACAAAAAAGGAAATGAGGTGAAGTGCCCCTTCTGTTCTGCTTGGGTTGTAAGTCAGTGTGGAGATTAAAGTAGATGGGATGGAAGTGTCTGCCATAGCGTAGTAGTTACGCTTGCCTCACTCTGACTGGAATACCCAACAAAAGGAAGATAGATTGGTTTTGCCCACTGTTTCAGTTTTAGTTCATAGTTGCTTGCCCTGGTGTGCTTGAACAGACCATGATGGCAGCAGAAGTATGGGCAAAGGACAGCGTAAACGTAACTTTTACTCTCTTGGTTCAGCTGTTGTCTCGGAAGTTTACTGCCTCCATCTGCTACCGAAGGCCTAGGCCTGAAAGCTGCTTCTTCTTCCAAAGGCAGATGTATGAGTGTGTAAGCAAGTGCACTTGAGTGCAGTTGCCCGCAGAGGTCACAGGAAGGCACCAGGTCCTCTGGAGCTGGAGTTACAGGAGGTTGTGAGCCAACCAATGTGGGTGCTAGGAGCCAACTCCTCAGGTCCTCTGCAAGTGCTCTTAACCACTGAGTCATCTCACTACTGCAGAGCCACCACCGCCACACCTCCTCCTCTTTTTTTTAATGTTTTCTTATTTCATATGTATGGGTTTTTGCCTGCATGTGTGTCTGTGTAACACATTTGTGCCTGAGACCCATGGAGGCCAAAAAGAGGGCTTTGCATCCCCTAACACCACAGCTACATAGAGCTGTGAGCCATCATATGGGTGCTGGGAGCTGAACCTGGGCTCTCTGGAAGAACAGCCATTTCTTTTAACTGCTGAGCCAGCTCTCTGGCCCCCAGAGTCCGTCACCGCTCCATAGTGCCACTGGGGACTGCATCTTTTAACACATAGCCGCATTAGAGTAGCCCCTCACCCTCGGGGCTGTGGTGACTCGGGCTGTTTGTTTATTGACACAAGATTTCAGCAGTCCCGCCTGGCTTGAAACCCTGCCTGCTGCTTAAGCATCCTGAGTGATGAGATACAGGCATGTGCCACCATGAGTGGCTCGCCCTTTCTTCCTTCCTTCTCCAGGCTCACCTCCAACTTACATTTTAGCCCAGGCTGGCCTTGAACATGGGCTTCTCTTGTCTCAGTCTCCTCCTGAGTACATAGGTTGAGTGAGTTGAAGAAACCACAGCAACTACTGTTCAGACGTACTCATTGTGACATTTGTAGTCTATGTTAATTGAAGGGAGTCCACCCAGGCACCTTTCTTTTTTCCCTTAAGCTTGTTTCACATGTTTGGGTGAATAAAGGCTCTTTGGATCTTCAGTTTTCAAAGTGAAAGAGACCGTTAGAGTAAAACTTGGAATGTTAGGCTGTGGATAAAAGGCAGTGATTGTTTCTCTTTCATAAAGGAATTAAAAATCACCATACTAGGGTTTGTAGGTATGAACAGAAACAGTAACTCACTGGCCACTCTTTAAAATGAAGATTTTGTGTTCTAATTAGCTTAAGAGTGGGTCACAGTTAATTTTGATTTGGGTGCTTAATCTGGTAGACAGAGACAGTAGTTAAAGAAGATTTGAGAGGTGAAGGAAAGGGGTGGAGAGAGGGAGGGAGGGAGGAGTGGAGTGGGGGACAAGACACAGAGTACTTCATGCCATGGCACACCTGTGGAGGTCTGTCTTCGTTTGCTTACTGGCCTGCTCAGCCTGCTTTCTTGTAACATCCAATATTACCTGCCTAGGGATGGTACTACCCTCAGTGGGCGGGGCTCTCCTACATTGACCAGTAAGAAAATGCCTCACAGACTTGCTTATAGGCAATGTGATGGAGGCATCTGCTCAGTGACGGCTTCCTCATCCCAATGGCTGTAGCTTGTGTCAAGGTGACACAACAGTAGCCAGCACAATGCTGGTGGTGCTCCTCTGCTTTGCTTGAGGCTCTGCGTGCCACTTGCCAGGTTGTGGCTCTCCTCTCAGCCTCCCAGTTTTTGAGACAGGGTCTCTTTGGCTTGGAGGTGACAAGTAAGCTAAGATGTAGGCTGGTAGGACCCATGATGTGCCTGTCTCCATCTCCCTAGTGCATGCGTCAGCGCATCCAACTTTTTTATGTCAGTCCTGGTGGATGGAGCTCAGTTCCTGTGTTACACAGTAAGCACTGAACCAACAATCTCTTTGTTTCTCTTCTACCTCCCCCCTTCTTTCCTCCTCTTCTTCTCTTCCTCATCCTCTTTTTTTTTTTTTTTATTCTTCTGTACTAAGACCATCTTAAAATCTGGGCCAGTGAGATGGCTCATTGGGTGACGGTGCTTGCTAACCAACTTGTAGACCTGAGTTCAATATCTGAGACCCATATGGTTAGAAGAAGAGAGCTGACTGCCACAAAATCTCTCACCTCCCACCACAGATATACACAATAAGTAAGTAAATGTAAAACAAAACAAAACAAAAAAACTACTGTCTTAGTAATTGTTAAGTATAGAACATATTATTATTCATAGTCACCATCACATTGTAATAAATAAAAACTAATAATGTTTTATTATTAAATACCTATAATTATCATGGCAGTATTATCTAACCCATTATCAAAATCAATAAAAACACAGACACCTGTTATATTTTAAAATAGCCTTATTTCACGTAGGACTGGGCAGATATTAACCCTCTAAACTTCCCAGCCCCCATCCCAGGCCATCTGCTTTAATCATTCCTATCTGGGCACCTTCCCATCCATGATCCCAAAACAATTGCTAATATGTTCACCTGGCCTGCTTTCCTCCCTCCATGCCCATCGCCCTGTGCTTCTCTCGGTGCTAGCCCATCCTGAGCCCTTCTTCCTTCTTTCTTCCTCGTCCTGTACCTGTCTGTCTTCTCTCTCTTCCTGCCTCGTGGTCCCCCAACCCCAGGCCTGTGAACCTCAAACCCCTCCTCTCTCTCCTCAGCTAAATCCCAAGCTTCAGCGTTGTTCATTAACCAACCAACTTTAAAGAAATAGAACAAGGTTTACGCAACAAGGACAGGTGGACTTGTACTTGGCCTGGGCAGCAACCAGATCTTGAGGGCCAGTAGTTAGCATCACAGTACATAGCACCAGTCCAGCCCCTGCGCCAAGACACTGATGTTTTGTGTCCTTTCACTAGCATCTTCCTAGCCCCTACACCTCTGACCCCTGGCAGCCACCATTTTACTCTCTAGTTTTATGTATATGTGTGTTTACATTTTTTAAAAAATTTTAATTAGTATACAAACTATGGAGTTTCTTTATGGTATTTTCAACATAACTGGTTTTTGTTAATCCTTCTCTCTTCTACACATTTCTTTCCTACCCCTTTTCACCCTCAGTAACGTGTTCCATGCCTTCATGTCATGTGTGTGCCACAATTCCTCTGTTCCCCTCCTGTGGCATTCCCTATTCTGGGCATCGATACCCACATACCATAAGACACTTAAAGCTAAGTTCCACTTGAGTGAGAGAGACAATACTTGTCTGAGTCGGAATTATTTTGCTATTTTAGTGTTACTGTTGCTGCGATGAAACACCATGACCATTGGCTTACACTTCCACAGCACTGCTCATCATCAAAGGAAGCCAAAACAGGAACTCAAACAGGGCAGGGACCAGGAGGCAGGAGCTGATGTAGAGGCTGTGGAAGAATGCTGCTGACCGGCTTGCTCCACATGTATTGCTCAGTCTGCTTTCTTATAGAACCCAGGCCCACCAGTACAGGGGTGGCTCCACCCACAATGGGCTGGGCCCTTCCCCCATTGATCACTAATTAAGAAAATGCCCTACAGGCTTGCCCACAGCCTGATCTTATGAAGGCATTTTCTTAATTGAGGTTCCCTCTTCTCAGATGACTGTAGCTTGTATGAAATTATAAAACTAGTTAACACACTCACTTAATACTTTTCTTACCCATCTATTTTTCTGAGAATTACATCTTTTCTTTCTGACTGAATACAATTCCATTGTATACACATTTTCATTATCCATTCATACTGATGGGTATCTAGACTGGTTCTGTTTTCTTGCTGTTGTGAATACAGCAGCGATAAATAGGAGTGTTCAAGTGTTTTATTGGTAGTTTTTTTTTATTTCATATTTAGTAATGTTCAAATATAATAATATTTCACCCTGATATTTTAAAACATCCCATTAAAATAATATATTCTTTAGCTCACAGCTTTTCAATTTAGACTAAATTAACCCAATAGTAGATGGGTTATTATTAAATAATTTAATTAAAATTAAATTACTTAATTAAAAAACTACAATAACCCAGAGTAGAACAGTCTTCAAGCTCCTGATGTCCTTGCCTCTCATTTTACTTATGTTGTATCTGGGTAGTTAGTGTGTGTTGTTTACATAGTGTCATTATTTTTAATAATAATTGTACACATGACTCTAGCTTTTGACATATTCCTTGAGATACATGAGTAACATGAATTACCTCTATAAGCCATATTTTCATTGAGCATTATACATACTTTATGTCTAATTGTGAAATGTCAGAATTTAATCTTTAAGCTTTATTTTCCTGACTCTATGAATTGTTTAAAGACGTCTGAGAAATAACTATGGTTCCATAGCTTTAACATCTATTCTTGAGTCTGTAGAATGTTCCTGTAAGGGTTAAAATTCCTCTACTTTATTACTCTGTTAAAATGAGGAACTGCCTAAAGAGTATACATGTTCTTTTGCAATTATAAATATTCTGTATTGACTGCAGCACTGCATAAGTTTGATTTTACAGAATTGCTAGGATTTCTCTTTACTGTTAATCTATAGGTGTACAAGGTGTAGGAGAAAGGGAAGTATGCCAACTTTCTTAGCCCCAGTAGACTGTATAACCATTGTTTCTATACTAAAATTAGCATATGTGATTAAGTGAGCTTAATAGGGGCTTAGGAAGCTAGTCTGTCAGTAGAATTTCTGTACTCTGTCAGAACCAGGAATGATATTGTTTTAATTTCGAGGAACAAATTTGTGACCTATTAAATAACGTGTGTGTGAGTGTGTGTGTGTGTCTGTGTGTATCTGTGTGTGTATTTGTTAGCTTCTATTATGGCTAAGTAGCTGTCTTAGTTACTAGACTCAGTTAATATTTTAGATATTCTTTTCCCTACTGCAATGTCTCTTGATATTTAATTTAAAAATAGCAATGAGGCATCTGTTTCAGCTTTGGTGAAGAACAGGATTAAAGACAGATTAGTCCTTAAATGATCTGCCCTCTGGCCTCACCTTTTGATAGAACTTTGTAATCTTAGAGACAATAATGATAAAGTGAAGCAAGTGCCCTTGGGGGAACCTAGGGGACTCTTAATTTACATCTTCTCATGGCCCAAGGTGAGAGCTCTGGTTCTGGGAAAGGAAGGCATCTTGGAGAGTAAGCACAGATTGAGGAATGAGAAGAAAGCCTTGACTTCAGTATTAAGGGAGGAACTGTTTCATGTTTAAGATCATAAAAGGATGGGATCATACAGAAGTTATGCACAGTTAGTTGCTAAAATCTTGTTGGGAAGCATTAGTCTCATTAATTATTTTAAAAATCATGTTACTGTTTCTCTGAGTCTAGTAGTGTGACTTTGAGGGGTGTTCCTGGCTTTAGAGTATTTCTTTTGCATGAAGAATTGCCTTGTGTTGGGAGGAAATTGCTTAAGACGGATTGGGAATTGAGTAGCGTGGAATTCCCATGACTCAGTGAACCCTATTTAACCTGAGGTGCTGTCGCCCTGTGAAACTCACTGGTACTCCCCTTGGTCACAGGGCACTTGGCGTTGAACTCAAGTTCTCAGCCTTGGCTTATGGGGGAACTTCAGTCTGTTTCGTAATCTGCAATCTGGGATTTAAATATTTCCTGAGTAGGACAGAAGGATGAAACCCAAGCCAGAGAAAGGAGCAGGTTTCTAGATCGTCTTTGCACATGCTGCTTGAGGTTTGGAGCCTCAGATGAGAACTGGAATCTTGGCATTAGCACTTCTTTATTGTGTGATGTGCAAGTGTATCTCTGTCCTTTCTAATTGTCAGTCCTTTAAAACCCAGAGTCCTGTCCCTACCCTTTAATAGCTGTGTGGACATCCACCATTAACTGGGCAGCAGTGGACACGTCGTGACAGGGGGTCGTAGTGGTTATGCTCACGTTCTCCTCAGCTCCTCCCTTTGGCTTTGTGTTGGCCGTTGCTCTAGCCCTACTCTTACGTGGCTGCCTGAGGCTGCACAGAGCTGAGTGAAAATGCCCTACCTGTATTAAGGCCTGATTAATTGAAAGTAAGTAGCTTGTTGGGCTCCCTGTGGATGCCACCTTCAAGGCCAGTTGTTGACTCATAAAATCCTTACTATTTCTCGCCTTGGTGTTCATCCCCAATGGCTCATCTGCTTCTCATGCAAATGAAGGTTCTGTTGGTTTTGGATAGTACAGATTAATCAATTGTAACCACACTGTTAGTGAATTACTGTTTTATATAAACAGTTTAGCCACTTAAATCCTTTTCATGGTAGCTACTTGTTAACACAAAATCAAATAGAGCCTGGTTTGAGTCATTAGGTCAAAACATTGATGTTCCTCTGGTGGGGTAACTCTTGCTTTTGAGTTTTGTATTTGGTTTTCCAGGTCTTTTATGTTTTACATTTTATTTTTATTAGTGTCACTTTAAAATAAAGCTGACTTAATAGTATGGACAACTTTGGGTTTTACCTCTGAGCACTTGTACTTTTCCTTTCCTTTTTACTTGGTAATGCAAAATTTACAGCAATAAATTAACAGAATAAGGGACCTAAGGGCACAAATGGCTGTTTTTGTTTGTTTTTATTTTTGTTTTTCAAGACAAGGTTTCTCTGTAACCTTGTCCGTCGTGTCCAGGAACTCACTCTGTAGACCAGGCTGGTCTTGAACTCAGAGATCCGTTTTCCTTTGCCTCCGGAGTGCTAGGATTAAAGGCATGCACCACCATGCCTGGAGGAAACTTTCTTTTAAAAGAGGTGATTTATGTGCATTTTAACTATCAAGACATAACCATGCAAAAAGTTTCAGAAATGCTTTGTCTATCCTACTCACACGTTTAATTTCTTAAACTTTTCTGTTAAACAGTGAGCAAAGCCAAGAGAGTCAAGTTAGCATTTTGAAGGTAGAGCAGCTGGCAGAGTCATTGAGTTTTAGAAGTGTTCAGGGCATGCCTCTTTAACATTGTTTAACAAATTATAAAACAAAGCCAGAGAACAGTTTTGACCAATGGAAAAAAATCAGTCTTGGAAAGAAATTGACACCTTGGAATTAGAGGCATTAATACAGCTTTTCATGTTCTTGTGGTCTGGAAACTACCTTAGAAACTGATGAGTGTGTGTGTGGGATGTGTGTGTGCATGCACTCGCATGGGTGCAAGTGTGTGGGGGGACATAACATGCACATTCATATCTGTGATATGAAAAGTGATATAAAAAGTGGTAGTATTTATTCGCCATTAATACAAGTTTGAGATTGATTTAGCCGTGTGAGTTTAAAGTGTAATATACACCCTTGCTTAATCATCACTTAATCTTCCACGTGTTCCTCACTGATAATTGAGTAGAATTCTTTTCTAGGATGGCGTTAGCGCTGTGCACATGACAGCGGCAGATGATCAGGTGATCTTACACGCTATAGGCTCTCTGATGCTTGGCATGAAGCAGGCAGAACTGGTTTCAAGTCTTAATTTTTCCACTTAGTAGCTATGTGAGACTTGTAGTCATATTTGATGTACTAGTTCATATTGCCTGTCCCATAATAAACATGCTCTTATGTGCTTTAAAAATATAAATGATGCTTTATAATTTAGAGGTTTTGTCACTATTTGAAGCATAGCACACACTTGTTTTCATAGAAAGTTTTAGCAGCACTTTCTTCCATTGGGGAGAAATCTCGATGAGAACGTTGGAACCCGTGCGTGTGGGTCTCTGCTGGAGTTTCTGTCACATAATGCATGGCCAACTTGGAGCAACTTAAGTAGCTATCGATGGGTAAGAGAACTCTCCTTGGATGGCCACAATTATGTTCTGAGTTTAGAGCTTAGGAACAGGCCCACTCGAATAACTGACTGACCTTGCCACTATAATAGGAATGCGTATAATAAACTCCTCTTTACCAACAGCCTGGTAAATGAGGGAACTGTTACCATCCCATAACTCCTGAGTGCTATGGTTCAGTGAGCAGGCTGTCGATGCACAGGGCCATGGTGGGCAGGAATATAGAGGACATGAGGTGCATTGGGAGGGAAATAAGTCAGGCAAAAAAGCTATAGGAAGCACATTTTAAACAATTATTTTAATAATTTTGAGCCTCTAAAAAGTAGTTAAGTACTAGTGTCTTTGAATTTCTGAAAGAGTTGTGTGTGTGTGTGTGTGTGTGTGTGTGTGTTGTACCGCTGTGTCCATGTTAGTTACTGGTGTTAATATTGTAATGAGCTCTCTTTTGAAAGGTAAACAAAGAAATGGAGTTTTATCTATCCATTTTCAATAGCATGGATCCCTAAAACAGTGTCAGATACTGTCCCACATCAGTCCTGATTTGTAACACTCCAGGGAAATGAAAGCCACTGTATCTTCTCCTGTTAAAAAGACATCCGCCGCATTATGAATGGATTTCAAAAAATAGTGATAGAAACAGATTTATAATGGAAAGAATTGATGGTATATTTCACCTAGAGTAAGGAAGACAATGAGTAATAAGGGATTTTGTGGTTTTACAGCTCAGTGCATGTGTCTGAAAGCTGTTCTCTCAGCAACGTGGGTGGCAGGTTATGCTACCATATAATGTATTGTAGTTGGCTCTCCACACTTGTCAGGGTTAGTGTTCAACCATTCGGAAAATTTTCCCATTGTTCCATCATGTGAACCAAGGCTAGTGCTGAATTCCCAATAACTTACAGAAAAGGTTTAATTAGAAAGTTGGAAATCTCATTACTTCTGATTGTTTTAATACACTAGTATATGGTCTAATGTTTTATCTATTATTATACATTTTTGGTCAAAAAGATAGAGCAAAATAAAATTTCACTTTATTTTTAATAGATTTTACAGAAATTATTGTACAGAATCCTGCTTTTTTCTTTCTTTCTTTCTTTCTTTCTTTCTTTTTTCTTTTTTTTTTTTTTTTTTTTTTTTTTTTTTTTTTTTTTGTATTAGCACTCTATTTCCATCTTAGGAGCTTTGCTTTAGATGGACCATAGCTCTTGGCAGCTGGTGCATTTTTAACAAATAATACTGTTTCTAGTAAGAGTTGCAGAGGCAAAAAAAAAAAAAAAAAAACCAAACCCTTAGTGTGAGGTCCTTGTAAACTAGACCTTTGGAACATTGCTTCTCCCCCCCCCCCCCCAATGTTTCTTCGCTATTTGTGTCGTAGTTATAAATTACATTGTTTGAAAAGAATTAAAACATTTTATATTGTTGTTTTTGCACTTAGCTTTTGTCTTCACCTGTTATGTTAAAGATATACAGGGAAAACCACAATTACGGCATTGAACCCCATTGTGCCAGTACCTCTACAACATGAGCCAACAAAATGGAAGAGCTGCCTGCTGGGCATCTGCAGGATGCTGGGGCAGGCGTCAGTGTCTGCTGTTCACACAGTTTCCCCCTGAAAACTCTCTTGGAATAAAGACTTTGTGTTTTCTGGATATAGTGAAAACATTTGATGGTTCTTGGATTTTCAGTTTGCAAGGGCTGCTGTTTATAGGACAAGGTGTCAAAGCTGTTGTCGCCGGCACAATAAAAAGCATAAAATAAGAGCTTTTTTATATATGTATACTGTAAAATAATGAACAACTTTAAATGAAATTTAAAAAATTCATATGTGAGAAATTATGACCTTTCGTTGGAGACGCAGGGAGAAAGAGTGAATATTAACTTTCACCTTTAAAATTTATTTTATTATAAAGTGAGATCTTTTGACTAGAAAAATATAATAATATCTTAAATATCCTATGTTTACCTAAAATTCAGATTTTTTTTTTTTCTGTATCGATCAGCCATTGCCAATGGAACCCAAAATTCAGATTCCTAAGTCTATTTATTTCCTAGCAATGTTTTCAGCTGACTCTAAATCAGTGGTTCTCAGCCTTTCTAATTTCGTGACCCTTTAATATAGTTCCTCATGTTGTGGTGATTCCAACCATAAAATTATTTTGTTGCTATTTCATAACTGTAATTTTGCTACTGTTATAAATCATACTGTAAATATCTGGTGTGCAGGATATAAAACCCCCCAAAAGGGTTCAGACCATAGATGGAGAACCACCGTTCTAAACAGTTACTTCCTAAGGCTAGAAGCACGTTAGGAAGTATATTTATGGACCCAAAGAGTAATTTTCATCCTTGAGCTCCTCTACTTCATCCTTTCTGTACCTATGTTACACGTGAGGCTGTGTCACACTCAGGCAGCAGAGTCACCAGATGTAACCCTGTGGATGGACAGGCAGACCTTCACCTCAGACTCAGAACATTGCGAGGTGATAGGGAATTCCATTTGGGAAGATGGAAAGGGTAGGTGGTTGTTGCCTATAGATATATCATATACCGTTTGTTTTTTTCTTAGAAACTTTCCACTGTAGAAGTTAATAAAAGAGTAACTCTGAGTTAACATTTCACTTGCTTCTCATAAAGATCATGTAAGGCTAATTTATCTTTGTTTCTTGATCAATTAAAATGAACTTTTGCATTTTATGATAGTTGTATGTACCTTTTAATTATTAATGCAGATTATCAGAGCAAGATTACTATATTTCAAAGACAGGCTATTAAATTTTAGTCAGTAGATCTGGTAGACAGTGATGCTTTTTTTGTTTTTAATCTCCCATGTGTCACATTCAATTAATTACTTACAAGTTGTCACAATTTTTTTTTTTTTTCAGTCCAGAGGATGGAAAAGATTGCCATCTAAGCAAAACATATCTCACGTATGGCTTCTGGGGACAAGTGAGAGCACCCCATCCTCAATATGCTAGTTTTCTAAGGGCCTCGGGGTCTGAGTCTTGTGATTGCCATGAAGCCTAATTGCTCACAGGGCAGCCTGGCACACTGCCATCTCCCCACTGGGCTGTTTGTTGGTGCTTGTGAATAGAACAAAAAATGCCTTTGCTTTTTCTGCATAGTTGGCAGTGGTTGCAGGTTTAGGAAACAAGTTAACATTTTTCTCAGAATGATGGCAGCTCACATCAAGACGGAGGGAAATGATAGCTAAGCCCTAAGCATTAGAGTTAGCCCAATGATTTTTAACATGTTTAAAAGTAAAATTTGCTGTATCTCACTCCAAAACACTCACTTTGTGTCCTGTCACTTTATTCTTAACCAGATAACCTAAATTTGGTGCAACACTTTTGAAAGCAAGCTATGGGTTGGGTGTTTTATGCTTTTGTATTTTTATAAAAGACATTGGTCATATGAATTATAGGGCTAATGGAAATCAGAAATGTTATAAGGAAATTGTGTTGGAGGTGCTGTTTCAGTTGTTACTGAGGCTACTCAGAGATGTTTTCATTCAGATATTTAGAGCTGTGCTGCTCGTCTCTTGCCCTGGCCCAGCTCTATGCACAGAGGCTAAGGGCACCTCCTGAGACTCCCCAGTCTCCTTAGAAACCTGGGTAGGGTTATGGCCTTTTGAGTTTGTTCTTGCTCATCTTCTGAATGTGTTGTCTTATGCTAGAAAGACATGGTTTAATGTTACTTTATTTCTTTTGTGATGTTAAGAAGTTTGGAGGTACAAGCACTTTGAGATTTTGACTTCTGGGACAGGGAGCTGGCTCAGTGCATAACTGTCTGTCTCAAAAGCACAAGGGCCTGAGTTTGGGTCCCCAGCATCCTGTAAAAGTTGGGTACGGGGGTGGGGTGGGTGGTGGTTGGAGAGGAGACAGATCAGTCTCTGGAGCTCACTGGCCAGCTAATTGGTCCAGCTGAACTGGCATTACATTCAGTAAGAAACTCTCTCAAAAAATAAGGAAGGAGCTGGCAAAATGACTCAGCAGTTAACACAGAGGATCTGGATTCAGTTTTCTGTACCCACGTGATGGCTTACAACCATTTGTGCTTCAGTTCCAGGGGATTCAAAGCTCTCTTCAGGCGTCTCTGGGCACCAGGCACCCATGTGGTACACATACATAAAGGCAGAACACGCATTCACACATATAAAAATAAATTTAAAAGAATATATAGAGGACAGTGGAGGACAACAGCTGACATCTATCTCTGGCACCCACATGTGCGTAAGTGCGCGTGCACACACACACACCCTGGCTTAGCTTTTACTACATAGATGACCTTGAGATGAATTGCGCACCTGATTTGAACTGCTAAGTTTTCAGCTGTAAGTCAGAGATGTGGTACCATGGCTGAATCAAGTGTGTGGCTCGCTGTGACAGCGCTGAATGGCTTTATAAGTATCCTATAGACACCAGCCTGGGACTCAGATCAGTGTCTGGCTCAGCCATCATCAGAGAAGCTTCCTCCTCAGTAGCCAGAGCAAGTACAGAGACTGACAGCTGGACAATGTGCAGAGAAGGAGAGACCTTGGCACCCCAATCCTGAATGAGATACTTGCATCAAGTCCCTCCCCTCATGGCTCAGGGAACTCTGCTGATATGGAAGCAGAAAAGTTGTAGGAGCCAGTGGGGGTGAAAGGCACCAAGGAACCAAGGCCTCCTAGATACAGCAGGACTGATGCACACCTGAACTCAGACTGCCAGCATGCACAGGGCCTGCACAGGTCTAGCCCAGTGCTGAAAGTGGAAGTGCGCACAAGTGCCCTCTCTAACCTAGAAGCGATCTGCAAATACTCCAAGATCACCAGAGTTGATTTTGTGTTTTCCATCTACTACTGGGCACCGAGCCTTTCCTTAAGTGTGGTTTATACCCAGTAAGATGCCACTGTCGAAAGCTAATGTTTCCTTTGTATCTAAGGTGAAGATTAAAATAGTGTACGGGGGCTGGAGAGATGGCTCAGCTGTTAAAGGCTAGGCTCACAACCAAAATATAAAATAGTGTACTGGGGCTGGAGAGATGGCTCAGCAATTAAAAGCACTGGTTGCTCTTCAGAAGACCTGGATTTGATTCCCAGCACCCACATCACAGCTCACAACCATCTTTAAGTCCAGTTCCAGGGAATCTAACACCCTCTTCTGGCTTCCGTGGGCACCAGGCATGCATGTGGTACCCAGACGTCCCAAGTAGGCAGAATATCCATACACTTAAAAGTAAAATTAATCAAAATAAATACTATACCTCATAGAGCTGCTGTAAGGTTGAACTATCATCTATATGCTTTTAAAAAGAAAGTCTGATAGAGTAAGTGCCCCGAAAGTAGGAAATCAAAATGTGAGAACACTTTAATGGGCTCAGCCTTGCTTGATGGATGTCTCTCTTATTTACCCCTGAGTCCGTCCCACTGCCTTTTCTCCTCAGTCCCCTTCAGATGTCCACATTTCTGTAGTGTGTGTTAGTATTTAAAGGTGTGGTGCTGTGATGTCCTTAGTCCGGATTTAGCTCTTCGGTTCCTTTTTTTCCCCCGCATATAAATCTCTTCATTTTCCTGGTATAGTTTTTTGTGATATTTACTGAAGTCATGTACATTTTATTATTGTATTGTTTATATATGTTCTATGCTTAAATTTCATTTTGGGGCACTATTTTGTTTTTTCTTGAATTTAATACTAGTCTTCTTTTCCTGCCCTAGTTAAAAAAAAAAAATGTTTTTAAAAAAAGGTTACTTATGAATGTATGAGGTATATGAATATATCTGTAGCTTCTCTGACAGCTCAATAAAGGATCCCTTGATATAGCCATGCTTAGTTCCTGGACCACCAGCTCAGCTGCTATTTCAGCATGTCTGTACAAGGGAGTATGTACTGAGGAATTTATCACAGGGATCTTGTGCCCTGCTCACATAGGAGATGGTTTCCTGAAGGGGACAGAAGTGTAAAAGTGGTTAAAGGGCTAGAGAGCAAGAAGTCTGCAGTCCAGGAGCATGAGCTAGAGCTTCTGGAAGTGACCCAGACTCTGCTCGCTCTCATAGCCAGCCTGTGATGTGAGTATCCTACAGAGGCAGCTGAGACCCTTCTTCTTAGATGTTCAGAGTTCGGACATGTACTCGCTGCAGAAGAAATGGCGATTGCGGGCTGGGGTGCTGCCCAGGGGAACCCGATGGTCAGGTCTCCTCTTCCTCCTGGACTTCAGTGACTGCAGCCCTCATCTGCTCTCCACCTTGCCCCATTGGAGGTGCTGGACCCAAACCCACAGGGCTCTCCAGCATGTTCCAGCACTGGGCTGTACTCCTGGCCCCTTGCAACAGTTATTTTTCTGCTTGCTTGCTTCTATGAAATGAGCTCTTCCTTTGTGGCCCTGGCTGCTCTAGAACTCCTGGGCCTGTCTCGTCGTCATCACAGCCCAGTCTGCTTAGATGGGACCATGGGCACAGAGCACTGCGCCTGGCTCATTCCCTGACTTTTGCATGAAAATGTCTCTTCTGTACAACTTACTGAAAAAATGTGGAGAAGGAGATCCTGAAAATGTGCTGTGGATTACCCACGTTAACATATTGCAGGTGACCATGAGAATGTTGCTCTCAGATCTGACACAGGGAGTAACCGATCCATAGCCCCAGCACTGCTGGTAGGAGCCAGGTGTCCTGTTTCTTCTGAGGGTGTCCCTCTCGTATTTGGCTTCTAGCCAGTGACCAAGTGTAGCAGGTGCTAAAGGAGGCATGACTCCTGCTCAGTGTTTGCTCTAATTACACTGCAGCCTACTGCACATTCAGACGGCCTGCCAGCCTGCCTTCCCCGGGGCTCAGACCTGCACCGCCCTCTGGCAGCTCTCACTGCCTCCCAGGCTCTGTCCTCATCTTCTCTCATAGACTCTTCTCACACTTTTCTTGAATTGAAATCCAGATTTTGTGTCTGCTTTTCAGATGTACATTGCTCTGTTATCTGTTTTGCCTCCAACATCATCTGAGGACTTTCTGTCACTTCTTCTTTTTGAAGATCCTTATTTCTGGATCCCAGGTCCTCATTTTTCTTGTCTTGCTTCCCGTTTGGGCGGAATTCATCCTCCACATGGGAGGTAAATTCTTGAAACCTTGCATGACTGAAAACTTTATTGTAATCTCACCCTTGAGGGATGATTTGGCTGGGTATGGAATTCTAGTTTGGAAATGATTTTCCTTCATTATTTTAAACACAGTCTCCACCACCTCATAGTTTTCTGTGCAAATGTTGAGAAATACAATGCCACTTTTGATTTCTGATACTTTACACGTGACCTATTTTCTCTCTAAACACTTTTACAATTTCTTAATGCTTGGTGTGTTGAGCTCTTATGGTGCTTTTCCTTGCCACTGTTGGTCCCTATCGCTTTGGGAACATCTGTCTTGTAGCCCCGTGGCATGCTCATGTATGTGCTTTGATGCTTTCCTTTTTGTTTTGTTCTCAAGAAGTCAGGCTGACTTTTTTTGTTTTTCTTTTTTTATTAAATATTTTTTATATATACATGTATATATATACATATATATATACATATATATATATATATATATATATATAGTACACTACCTATAGCAAGAAGAACCATGAAACCATCAGGAATTATATATATATATATATATATATATATATATATATATATATATATATATATATATATGTTGCATTCATAGTGTTTTGGCTATTTGTACTTGGCAGCCTTAAAGAAAACATCTTTCCTATCTTGGTGAGCCTAAAATTCTGAATGTAAATATCTATCATATCACATCATTATCAACTTAAAACACCTGTCTAGACCTAAAAACATCTTAACCCCTAGACAACTAAGCTTAATTGTAAAACTAAACTATCTGGTCTTCAACCCATCAGAGACTTGAGAAGGAATAAATTAATTACCTGAGTGTACAGGGGGTGCAGGTTAGCAGCTTCCTAAATGAGAAGATGAAATGTGACGAACAGGCCACTGGGCAAAATGTCCTCATTTCTACCACAGAATTCTGCCTAAAAGTGGGTAAACTTGGATGCAGGCAGAATCAACAGCCAATCTCTGCCAAGACAGGGTAAGCAAGTCCTCAATAGTTTCTGCCTCACAAATATGTCTGTCAGATATATTGGGCTAGAAGGCTGAAGATGATGCTCCAATTTTTATAGAGAGTTTTGGGTGACTGTTCAGGTAGAAAACTGTCTTTGTCATTTTCTCATTTTGGAAGCTGCAAACCTGCTCTACCTGTATACTCAGGCCGACATTTTAAATTATGATACTTTATGCATTGATTCCTGTTTTCTTATTTCCCTTTGTTTTTCAAGCTGTTAATTTAATTTCTATTTTCTTAAAGAACTTTTAATCTTTGTGTGTGCTTTTTAGTTTCTAGGGTCTATTTCTGTTCTTTGGTTTTAAGAGAAGAGCATTCTGTTCTTATACTTAAGAGTTTAGTTTGGTAATTTGTGTTCATGATAGAGGTCATTGCTCAGTGGGTCTTGAGATTGTGTGACCAAGCTGGACTGACATGTCCTTCAAGCCTTTACTTACTCACGGTCCCCTTATGAGGTGCAGAATGCTCGCCCTATTTAGTGCTGCATCTGTATCTCTGCTTTGCCTTTTTCTCTTTAATTTTTTTCTCCCATACTGCTTTTATTATTTAATATGCTTGATAACCATGTATTGGAGTTGTTTTGTCTTACTCCACTAGAATACCAACTGCTTGCATTTGTTTTTATTTGTATCAATATACATCAATCAATTTGAATAGGGTAAAGTGATCAGTCATTCCATATGGATCTGGTATATTGAGGACATTTACATGTCATTTTCTATAGGTCTTTATGTATGGACTTCCCATTTTACTCAGAGATGCTTCTTTATCTGATTTGGGTGCCTGGCAGGCTGGGTGGAAGGATCTGTAGGAAGATACAAAGGGATCTATCTAGAAGTTGGTGTTCTTAGAGCTGAGCAAGACAAAGGGTGCAGAGGACCTACTATTGGAGCGGACGGTGCTGCCATCTTTTCCTGGTTTGCCTTCTTTGGACGTCAGCCTTCTCCAGGTTCTCCACATAAAACGCCGCGGCTGTGTAAGAGTAGGGGAGGAGCCGCTCAGCCAGGAGCAGGACACTGTGGAAGAGTAGGGGAGGACCCGCTCAGCCAGGAGCAGGACACTGTGGAAGAGTAGGGGAGGACCCGCTCAGCCAGGAGCAGGACACTGTGGAAGACTAGGGGAGGACCCGCTCAGCCAGGAGCAGGACACTGTGGAAGAGTAGGGAGGACCCGCTCAGCCAGAAAAGCTGGACTCTGCTTCTCATGTCGACTCCTGCCTGGTCCGTTTTATTGTTTGCCTGTTGGTTTCATTTTATTCCAACTTGGTATTCATTACTTCAGAACTGCCTTCACTTCTGTCCCTCGGCCGCCCCCCCCGCCCCCCCCCCCCGATGCCTCAGTTGTTACTTCAGTTGAATCTGGAGCAAGAGGAAAAGAATGTCTACTTGCAGAGCTCTCTTTTTCAAAGTACGTGCAGATCATCAGCAGTGCTGTTTGCAGGACTAGTGATTGGCTGTATTTCCTGAGCATAAAGAACACAAAGCAGAGTAACTGGGTGATTGCATTTTCTTAACCCATTTCCAGAGTGTTCCACATTCACACATTAGGCATACAGGTTGGTGACTGAATGAAGAATTCTCATGTAGACTGGATCCTGTGTGACACTGTAGCACATTGTTTGCAAAGTTAGAGGGTAAAAGCAGTTTCAGTGTTGTCATACCTGTTTGTTTTCTGGTGACAAAAGCACAGAAAGGTGTAGACATGATAATAATGTGAGTGCGCACAGCAGAGAGCACAGGCATTGGAAGGTGCGCACTTACTTACCTGAGAACCAGGTGTCTGAAGATGCAGTAAACCAGCGTCCTGGTTGTTGCTGACCTGATAACCAGAAAAGGAAATTAGTTTTAGGGGACAAAGGTCTCATGTGACAGATCAAACGTCCCTGTAATCATTCTTATTTTTACACACATAAAAGTAATTCACAAAAAGGTGTCTGAATCCTTTGCCATTTTGTTTTAAAATTTTGTTTTTATTTTATGTGTATGGATGTTTCCCCTGTGTACCACTTGCACGCCGTGCTTGTGTAGGCAAGAAGAGGGTGTTAGCAAACTGGAGTGACAGTGTTTGTGAGGCTCCGTGTGGGTGCTAGTTATTGAACTCCAGTCCCATGGAGGAATAGCCAGTGCTGTTAACCGCTGAGCCATCTTTACAGCCCTGACCTTGACCCCTTCAATGATGTATACTGACTGTCTGCCCATTCTTGATCTCCACAGGTTTCAGAATTTGGTTGTAGCTTAGTGTAAATTTCTTTCCTCACTGTTGTGGACCGATGAGGTTCAATTACTGAAGCAAAACACTGCCAAATATTTGTGTGTGAAGGTTCTGTGCCATGGTACGATGGTGAGAAACTTAAGGGTTTCAGACTCATGCCTTGCCCAAAAGCAGCCCTCAGTCAGACAGTGGCTGTACCAAGAGTAGATAAATGGATAATCTGAGGTACGGACACTGCTGGTTACCTGGGCAACACTCCTTTGTCTGTCTGCCTTCCTGGACAGTATATTCGCAACTTGTATACTATACCACAGGAAAATATCCCTACAGTTAAGCAGAAAAAATCCCAAATGTTCCCACTGCCCTTTCCACAAAGGCATGTGATACAGACATGGCCAACAGGAAACTTGGTAGCTTCTGCAGGTCTATTGGACCTTTTGGATATGTCTGTCAAGTGGTGGTCAGGGAGCGTAACAATGCAGGAAGACAAGTCTGGGTCATTTTAAAGAAAAGAAACAATTCTTGTTGTTTTTAATACTGACACAAGTATCTACACACCAAAGTGAAGAGCTTACTGAATTTTCACAGAAAATGTTCTTTGTAATAATAACCAGTTAAAGAAAAATCCTAAAAACATCCTCTACATAATTTCTAAAGTCTGAAGCTTAGTACACTTCCTGTCATCGTTTTTGTTTGTGTTTTCTTTGTTTGCTTATAGAGAAAGAATATGTTATGTGCAGTCGTGGGCAGGTTCTCTGACTCTCATATTCGTCATAGTCCTCAAGATAGATGAGCACAGGTCCCCTCCTTGCTGCTGTGTAGTGTCCCACATTGTTACTACACCACTATTTATCTGTTTGACCACTAGTGTGGGCTCAAACAATTCTATACAGTGTTTCTATGAACACTGTAACAGTGAACTTGCTCTGTTGATTAGGATAGCCTTGAAATCAGAGATCTGTCTGCCTCTGCCTCCCAAGTGATGGGATGTGCACTACCATACTTGGAAAACATCTAGCTGTTGAATAGGAGTAGCTATCTGTGTATTCTTTGGACATATGCTTAATATAACAGCACAGCCTGAGGTTTGCTCTTCTTTGTCAGTTTCATCCGTGTATAGTGGAAACTTCAGTTACTGTCATCACCATCATCCAGCCCCCTTCCCTCCTTCTTCTTGGCACATTCCTCTTACTTTCATATCTGCCTTTAGTTAGTTTTTAACACTCACCTCTTTCATGACTGCATTTAATTATGATTGCTTATCTGAGCATGGGTGAGAGGTTGTTTGTTGATTAAGGACAATTTCTTTTTTTTTTTTTTAATTAATTTATTCTCGTTACATCTCAATGGTTATCCCATCCCTTGTATCCTCCCATTCCTCCCTCCAATTTTCCCCTTATTCCCCTCCCCTATGACTGTGACTGAGGGGGACCTCCTCCTCCTGTATATGCTCATAGGGTATCAAGTCTCTTCTTGGTAACCTGCTGTAAGGACAATTTATTAGTGCTATACCTCTAAGGAAAATGATTACCTCCCCCAACCCCGCCATCTGCCAGCAGTTCTTCGAGGATGGTGGGGCCTCCTGAGTCCCTCTCCCACTCGTGGAATGTTTCCAGGCTCAGTCTTGTGCAGGTCTCCTGTGGGCAACTATAGCTGCTGTGAGTTCATGAGTGCACTAGCTGGGTCATGGCCACTGGACTTCACAGCGTACCTCTCTGTCTCCAGCTTTTAATGTCCTTTCTGTCTTCCTCTGAGATGTCCTCCAAACCTTGGAGGGGATGAGGTAGATATTTGGCTTTTTGACCAGCTGTGGGTCTTTGAATCAACCAGTGCCCATTGTAGTAAGCTACTTCTCCGACCAGGGCTGAGAACGGCGCAGATCTGTGGGTATAAACATTAGCATTTGTATGGCAGCTTGATAACATGTCCATTTAGCGAACGGGTTCCCTATGAGGCCTGTGCCTTCCCACTGATGGCTTCTTGACCAAGTTCACACTAACAGGCACAAGTTTCCCCATGATAGCTGGGGCTCAGATCCAGTCAGAAAGCTATTGGTTAACCATCCCTGGAGGGTCATTCTTTTTCTAGAGTAGTGTGTGTGTATGTGTATGGTATGTGTGTATGTGCCTGTGCACAGGTGTGCCAGATGTTGATGTTGCAGGTCTTCTTGGATTGTTTTCTAATTTTATTTTATTTTATTTTATTTTATTTTTTTGAGACAAGGTCTCACTGAACCTGGAGTGCCCTTAGCATTGGGGTTACAGACAGTGCCTGGCTTTTATGGGATGTGAGGGATCCTGACTGTATTATGGAATTATGGTTTGTTTTAGGACAGAGCTATAAGGACTGCAACAGGCAAGTTGTTTAGAGATGTACAGGCAAGTCCTGGAGAGAAGAGGGGAATCTGCAAAAGGCTATCTGAAGGAAGCAAATCTTGAGAAAAGGAGAGTTTTCCTTTTCTTTTTTAGATCACATCCAACACGTTGAAAGAAAAAGAACTTTGAACCAGGAAGGATCCCATGTACTTGATAGTAATGAAATATATAGTATCTTTATAACTTATAAATTTCTTACCAAGAAAAGTAGGACAGGGTCTAGAGTGGTAACTCAGTGGTTAAGAGCCCTGGCTGCTCTTCCAGAGGCCCTGGGTTCAATCCCCAGCAACCACATGGCAGCTCACACCTCCAGTTCCAGGGGATCTCACACCTTCACACATATATAAGCAGGTGGAACACTAATATACATAAAATAAAAATAAATAAATCATTTTAGGAATTTTTAAAAGTGCTTTTTTTTTAAAAGCAGAGAAAGTAGGACAATTATATAAGAATGAAATTTACCTTTTCTGGTTTTGAGTTATAAAAGTGACAATTTTTATCTGTTTTATCTATGTGCTCAGGGTCACGTAAAGGTTCACAAGTTTGAGAAGCCATGGGTTAGTAGAGGCCAAGCAAGGTAGTTATTGTTATTTGTGGGTATTGTTATTGTCTCAGTGAGCAGAATTTTAAGTATAATTTTAGAATGTGTTTTTTGTAAATGTATTTATAGAGTGAAAACATAATTGGATTTTTTTCCTTCTCAGCAACTTGAATTGGTGGAACCAAGTGGCTGGATTCACGTTCCTTTAACTGACAATCATAAGAAGCCAACTCGCACGTTCATGATACAGATTGCTGTTCTAGCCAATCACCAGAATGGAAGAGATACCCACATGAGACAAATTAAAATATACACACCCGTGGAGGAGAGCTCCATTGGGAAATTCCCTAGATGCACAACCATCGATTTCATGATGTATCGTTCAATACGGTGACTTTAAAATGGGACAGAAGTGAAAAGACATTTGTTTTATCATATCATTGCATATTGTAGCAAGTATCTTTAGTGAAAAGTATGCTACTTTACAATTTTATATACATTTAAAAATAATTTAATTTAGATAAATAACTTGGGTCATGTCTGTTTTTTATATAATAAAGCTCATATATTTTATATTGGTAAAAATTAATTTGAAACCAATCTTTGCCTTTTTCTTTATATTAAAAGAAAACTAGTTAAACTGAAATTTTCAATATGTATATAGTTTCTTTACCAGCTTGGTGGTTATTTCATATAATGGTTGTTGGATGTTTGAGAACAAAACTGTTTTCTTAGTGTATATGTAATTTTCAGTAGTAAAAGATTAATTTTTTAGAGGAAATTTATTGTTTTTAATGTAATTTTTATGTATTATGAAAATAAACTGGCACTAAATGTTGGCTGTGACCCACTCTGTTTCCGTCATCTGGCCCATGCCTGTGTACTAGCTCTCTGGAGGCTGAGGGGTATGAGTTCCTGTCTAGCTTGGTCTATACATGAGACTCTGTCTTGAAGAGAGTGGAAGCTAATTTTATCTCTGTCTATGTAATACTTATAAGAAGAATTTCAATTTGTGTCTGGCATTGTAACATCTTCCACAGAAAGTATTTCCTATGAGAATTTAACAAACGAAATAGTGCTTTTCTGTAGAACATGGCTTAAGAATGAATATTGACTAGTTTATAACACATTGTGCTGTGTATCTGACTGGGCTAAAGCCGTTAGTTCCAGCACTTCTAGATTTAGAGTTATGTGCATGAAAGAGTATGTACATTTTTAGATCTAAAATATCTATATCTATGTCAGATCCCTTGGAACTGGAGTTATAGACAGGTATGAGCTGCATTGTGGTTGCTGGGAATTGAACCCAGGTCCTTTGGAAGAGCAGCCAGTGCTTTTACCACGGAGCCATCTCTCCAGCTCCTTAGGATATGGAGATATATATATATATGCAGAAAGAAATAAGTTGACTGAAAACAAGCAAAGGATTCCATTGTCATCCGCTCTGCTATTTACAGTACTCTGTTCCCATGTCCTAACGTTTTCCCAAGGGAAGAAAGCATGAGGGTCACGTGGGTGTGTTCTTTGAAGCTTCATTTCTAATGCAGGTTCTATAGCCTTTATAATGCTTAGGACCAGAAATGATTTAGAAGTGTAGACTTTAGGGGATAATTTTGATACTATGTGATAAATGTGATAATTCACTTACACGTGAGACATTTTAGGGGATAGAACCCCAGATTTTCCAACGCAACACTTGGTTTTGTGTACACTTTACGTAGTATTTTTAGGCAGTATTTGTAGGGTGCCTTATCACATGAGTCAGGTGTGGAGTGCTCAAGAGTTTCAGATTGTTCCAAATTTTCAATATTGGGACTAAGGGTGCTCAATCAGTACTTCAAGTCTCAAGCCTCCGCATCAGTAGGAGAGCATGCACAGAAATTGCTGTCCAGCTGTTTAACATGGTGACTGCTCAGCAGTAAGGAGCAGACCATATGCAACACGATGAGCACTTTTCAACATAATCACGTGAAGAGAGACGTTCAAGAGAGTGCGTACGTATGGCTCTCTCTTTTTAAAATAAAATTCTAGAAAATACAGTGGTGACTCTATAGCATAGGGAACGAACAGAAGAAAGGTGGACTGCTTAGGTGAGTGGTGGAAAGGCACCCTATGTGACAAGGCTTCACATGTGTACACACAGGCCCAGCCCCATCAAACTACATGCTCTGCGTTTGTACAGCTTCTTGTATGTGAATTATATGTTACTAAAGCTGAGAGGGAAGCGGGGCGTGGTGGCGCACGCCTTTAATCCCAGTACTTGGGAGGCAGAGGCAGGCGGATCTCTGTGAGTTCAAGGCCAGCCTGGTCTGCAAAGTGAGTTCGGGACAGTCAAGGCTACACAGAGAAACCCTATCTCTAAAAACCAAAAAATCAAAAACAAAAACAAAAAAAAGCTGACAGAGAATAGGAATAGCTCACTCTACTTTAGGAATCACCTAAAAGATGAAGTAATAATATCTCTTATTGTACGGGCCTCACAGTAGAAATCTGAGCGTGCCGAGAGTGGGGAAGCCATTGGGCAGACCCGCTCCCATGGCCGTTTCTATGTCTGTATGTTTGTGTGTATGAGAAGCCATTGGACAGTCAGAACAAGGCAGGAGCGTCTCCGATCCCTTGGCAGTTTCTAGATAAGGTTGTGTTCCCATGTAATCCAGAGTATGCGACACTTGGAAAATCAGAGAAAATGTCACAAGATAAATTTAAAATGTGGAATTTCAACTTTGATTTATGACAGAACACAGCTCTGAAAGGAAGTTGGTGTAACTGACTGATCTTTTTGTCTGCCTAGACTTGGCATAAGGAAACCAGGGTGAGGCTGGTACATACCTTGTTTTCTAG